>NC_092875.1:391262581-391633831 GCF_028372415.1 Notamacropus eugenii
TTTTATAACATAGTTTGAGTTCTTTAAATGCTAAGTGATCTTCATCCCTACTTTTTTTATCATTTCCCTTGAAATTCTTGACCTTTTGTTCTTTTACACACATTACTATCTTTAATCTAGTTTTGTAAATCTAGTTTTTAATCTAGTTTTATAAAGTAACTCTCTGGTAGTTTGCTATACCACTAAATTTGAAAAAATAATTTAGGTAATATTGTCATTTTTATTATATTGGCATATGTCTTGACATTTCAGCACTGAATCTGTAAAACACTTTAGACAGTATTATCATTTTTATTATATTGACTTGGTTGCCTTGACCTTTTCCTCATACACTTCCAAAGCAGATTTTGAAGGGAAATTTCAGGATGAGATAGGAACAGGATCAAGAGAGAGAAAAAATAGGGGATGAAATAGTAGAAGCAGGAAAGAGGAGGATTGACACTCTCATCTTGTAAACAACATGCCTATTCCTTGGTGGTCAAAATGTAAACTTCAGAAAGTAAAGAGGTTCTAGACATTTACCAACTTTCTTGTTTTGGTCCCTAAATTTCATTTAGTCTTGAGCTAAGTTGTTTGTATGGGCAGCTAGGTATGCAGTAGATAGATTATCAGGCCTGATATCAAGAAGACTCATCTTTCTGAGTTCAAAATCCAGTCTTATACATACTTGCAAATTGTGTGACCTTAGGCAAATCACTTGATCCTGATTATCTCAGTTCCTCATCTGTAAAATGAACTAGAAAGAAAAATGGCAAACCGCCCCAGTATCTTGGCCAAGAATACTCAAATGGGGTCATAAAAAATCAGACACAAAACTAAAATGACTGAACAATAACAAAAATTGTTAGCAAAGAAAAAACAGCACAGCATGCTAGAATTTAGAGTCAGTGTGGCAAAGTATAAGACGTAATGGCTTTGGAATCAGAGAACCTAGATTTGAATTCCAACTCTGATACTTATTTTCTGGTTATCATTGGGCAAGACACTTAATCTATCTTTTTTTCCTTGGGTTATTAGACTGTGTCTAAGATTTCTTATAGTTTCCTATGAGGGAAGTCAGAACAGCTGAATTGTGAGGCTGGAACAAAATTGTCTTTATATTACTGAGGGTAATAATCTAAATGAGTACATATGCCTTTCCTGCATACTTATGCTGCAGAAAACAAGTACATAAAATGTGAGAGAAGCAGGGACTTTGTGTGTTTGAAAAGGCTAATATTTTTTTTTTTCCAGAGCTAATTATCTTGCAAAGAGTGAGAGGTTATAAGTCTATTGAGACATTTTTTTGTGTGTGTGTGCTCATGCAGCTTTGGAAATCTGTTATTTCTGGTGACTTTCCCTCTGTTCTAACTAAATATCCCTAAGAAAATGTGGAGTTCTACTTAATGATGTGAGTTGCCTGATATATTAGTCAAAGAAACTATGAAGCTATGGGCAGTCAAGATTCAGGTGTAATTATTATAGTTTTTCCCACAGCATCTTCTGATTTCTTGGTTTGCCTTTGTCAGAGGTCATGGTACTGTGATATTGGTGAGGAACCAGCATGGAAAGATATGCTCTATTAAATAAGGACAGGTCTCTAAAGGTCCCTAAAGGTAAGAGATGGGATAGTTACATAGGAAATACAACAATTTCCCAAGTTTTCATACCTAATACACTTGTTTCATACTTTCCATTGAGCTGGATTAGTCAAGGCAGCAAGAGAAGATTTTTTTGAACATTTTCAATTTATTGATAATTCCCTAGCTCCAAGTTCACTTGGAAACATTAAGCAGTTTTTTCTTAGCAATATGATCCTTTTTGAGTATTCTTATGAAAGCTTTCTTTTCCAAAGTCTGAAACTGGCCATGGTCAAATTTGGAAGTGGTATTGATAAACTTTAAGTTAATTTTCTCCAAAGTATGATATTTGGTCTGTACTAGCACAGACTTTCATAGGATGAGGAAATATGTCTTGATCCCTATAACACAGCCTTTCAACATGATAAAGTCATTGGTCACTTCAACCTAGTGGACAAAGTTACTGTTTTTAATCAGTTTCCCATCCTCAATCTGACCAATCTTGTACATCTGTTTTTGATCCCTGTGCAATGGTGGTAACCCTTCTAAAAAACTTGGGCCAAGGGAATCCCATATGGGCACAATATCAACCTCTAGAACAGTCCACCTAATGCAGGCCTCAGTGGACTTTTCAGGGCAGTTTCATTGTGCACCAGAGGCTATTAGCATCTTTGTAACCATAGCTCTTGGTCACTGCAATGGAATCAATCTCAACCTGCCCAAACAGTGGACATAGACACTTGATGCTCTAGCTTCTTGTAGACCCAGTTGAGTTTTTCAACCATGATGCCACTATTCACTAGGATCTCCATTAAGAGAAACTTCTACCTCAGAGGGAGCAGGTAAAATGGACATGGACAGTGACTTGGATCAGCTACAAGTATTTTTCATGCTGTTGAAATCTTTCTCCAAGGGCTTTTTGTCACCATCATTTGACCACTTCTTGCAGTACTTAGTGAAGGCCTTCTTGAACTTATGGCAGTTCTTGTCAAATTGCCTCTTAAATATATTATTGATGTGCCCAGCAAAGGTAGTTTTGAACGTCTGGAGGTCTTGGGGGAGGTGGTTTTTACATAGCCCAAAATACCTGCAATGACTACAGAGAGGTATTTTCACAATGGTGATGCTCTCAATACTTTCTTCTTTTTTTTTTAACCTTTGAACCAAGTCTTTCCACTTCTCAAACAATGTGGGTTATGCTTGCTTTATAGTCCAGAAAGGCTGTGGGTTGGTTGAGCTTGGTAGGGTCACTTTTGGGAAAATTTCACCTTTCCTTGGTATCTGCTATTTTATTTTCAATACAGGGAACCCAGAGACCCATGGCTGGGAGCAAAGAACTTCTGGTGGAATATATTGTTGTTTTTACTATGGCTGCCAATGAGGTGAGCTGGTCGAGCACAGCAAGCAATGTTGAGCCAGCCAGTAAAAGCTGCAGAATAGGTCAATCACCCTAGATCAAGGTAAGTGGCAATTAGTAATGATGACTTCAAGGTTTTCAGGGTTGATTTTTTTTCACATAAATTGTCATAAACAGTTCTTTGAGATAAGTGTAAATGAAAACCTTATGCCTTATTACATGCAAGGAGATTGATACTCAGAAAGGTTAAAGAATTCTTCCAGGATCCAAAGGCTAGTAATTGCTAAAGTTAGGATATGAATTCAGATCTTCCAGATTCTAAACCCAACATTCTATTTGTCGTCATTCTGTCTTCCCTACCAACACTAGAATACAGATGGGGGCATCTCAAATTTCCTTTATTTCCATTATTGACTTACAGTTTTTTTCACTTCTCACCATGTTTCTGATATCGTATACATTGTTTAATATCCATACTTAGGTTTATAGAATCATAGATCTAAATATGGAAGGAGCTAGTAGGTTATCTAGTTTAATGTCTTCATTTTAGAGTTGAGAAAACTGAGACTCAAGGAGATTAAGTGCCTTGCCCTGGTTATGTATGTACTAAATAATCAAAATGGAGATTTGGGCCCAAATTCTCTGACTACAGCCTCCTCTTGGCTTCAAATAATTTCTTTTCTTTAAAAATGCAAAATTATAATCTATCTATTGAGTGTCTCCAGGTAAGGTCTCATAACATCAAAATATCTGAAAAAAGGAGGCGATGTATAATACTGTAGGGAAAAGAACACAGTGGGAGGAATCAGAAAACTTGAATTCCAGTCCTGAATCTCTCACTTTCTTGGGTCAACTGTAGAATGGAGTTTGATGAGATGATTAATCTAAAATCTCATCTAACTCAGAAACAATTTTTTGAGATGAATCCTTGCTGTCTAGAAATGCCACCAAACAAACCATAAATGCTATCTAATGGAAATTACCTGGGGTTATATACACAAGACTCATAGAGTTGTAGAAAAAGTTCAGTTTCATCTTCAAAATCAGTTCATTACTGTGACCTGAACAACACAATATTTCAGGGCTTTGTGCATTTAAAAGATTAAATTTTAAAAGAGATTATCATCCCAAAGGAATTAATCTCAAATGGTATTTCAAATTTCAAGTTCTGTAACACTGATAGCAAGGATATTTTATGGCAGACTTAGCAGATAAACTGTCAGCACCTCTTAAGAGCTATAATTTAATTTGACTGAGGGAGCTGGCTTAGAAAGCCCAGAAACCTTTGCAGAAGATCTATCCTGTGCTATCATTCAGAAAGAATGTGAGGGTTTCATTAAAAAAAGAACACTAAGCTGGAGCTAAATAAATGGTCTTTCTTTGGTTCCTTGCATGATTTTGATTATTTTGGATTAAATCAAAACCATTTACCTGATGAGCAATTTCAACCAAGTTTCATCCAAACCCTACTGTTACTTGAGAAGTATTAAAAGTAGATTCTTAAAATAATGAAACCGTATATTTTATAAAAATGGTTAAAATTTAACAAGTAGCAAAAAGATGTAAAAAGGCTTGAATAGAGCTAAAACAGCATTTTAATGTAGGAATACAGAATATATTTGATAAATAATTATTTTTCAGAATATAGCTCTAAGTGTCATTTAGTAAAATGATCAATAGACAATTTTTAGGTGAATTTCAGATACAAGCCTCCTGCATCATCCCTACTTAATTAAAGTAAGTGCTACTGAATTCAAGCTATTTTTCATCTTAACTTCTATAAATAATTCAGGACCAAAAGAAAATAAACCTGAAATGCAGTGATCAAGATCCAGAATAATAAATAAGTCACTGGTTAGATTAGGTGAGAGAACTCTGGTGGAAAGGGACACAGTTGTTTGAAATCAGGTTTTGGACTTTTCCCCTTAAACTTGGCTTTAAATAGGCCTGATCTCCTACTGTTGGGCATGGCAGTGAAATTTCTGTAGACACAATAAAGCACTATACCGTTATTCCTAAATAATTATGATTTTCTTCAACATAAAAGAAATTGTTTCAGTGTTTCAACCAAAGCAAACAACTTTTTAGTCGAGTTTTTTTTGGAAATTTTAAGTATCCTCTCTATGGAATCTGAACTTAATATAAGGGAAAAACCATAATTTTATTGAGAGGCATATCACCTCGTTACTATTTTCCTAATTGTTTTTTTTTTTATCATATAACAAATAAAGTGTACAAAACAATCAAAAGAACTATAGATTTAAAAATAGAAGGGACTTCAGAAATCTTCCAGTCCAACCCTCTCATTTTATAGATGAAGAAGGAGAGGTCCAGAAAGGTAAAGTGACTTACTGGTGGTCACACCGGTCATGTCTGAAGTGTAATTCAAGCTCAAGTTCTTATCTTCCAAATTCATTGCTCATTCCACAACACCACACAATTAAGAGAACACAAATAACCCTAGTCACTTCCTCCATTTTCTCATCAATAATATACATCCAAATTTTTAAAATGTCCCTTCTTCCAACTTTTGGCAAGAAAGTCCCGCTCTATTTATGTTTCATTAGACCTCACATTTACACTTTAACTCATAGAGTTGGAAAGAAGGAAACACGCATTTATGTGGTGCCTAAAATAAAAATATAAGCCAAGTATTATTCTAAGTGCTTTGCAAGTGTTATCTCATCTGATACTCACAGTGATACTAGAAGCTAGATGGTTTTATTATTCCTATTTTACAGTTGAGGAAACTAAGGCAGCAGATTAAGTGACATTCTCAAGATCATACAGCTAGTAAGTGAGGTTGGATTTGAATTCAGGTCTTTCAGGTTTCAGGCCCAGCACTCTATTCACTGTGTGACCTAACTACTATCATGGCATCATAGATTCATAGCTGAAAGAATCCTTCAAGATCATTGAGTCCTTCCTTCCTGCCCCTTATTTTACAGGTTAGGAAACAGAAGCCCAGAGAGGTGAAGTGACTTGTCCAAGGTCCTGAATAGCCAGGATTCCAACAGATATTCTTCTGAATTTAAATCAATCAGTTCATAAAGACTTATTGATTACCTACTATGTTTCAAGCACAGTGCTAAGCCCAGTGCTAGTCTTTCCATTGCACCATGCTGCCTCAGGAAGAAAGAGGATCTCACTATTTGGTCCATTTTTACTGTTTCCAAGAGTAACTTGAATGAAGTTTCCAAGATAAACTTGACGATATGATGGACCAATGAATAAAGCATGATTTATTTAAATAAAGCTTCATTTCCTCTTATTGGTAACAGGTGCCAATCTTTTTGCAATTCGCTAATCAGATGTATAAACACAGGCTGTTTTAATCATTTAGAAAACGCTAGGTAGAAATGTCACTGTGGCTTCATGGTTTATGTATCTTTAATATCTGTAATTTAGTACAATCATGAATATACAAAGGATGGTTACTTAGTCCTAAAAGTATTCATTTGGCAAAAATATCCCTTGGAAGCAGAGTTGCATTAAATTATAAACTCAGGCTCAAACAGATAGAAACACATTCATTTAAAGTTTAGGACATGAACTGCTTTGATTGCTTTTTAAAGATTTACAGAATATTAACTATGAGATAAATCTTGTAGAAAAAAAAGCAATGTTCTAGAGATAAGGACAGGACAAACTAAATTACTATTTTTGACCATTTTTGTCAGTCTTACCTTATATTGTAGGGTCATATAAATTGGAAGCTCAATTTAGAAAGAAGTAAAAACAAAACAAAATAAAGGAAGTTTGTATAAAGGTTGGTGGAAGAGAGATCATGAAGGTGCCAGAAAATAATGAACTACAAAATGTGTATTAGAGGCTTCTTTGGCCATGAGGAAATATGTTAGAAAAGGAACAAGTTGTTATACTTGCTGACAGTGACCACTTATTTATCCAGAAACCATAAGTTTCCATCATATCAGGTTATTTCATTTAGACAGATAAAATGGCAAATGAATGAAATGATCAATTAAAGATTATGTGAATAACCTATGTATGATCAACATCTTTGGCTTACAAACTTTGTTATTTGTTTCTAATTCTGAAATGTGCCATACCTGGGGCAAACACACTTATTGGATCTACTCATTCATGATGTGTGGTGTAGAGACTTCAGAGGAGACTATATATAATTATGATAATGAAAAGGAAGAGAAGATGGAGAAGAAAGAAAGGTAGTAACTGGTACTTGGCCCTTGATGCCTCTTCTTTCTCTTTTCATCATCTTTTTGGGTTGAAAGATGCTCAAAGGAGAGACTGCTGAGTGATGACAGATTCTGAAAGTGGCAGTAGGGAGCAAGGAGTATTCTATCTGCCTTCCATCAGGATTTATCAGTCTATAGTATATGAGAGAAAGCACAGTTAGTACTAGGAAAGTTAGCTAGGGATGCATTTTCATCAGGAGAGAGCCAGGTCTCAGTGAGTGCCAAAGAATGAAAGTAGAATGAGAAGAGGTTTATGAAAGGAAGCTCAATTATGGAGCAAGAGTTCTAAAGCACACAATAGTAGTAAAGGGTATATCCTGAGTGGAACATTGGGAGTAGGGTTGAGGTGGATGAGAATGAGATTGAAATTTAGTGTTGAAGAAGGGAAGAGGTTGTTTTTTGGTAGTTGGGGTTTAGTTGTTCAGATGTTGTAATTAAAGCAATTGCCTGAGGAGTGTAGGTGATTAAAAGGTTCAAGGTTCTCCATGTGGTAGATACTACCCCATGACATTTGAGGCATCAGTATAGGCACAAGAAGGAGGTATTATTTCCCAAGGCATATCATAGTACTCACCTGGCTACAAACTTTCTATATTGAGTTGAAATCTGATTCTCTTTGTCTTCCATCCATTGATTCTAGATCATTTTCCCAAAAGAATAGGCTTCCAGAAGGGATTATTCTTTTTTTTTAATAGTTTTATTTATTTATTTTTAGATGTTGACATTCATTTCCACAAAATTTTGATTTCCAATTTTTCTCTCCATCTCTCCCCAACCCCCACCCCATAACACCTTGCATTCTGATTACCCCTTCCCTCAAAGTGCCCTTCCTTCTATCATACTCCACCCTTCCCTTATCACCATCTTCTCTCTTTTCTTGTAGGGCAAGATAAATTTCTATACCTGATTACCTGTATTTCTTATTTTCTAGTTATATGCAATAACAATTCTCAAGATTCATTTCTAATACTTTGAATTCCAACTTCTCTCCCTCCCTTCTTTCCCACTCATCCCCACTGAGAAGGCAAGCAATTCAGTTCAGGCTACATATGTGTTGTTTTGCAAAAGACTTTTGTAATACTCATGTTGTGTAAGACTAACTATCCTCCATCCTACCCTGTCCCCCCTTTTGTTCTATTCTCTCATTTGATCTTGTCCCTTCCCCAAAATGTTTACTTCTAGTTACTCCCTTCTCCCATTTGCCCTCCCTTCTATCATCCCCCTCACCCCACTTGTCCCCTTCTCCTCTACTTTCCTGTAGTGTAAGATAGATTTTCATACCAAATTGAATGAGCATATTATTCCCTCCTTAGGAGAGTAAGCTTCACTTTCCCCCCCTCACCTCCTTCCTTTTCTCTTTGATTGAAAAAAGATTTTTCTTATATCTTTTATGAGTGACAGTCTGCCCCATTCCATTTCTCTCTTTCTCCCAATATTTTCCTCTCTCACCCCTTAATTTAATTTAATTTTTTATGGATATCATCTTTTCTGATTCAACTCAACCTGTACTTTGTGTGTGTGTGTGTGTGTGTGTGTGTGTGTGTGTAATCCCTCCATGTACCCAAATACTGAGAAAAGGCTCAAGAATTACAAATATTATCTTTCCATGTAGGAATGTAAACAGTTCAGCTTTAGAAAGTCCTTTATGATTTCTCTTTCTTGTTTACCTTTTCATGCTTCTCTTGATCCTTGTGCTTGAAAGTAAAATTTTCTCTTCAGTTCTGGTCTCTTCATCATGAATGCTTGAAAGTCCTCTATATCATTGAATGACCATTTTTTTTCTGTTGAAGTATTATACTCAGTTTTGTTGGGTAGGTGATTCTTTGCCTCAATCCCAGGTCCTTTGACTTCTGAAATGTCCTATTCCAAGTCCTTTGATCCCTTAATGTAGAAGCTGCCAGATCCTGTGTTATCCTGATTGTATTTTCACAGTACTCTAATTATTTCTTTCTAGCTGCTTGCAATATTTTCTCCTTGACCTGGGAATTCTGAAATTTGACCACAATGTTCTTAAGAGTTTCTCTTTTCGTATGTATTTCAGGAGGTGATCAGTAGATTCTTTTAATATTTATTTTACCCTCTGGTTCTAGAATATTAGGGCTGTTTTCCTTGATAATTTCATGGAAGATAATGTCTAGGTTCTTTTTTCTATCATGGCTTTCAGGTAGTCCTATAATTTTTAAATTGTCTCCTCTGGATCTATTTTCCAGGTCAGTTGTTTTTCCAATAAGATGCTTCACATTATCTTCTATTTTTTTTAGTCTTTTGGTTTTGTTTTGTAACTTCTTGGTTTATCATATGGTCATTAGCTTCCCTGAACTCCACTTCATTTTTAAAGAACTATTTTGTTCAGTGAGCTTTTGAACTTCCTTTTTCTTTTGGCTAATTCTGCTTTTTAATACCTTCTCCTCATTAGTTTTTTGGACCTCTTTTTCCAATTGAATTAGCCTATTTTTAAAGCTGTTTTCCTCAGCAATTTTTTGGTTCTCCTTTAGCAAGCTGCTGATTCACTTTTCAAGCTCTTCTATGGCCTGACATCATTTCATATTCATTTTAGAAGTAGTGGAGGCAAACACCTTGACTTTGTCTGACAGTATGCATTGTTCTTCCTCATCTGAAAGGATGGAAGAAGATACCTGTTCACCAAGAAAGTAATCTTCTCTGGTCTTATTTTTTTACCCTTTTTGGGCATTTTCCCATACAGTTACTTGACTTCTGAATTCTTTGTCAAGAGGAGGGTCCTAGTACTCCTACTCCTCCCAGTACCATGCTCAAGGCTGAGATTCAGATCAGCTGCTCAATTCCCCCAGCAGTTTTAAACTGAGCTGCCTGGACATTGGACCCAGGCTGCTTCTGTGGCCACTGTAGCTGCCTGCCACCTGCTGCTGCTGCCACTTCTGCTGCCTGGGGCAAGTGCTGGGGGGACCATGCTCCCCTCTAGCCCAGCTGGGAAAGCCCTCCCACAATGACTTTTGAAGTGTTCTTTGTTGCTTGTTGGTTGAGTTATCTGGAACCCTCCCTGCTGGGGATTTTTCCCCAGAGGCCTTTTCTGCTCCTGTTCCTCCTTGTGTCATGTCTGGGCTGGGCTCTGCTGCACTCAGTGTGCCATGGGATAGACCTTTCCTGTTGACCTTCCAGGTTACCTTTGGTTGGAAATCTCTTTCACTCTTTCATTCTGTGGCTTCTGTTGCTCTAGAATTTGTTGAGAGTCATTTTTTACAGGTATTTTGTGGACTGTGGGGGAATCACTAGAACATATGTATCTTTCTACTCTGCCATCTTCCAGAAGGCATTATTTTAAGGAAAACCTTAGTTTAATCATTTAACCTTTCTTGGTCTCAGTTTCCTCATTTTTAAAATAGGGCAAGTTAGACTTGATGGCCTATGATCCTATGAACCTCATGTTTGTTATTGTTGTTCAGCCTTTGTTCTTTGGTTTTTTTTTTTTGATTGACTTTTTAATTTCTTTTTAAAAAAACAGTGTTTGTTTTCAGCATTCACTACCGAAAAATTTGGAATTTCAAATTTCCTCCCTGTCTCCTCTCTATCCCCACCTCAGGACAGCATGTATTCTGATTACTCATTACTCCAATCTGCCCTCCCTTCTATCACTACCCCACCCCTTTATCTTCTTCCCTTCTATTTTCCTGTAGGGGAAGATGGATTTCTACAGCCCATTGCCTGTATATCTTATTTCCTAGTTGCATGTAAAAATAATTTTTAACATTCGTTTTTAAAGCTTTGAGTTCCAAGTTCTCCCCCTTTACCCTTAACTGTCCACCTTCATTGAGAAGGCAAGCAATATGATACAGGTTATACATGTGTAGTTATACAAAACACTTCCATTACCTTTATCTTGTGAAAGAATAACTATATTTCCCTCTATCCTGTTCCTCCTTCCATTTATTCCATTCTCTTTTTTGACTTGTCCCTCTGCCAAAGTGTTTACTTTTGATTATCCCTTCCCCCAAACTTCCTTCCCTTCTATTAGCCCCCCTCTCTTATTCCTTTCCCCAATGCTTTCCTGTAGAGTAAGATAAACTTCCACACCCAATTGGGTGTGTGTGTGTGCAATTTCCTCCTGAAGCCAAATACAATGAGAGTAAGACTCACTTATTCCTTTTCATCTCCCCCCTTTTCCCTTCCATTGTAAAAACTATTTCTTGCCACTTTTATGTGAGATGATTTGCTACACTTTACTTTTCCCTTTCTCTTTCTCCTAGTACATTCTTCTCAACACTTAATTTTCGTTTTTAGATAACATCCCTTCATATTCACCTCACCCTATGCCTTCTCTCTCTCTCTCTCCATATACATAATATCCATACATGTATGTATGTATATATATATATATACATATATATACACACATATATATGTATATATATACATATACACACACACATGCATATATACACAAACAAACAATATATAACCCTCCAACTATCCTAATACTAAGAAAGGTCTCATGAGTTAAAAATATCATCTTTCCATGTAGGAATGTAAACAGTTCAATTTTTGTAAGTCCCTTATGGTTTCTCTTTCCTGTTTATCTTTTCATGCTTCCCTTGATTCTTGTATTAGAAAGTCAAATTTTGGATTCAGCTCTGATGTTTTCAACAACAATGCTTCGAAGTTTTTTTATTTCATTGGAGTTCCATTTTCCCCCCTGAGTTATTACACTCAGTTTTTCTGGGAAGGTGATTCTTGGTTTTAATCTTATCTCCTTTGTCTTCTGGAATATCATATTCTAAGCCCTCAGATTCCTTAGTGTAGAAGTTGCTAAATCTTGTGTTATCCTGATTGTGTTTCCACAATACTTGAATTGTTTCTTTCTGGTTGCTTGTAATATTTTCTCCTTGCTATGGGGACTCTGGAATTTGGCTACAATATTCCTAGGAGTTTTTCTTTTGGGATCTCTTTCAGGAGGCAATCAGTGAATTTTTTCCATTTTTATTTTACCCTCTGGTTCTAGAAAATCAGAGCAAGTTTCCTTGATAATTTCTTGAGAGATGTTGTCAAGGCTCTTTTTTTGATCTTGACTTTCAGGTAATCCCATAATTTTAAATTATCTCTCCTGGATCTATTTTCCAGATCAGTTGTTTTCCAATGAGATACTTCACATTGTCTTACTTTTTTCCCATTCTTTTAGTTTTGTTTTATAATTTCTTGATTTCTCAGAAAGTCATTCACTTCCATTTGCTCAATGATAATTTTTAAGGAATTATTTTCTTCAGTAAGCATTTGAACCTCTTTTGCTATTTGGGTTAGTCTAATTTTAAGGTTGTTATTTTCTTCAGAATTTTTTTTTGGGGTTTCCTTTAGCAAGTTGTTGACTCATTTTTCATGATTTTCATGCATCACTCTCATTTCCATACTCAATATTTCCTCTACTTTTCTTACTTGATTTTCAAAATCCTTTTTGAGCTCTTCACGGTCTGAAACCAATTCATATTTTTCTTGGGGGCTTTGGATGTAGGAGCTTTGACTTTGTTGTCTACTTCTGGTTGTATATTTTGATCTCTCTTGTCATCAGTTATCTAAGAAAATGCCACTTCACTGAGAAATGAAGAATCTGCAGCCTGTTTCTTTCCCCCTCATTTGCTTATTTTCCCAGTCAATTACTTGACTTTTGAGATTTTTTGTTAAGTATAAGGCTCCAGAAGCAGCCACTGCTTCAATAGTGGCTGCTGACACTTTGGGGCTGAGGCTGGGGCTGTGGATGGGTCTGGATCTGAGGCTGTGGTCAGATCACACTTCCCCCTAAGCCAGGAGAGGGACCCTTCCCATTCACATTCAATTCTGTCTTTGGCATTTGTGGGTTGAGAAGTCTGAAAACTGTAGCAGCCACCAGTGATTCACTCCCCTAAGGCCTGCTCCAACTTTGTCTGTGTCCTGCTCGCCAAAATGAACTCTACTCCCTACTTGGTGCAATATAACCTTCCTGTTTATCTTCCAGATTGCTTTGGGCTGGAAATTTGCTTCAATCTATCCTTTTGTTGCTTTTACTGCTCTAGAATTTGTTTAAAGTCCATTTTTACAGATTTTTTTGAGGGGTTTTAGGGGGAGTGCTCTTGCAGATTCCTGTTTCTGTGCTGCCATCTTCTCAGCCTTTGTTTTTGAAGAGGAACAGTGACATCATGAGTGTGATGTCTTGATTTGTGTGTGAATTGGTTTTAAGTGAGGCAGAGCTGTGTAATAATATGGATGATGGTCACATTCTTCTGTCTAGTTGCACCACTTAAAAGACTAAAACTTATCCTTGATGTTCTTGAATGTCACCAGTACTGGCCTGTGGGGGAAGAGGGGAATTCATCATGCACTGCTTAACAAACAACAAAATTAAGGATGCCTTTGTTCAGCCTAGGCAACCATGTTATGAAGCTAAGCTTGATTATATCTATCATGTGACTTTATTTCATGTTGTGTCAGTAGGTCAGATTTTCTTGTAGTTACTCAATATTAATCTCTGTACCGAGCTAATCTGATTCTTTACTTCTCTTAATTTGTGGAAATGGGTGGGTTTCCTCCATTCTGTTTTAAGATAAATGACCTGGACAACTTGGAATTCAATATTCTCACTATTCAACGCTAATGTCTTTGTCTACTGGTTTCCAAACTTAATGGTGCAGTCTCTAATGCTTCACTATACTAAATTTCCAGGAAGTGGAGGAACAAATAAATTAGTTCAGACCAGAAGTGGGAAGAAGTATATGACAGCATTCTGAATGTGCTTCGGATATTATCAAAACAGAGTGTTGGGAGAAATGTTAGATATAGAATTGAAAGACCTGGATTTGAATCCTGGCTCTATCACTAATTAGCTCTCTGATCATGAGCAAGTCAATTGACCTCTCACTATCTCAGTTTCCCTAATGAAACTTCCCTGTAATTGTATATATTTATATATCAATATGTGCAATTATTGGTTATAGCAAATGGAGAGATTTTGAATGCTGTGGATAAGTTTATGTACCTTGGCAGCATGCTTTCCAGGGATGATGAGGTTGACAAACACATTGCCAGAGATAACGCTGTGTTTGAGAGTCACTGAAGGAAAGAGAAAGAATGAGGTATTATGTTGCTTACCAAACTGAAATTCTACAGAACTCTTGTGCTAATCTCATTATTATATACCTGTGAAACCTGAACAATAGACCAGTGCCATGCCAGGAAACTGAAACTCTTCCATTTGAATTATCTCAAGAAGATTCTGAAGATCACCTGTTAGGATAAGGTATTTGACACTGAGGTCCTTTTTTGAGTTGAATTGCCAAGCATTCAAACTGTAATACAGAGAGCATAACACCAATGAGTTAGCCACATTGTTTGAATGCCAAACATATATTTGCCTGAAAGACTAATTTATGGAGTACTCATACAATGCAAGTGCTCACACAGAGGTCAGAAGATGATATGAGAACATTCTCAAGATCTCTCTGAAGAAATTTGGAATCAAATATGAAACATGGAAAACACTGCATAGGAGCATGCAGCTTGGTGTGCCTACATCAAAGAAAATGCTGTTCTCTATAAGCAAAGCAGAATTTCAGCAGTAGCTCAAAAGAAACATGATATGTGCAAATTTAAAGACATTTCCACTACAAGTGTTCATATGGACTGTCTGTACCCAATCAGTGGTAGAGCCTACCAAACTAGTCATCCACAGTCAGACACATTGTACCTTGACCCTGATATAGTGATTTCATTTTGTTCCTTTTTAAGCATGAAGAACAACAATCACCTTCTTTATAGAACTGTGAAGCTCAAATGAGATAAAGTATGTGAAGTATTTTGCAAACTTCTGAATATTATATAAATGTTAACTATTGATAAGTGAATCTAATATCTTCCCTGAAGCTAAATTTTCACACAACCATGTTTTTCAATATTCTGAGCTGAACCTTTCCTCTACTTTTATCAATTGTAGGTATTTCCTGGCTCCCTCACCATGTGTAGTCATCCTGAAGTCTCTAGCTTCCAAAAAGGCAATTCAGGCTTACACATGATGTGGGACCAAGCCAAAGGAGTCTGTAAGATCCACACTGACAAATACTAGGCCCCAGGAAAGCCCTTATAAGGTTGAAGGACAGATATACTTGTATAGTGATCACTTTTCAACAACTGACCATCATAAATTAGATAATTGCTATGTAGATCTTTTAAACATCATAAAAATTATAAATATACAAATGTGTAAGCCTTATCTTCCTAACATCATTAGTTTCTATTCATTGGCCACAGGTTGATCTGTGGTCAACATCAGGCCTAATTGTTCTGATAGCTTTCAAATATTGAACTATTAGTAATTCACCCTAGGGTACAGAGTATGTTTGGGGAAGACTAGTACCTCTGATGTGAGAGCTACTGAACCCTTTTCAGGACATCTTTCCACCTTTGGTGTCTTACCTGATCCACCCAACTCTCATGGCTCCAAGAATCTATAGCATGAGTAGCACACACACTGCAGGAAACTGTTTTGGAAGAAGGTTTAAAGCAGGTTGAGGGTAACCAAGGGGTATCAAAACCTTCAGTGAATTATGAGGGCACCTACCCCAGCATGTGAAGACCCTGTTAGAATGGACAGATGAGAACAATTTGCTCCAATGGCGATAAAAGTGGCTGAAATAGACGCTGTGAAGCACTTACAGCTTGTTCAGAAATTGAAGATATCTGATTCCAGATTATCCTTCAAAATGGCTGGATCATTTCATAATTCCACAAACAGTGAATTAGTGTCCCAATTTTTCCATATTACTTCCAATATTTGTCATTTTCCCCTTCAATCATTTTAGTCAATCTGATAGGTATAAAATGATATCTCAAGGTTGTTTTAATTTGCATTTCTATAATCAATGATGATTTAGAGCACTTTTAATATGACTATAAATTGTTCTTATTTCTTTGTAGGAAAACTATCTGTTCATATTCTTTGACTATCAATTGGGGAATTACTCATATTCTTATAGATTTGGCAAAATTCTTTATATATTTTAAATATGAAAACTTTATCTGAACAAAAGTCTATAAAATGCTTTTTCCAATGCACTTTTATAATTCCCTAAAGATTATTTATGGGTCAAAGGCCTATGGTACATCTCAGCTACTCTGCCCTAATGAAGCCACACTGATGAGTAACAAGAACATGATCCTGGAAAAATGAGCTGAACATGTCCATAATCTTCTCAACAGATTGTCATCAATCAATGTTGAAACCATTGACCATTTACCTTAGGTAGAAGTCAATCCCTCTCTAGGCAAATTTCCAACTGAAAAAGAGATCTGGAATGCCATTAGACTCCTGTCTTGTGGCAAAGTACCTGGTGATGATTCTATTTCAGCTAAGATTTACATTGGAGGTAGGAGGAAAGGTCCATTTGCTCAGACAAAACTTTGACTGAAGTTTCTGTGTTATATGGCAAGAAGAGGTTATTCCTCAGGAGGTTAAGGATGCCTCCAGTGTGCATCCCTATAAAGATAAAGGAAACAGATTATCTTGTGACAATCATGGCATCAGGGTGGCGTCCCTGTCTTAGTCATTGCTGACAAGATTCTTGCCAAAGTCATTGTAGATAGACTGGTCCTTTATCTGGAAGATGCTCATCTGCCTGAGACACAGTGTAGCTTCAGAAAGGACCAAGGAATGGTCAATATGGTGTTAGTTGATGACAGCATCAGAATGATGGGGGGAAATGACAGCAGCAGAACTGGGATCTGTACGCAGTGATTGTCAATCTGATTAAGGCCTTTGATACTGTCAGACATGAGGGTTTACAGAAAATAATGTCAAAATTTTGTTGGTTGGAGAAATTCATCAGTATTTTATATCAGTTTCATGATGGGATGCTTGCCTGGGTTCTGGATAATGGATGATGCTCTTGTGCTTTCCCAGGCCCGACTGGAGTGATGCAAGGCTGTGCGCTTGCTCCTATGATTTTTAGCATCATGTTTTCAACAATGTTGTCAGATGCCTTCAATGGAGACAAACATGAAATCAAAGTTAGCTTCTGCACTGGTGATATATTAATTCATTTGAAAAGGCTAGAATTCAAGACTAAAGTATAAGGAGATTTGGAACTTGATTTTTTTTTTGTTTGCAGATGATTGTGCACTCAATGCAGCTTCTGAATCTAAGATGTAATAAAGTATGAATTAATTCTCTGCTGCTTGTGCAAATTTTGGACTGACAACACAATGAAGACATAGGTTCTCCACCAGTCAGCTGCACACCATTCATACATGAAACCATTGGTTATAGCAAATGGAGAAGTTTTGAATACTGTGGATAAGGTCACTTAACTTTCTAAGGATGTACACATTGATAATGAGGTTGATATATGCATTAGCAGAGCTGAATTGGTGTTTGGGAGTCTATGAAGGAAAATGTGAGAGAGAAGAGGTATTAGAAGGTATTAGAAGAGGTATCAGACTGCCTACCAAATTGAAAGTCTACAGAACTGTTGTGTTGATCTCATTGTTGTATGCCTGTGAAATCTGAACAATATACCAATACCATTCCAGGAAACTGAATTGCTTTCAGTTGAATTATCTTAGGAAGATTTTGGAGATTACCTGGCAGTATAAGGTACCATACACTGAGGTCCTTTCTCAAACTAATCTGCCAAACATTCAAACTTTACTTGTGGAGAGCACAATTCCAATGAGCTTGCTATATTGTTTGAATGCCAAATGTATTCTTGCCAAAAAGACTATTTTCCTGAGAACTCACATAAAGTAGATGCTTATATGGTGATCAGAAAAAGTGATACAAGGACACTCTAAAAGTCCCTTGGAAGAACTTTGGAAACAATTGCATGACATGGGAGATACTGGAATAGGATTGCCCAGCATAGCACGCCTGCATAAAAAAAAAAAAAAAAAAAAATTCTGTTCTCCATGAGTGAAGTAGAATTGCAGTGTCTCAAAAGAAACATGAGATATGCAAATTTAGAGACATCTGCACCCCAAAGTTCATATGGCCTATTTGTGCTGACTTGTGCTAGAGCCTTCCAAGCTTGTTTTGGTCTGATCAGCCACAGTCAAAGTAATACTGTAACTTGACCCAAACATAGTGATATCATTTTGCTCCTCTTCGAGAATGAAGGACAACAATTAATTCATGCTAAGTATTCTCTTCTCCAAAATAAGCACATCTACCAATTCTTAAATGACATAGTTTTTAGTCATCTTTGCTGCTATCCTTGTATTTACTGCTATCAACTTGCTTATGTCCATTTTAATGTGATACTCAGAACTGGATATTTCTCTTGAAATAGTTTGATAAGGGCAGAATTCTCTGGAACTATCGCCTGCTTCATTCTGAGCATTAAACTTAGATTACTGCAAAGTTAAAATTAACTGTTTTGTCCGCCATGTCATATTATTGTCTTGTATTAAACTTGAAAGTCACTAGAACTCCTACCTTTTTCATATGAACTACTTTCTAGGCAAGTCCTTCCTAATGTAGTACAGTTATATCATCCACATTTTGACTTTCCTTGTCATGGTTTCGATGTATTGTGGGTCAGCTTAAGAAGCTAAATTTTTTGAGGGTTTTATGGAAGCCACAGATGACATGCAAAGGTCAGCAGATGACACAGAAAAAGTTTAGAACTTCAGAAATTCATAAAATATTTTTATAGTATTATATAGTATCACTATATTTTATCTTTTAATAACATAATAATTCAGACTTCTCTGGTACAAACAGAGGGCCAAAAAATCTTGTGCAGATTTTCCAGATCATGGGGATGTATGCCCCTTACCTCTGCAATGGGGAAGGAATAACTGTATTTATATACTTGAGTTTTTGAACTCTAAACAGAGAACTTTACATTTATCTCTATGAATTTCCTCTTTCTGGCTTCGGTTAATCATTTAGGTCTATTAAGATCCTTTTAGATTACATATCTGTTTTCAATTCTGTTACCTATCTCTCCTAGCCCTGTGTCACCTGAATTTTTTTTGACCATACCTTCTATTGTTTTAGTGTGGCATAGGGGATTGAGTATTGGACTTAAAATCAGACAGACTAAGTTTCAGTTACTGTCTCCAACACTTACTATGGTAGTGACCATGGGAAAGTCACTTAATTTCCCTAATTCTCAGTTTCCATGCCAGTAAGATGGGAATAAGAATATCTGTGGAACTAGCCTCACAGGAACTAGCCTTATGAGGAGCAAACGAGATTATGTATATACAATTATTCCTTCCATATTATGTGTGTGTGTGTGTGTGTGTGTGTATGACACCCCTGTGATCTGGAAAATCCAGGTACAATTTTTGACCTTTCATATCAAAGAAGTCTGAATTATTATGGTATTAAAAGATAAAATATGTTGGTGTTATATAATACCATATATATATTTTATTCATTCCTGAGTTTCTGTGTCATCTTCTGACTTTTGTTTAGTGTCTGTGGTGGCTGCAAAACTCCTTGCAAATTCCTATTTAATTTCCTATGCTCATTCATGTCATATCAAAACCATGATGGGGAAAAATCTCCATGTGGAAGGGGTAACTGTAAAGTTCTTTACAAGTTTTAAAGAGTGCCTCATCCCCAGGGGAAGCTTTTGCATTATCTTGACTGTGACTGAACTTTGAAGACATTTCTTGTCCATCTCGATTTTATGCCACCTTCCATCTACATCTCTCTTAGCATCTCCCTTTCCAGCTTCCTCTGATCTGTTATCTTCACTCATTAGAATTTTAGTTCCTCTAGGACAGGGCCTATCTTGTTTGCTTATATTTGCATCACCAGTACTTAGCTCATTGCTTAGTACATAGTAAGTATTTAAAAATGCACTCTCTCTTTCTGCCTGTCTAAATATCAATTATTACTATTAATATTCATCCAAGTCATGGATTGACATGCTGCACATGATAGGCTAAGAACATTCTCCATTAGATAATCCCACCCATGTTGATACTGATTTATTTAATAACAGTCAGTCAATGGTCAGTCCACAGCAATTGGCAGACGTACATTTTTTATTCATTCATTCATTCATTCACACATCTTTTTCCTTTGCCTAAAAGTACATGGAGAAGGACTTCTGTCAAATTCTTTAATGATTTTCATCCTTTGTCTGATATATAAATTGCATAACATAGTGAAAAAGAAAATGTTAATAGTTTGGTATGATTTATTCTTAATAAAACCATGTATATTTTTAGGACTTTTCTAAGGCCTCCCAAATTAAATTTTTAACAATCCTTCTATATTACCAGAAACAAGAGACAAACTCATTGGCTGGAATTACCTATATTTTTATTATTTTTGAAAATCTGAATAATATTTAGACTAATGACTCTTTTCTTCTTTGATATGATCCCTCAAAGATCATGAACAGCGTCAGATTAAATGTATAAATTACCTTACTATTATTAGTGGGGTAATAAATAAATTGGATATTGTAAAATAACACCTTGCTCAGTTGTTTCAATCATGTCTGACACTTTGTGATCTCATTTGGGATTTTCTTGGCAAAGATACTGGAGTGGTTTGCCATTTTCTTCTCCAGCTCACTTTACAAAAGGAAACTGAGGCTGATAGGGTTCAGTGACTTGGTCACACAACTAGTAAATGACTGAGGCCTGATTCAAACTCAGGTCTTCAAGACTCCAGGTATAGCACTCTATGACCTAGTGGCCAAGATAATACCTAACTCATTTCAATAAATGCAGGTCACATGACCCAGATGAACAACTTCTAAGGGAACAGAAAGAATTGATACATGTGATTACTGAGTCATTGTTTGTGATCTTTGAAAGCCTGGGAATAACATATAAGTAGAGAATGGCAAATATTCTGATTTTCCAAAACAGAAAAAAAATGGAATGGACAACCTGCAGGCCAGTGAGCTTGATTTGAATATCTCACAAAATTCTAAATTAGGTTATTAACAGTATGATTAGTGTGTATCCAGAAAAGGAAGTAGTGATCACAAGGACCTAGAGTATAGCTTCATAAAGACCAGATCTTTCCCTTTTTTGAAAGGGCTACTAGAGTGATAGATCAGGACAATATTGTAGCTAAAGTTTACCTAGATTTTAGCAAAGCATTCAGCAGAGTTTCTTATATTATTCTTGGGGACAAGGTAGAGGAATGAGGACTAGACAATAGCACAGTTATGATGAATGGCCAGACCTAAATAATTATACCTAATCATTTTATGTCAGCTTGGAATGTGATCTACAATGGAGTGCCTAAGGGTTTATCTGCATGCATGATCCTATTTTTTCTATGGCTGCTACTACAGCTGCTGCTATATCACTACTTTTACTAATTACAATAATTACAGTATTAATAGTAATAGCTAATATTTATATAAGATTTTAAGGTCTGCAAGACCTTTGCATGTATAATTTAATTTGAGCCCTATAGAAACCCTTAGGAGGTAGGTACAATTATTATACTAATTTTACAGACAAGAAAATAGAGGTTGAGACAGATTAAGTGATTTTACTAGGATCACAGAGATGCTTGAGGCAGGATTTGAACTGAGTCCTCTTGAGTCTAAGTCCAGTGCTCCATTTAGCACACCAAGCTGCCTTTCTGACTTAATCCTTTTAATCAGTGAAGGAATAAATAGCACACCAATTAAATTTTCAGAACAATTAATGCTTGGGTTAAAAAAATCAACTTCACAAATAATAGATTGGGGAAACATCATTAGACAATAGTATAAAAAAGATTGGGGGTAGGTGGCTTTAATGGACTCTAAGATCAATATGCCAACCTTATGTGATCTGAGACTGTCTAGGCTCAGAAACATACTGTCCAAGACTAGTGAAGTGATAACTCTGCTATACTTTACCCTAGGAAGACCCCTTCTGATTACTGTACTTCTAGATAGTATATTTTAGGGTGAATATCAGTAAGTTGTAAAGCATCCAGAGTAGATTGATGAGGATGGTGAAGCGCAATAAGATTATATTATAAAAGAACTGGCTGATGTAAATTAGTCTGCTTACATTAGAAAATACAAAATTTGGATGATCATGGTAGTTTTTAAAAAACTTATCTAAAAGGACATTGTACAAAAGAGGGTTTTGACTTGTTTTTCACTCTAAAAATCAGGAATAAGATCAATGGGTGGATATTACAAAGAGGCAAGTTAGGTGCAATCTAGGGAAAAATTGCCTAATAATTGGTACTATGTGAAAATGATCTATTTTAAATGATCCATCTTAAGTGATTCAGGTTTCTCTCTCTCATGATGGAATTTCTATTAGAAGCTCAAGAAACACTTTTAGGTATGTTGTAGATGGGATTCTTTTTAAGCTACCTAGAGGCAGGACTATTAAGCCACTTCTGAGGTTTTATGTTAAGTAATTATGTCTTTTTTTTTTTTTTAAATTTACTGGAGACAGGTACTTTCCGATCAGCTAGAATAATAAGACTATGTTATATAGGGCTGGAAGGGGTTCTTAGAGATAATCTAATGCAACATCTCATGTTATAGATGAGGACAATAAGATAAAGAGAAATGTTTTAATTTGTTGAAGGTCACAAAAGTAGTATGTGGTAGAACTATGATCAGAACAGAATTCTCCCGAATCCAAATCCCTTACTTTGTCTAACGCATTAAATTGATTTCTAACCCTACTCACTTCCCTTTGTCCATTCTTGTCTACTCCTTTTAAGTCTGAAGATAATTCCCCTTAGGTAGATAAAACAGAAACAAAATAAAAATTGAATTATTCTGCCTTATGTTTCATTCCACTTGAAGTAGTGTTCCTACCCCTTCCTTGACCTTTCTTTTTACCAATTACATCACTAAAGCAAACAAAACCTTAAAAAAAAGGTCTCTTTAGATTTTATTTCAGGTTAAAGCACATACTTAGATTTAACTTCCCTGACTATTCTTATAGGTCCTTACTATCCTTTTGTATGTGTTCTCAGTTATCTGCAGCTGTGGAACATCAAACAGAGATTCATTCTTGGAGCCAGGAAGACCTGAGTTCAACTCTCACCTCTAAGTTGTGCTGTTTGTGTGAGCTAGGAAAAGTCATTTAACCTCTCAGTGCTCTAGGCAGGTCTCTAATACTCCAAGTTGGAGACTTTTCTTTCCAAATGAAAGAAAAGGTCAAGATCTACCTGCCCTTACTTCTTGAGGAAGAAAATTGGGAAGATAATGATAAGAAACTTTACCATGATGGATGGGGTATAAAAAGCAAAGTCTGAGAGAATGAAAAATAAACTTTTCCTACATCATAATTTAATCTATGGATATTTCAAGACCAACAAATCCTCCTTGACCTGAATTTCCTGATTCTGACATCAGTCAATTTCAGGATGCTTCAAAAAGAAGCAGAAAGAATAGGAAAAGCTTCTAATGCATAATCTTCTCCCAGGTGTTTGTAACAATCTAATTTTCTGAGAGGAAGGGAATCCCCTTAATGCTCTAAGTAGGGAAATAATGGCTTTTAAAACTGATAACTTAAAGCTCTGCACCCATTTATCTGTCATTCAGAGACTCATCAAAAAATAGTAGAATTACAGAATTGAAAGGGATCTCAGAATCCATCTGCTCTAACTTGAACCTAAAAAGGCATTCCATCTACAAAATATCTGACAAGAGATTTGAGCCTCTGCATGAATAATTCCAAGGATGAAGAACTAACTCACTAGTTTTAGAAGCCCTCCATAACCCTTTTGAACTTCCCTAATTATGGAAAAGTCTTTTCTTTGTGTGGATTTTAGATGCATTATCAGTCAAATGAGACCAAGCAGAAAATCAAATCCATTTCCTGTACATTACTCCTCAAATATATGGAGACAGCATTTATGTTCATCAAATGGTATTAGGATTGGAGGAAGGACAAAATGAGCTCATTTTTTAAACTAAATTATTTTACTTGTTTTCAGTGTTCAACAATCACTTCCATATATCTTAGATTATTTTTCCCCTCCTTCCCAACTCCCTCTCTGAGACAGCATACAGTTTTATATAGGTTCTACACATACTTTCCTATTAAATATATATTGCATAAAAGAATTAAAATGAACCGGAGAAACCATGAAATATAATAAAAACAAAACATAATACAAAATAAAATGGTCTGATTCTATCTGTGATCCAATTCCATAGTTCTTTCTCTGGATGTGGAAGGCATTTTGCCTCAAGTCTATTGGGAATTTTTAAGTCCACGCATTTCAATGAAGTACTAAGTCTAGCAGAAAAATTCCTCACACACTGTGGTTGTTACCATGTACAATGTTCTCCTGGTTCTGCTCCTTTCACTCAGCATCAGTTCATATAAGTCCTTCCAGGCCTCTCTGAAGTTTTCCTGTTCATCATTTCTTATAGCACAATAGTATTTCATTACATTCATATACCACAATTTATTCAGTCACTCCCCAATTGATGGGCATCCCTGTGATTTCCAGTTTTTGGCCACCACAAAGAGAGCTGCTATAAATATTTTTGTACATGTGGGACCCTTTCCCATTTCTATGATCTCTTTGGGATACAGTCCTAGAAGTGATATTGCTGGGTCAAATGACATGCACATTTTTGTAGCCCTTTGGGCACAGTTCCAAATTGCTCTTCAGAATGGATGGATCAGCTCACAGCTCCACCAACAGAGAATTAGTGTTCTAACTCTCCCACATCCTCTCCAACATTTATCATTTTCCTGTTCTGTCATGTTTGCCAATCTAATAGGTGTGATGTGGTACCTCAGAGTTGTTTTGATTTGCATCTCTCTAATCAACAGTGATTTAGAGCATTTTTTCATATGATTATAGATAGCTTTAATTTCTTCCACTGAAAATTTCCTGTTCATATCCTTTGATCATTTATCAGTTGGGGAATGACTTGTATTCTTTTCCATTGACTCAGTTCTCTACATATTTTAGAAATGAGGCCTTTATCACAGACACTAGTTGCAAAAATTCTTATCCAGGTTTCTGCCTCCCTCCTAATCATGGTTGCTTTGGATTTCTTTGTGCAAAACTTTTCAATTTAATGTAATCAAAATTACGCATTTTGTACTTCATAATGTTCTCTATTTGTTGTTGGGTTATAAATGTCTCCATTCTTCATAAATCTGACAAATGCACTATTCCTTGCTCCACTAGTTTGTTTATAGTATCAATCTTTATACCTAGATCATGTATGCATTTGGACTTTATTGTTGTGTATGATGTCAGGTATTGGTCTATGCCTAGTTTCTGCCATGCTGTTATCCAGTTTTTCCAGCAATTTCTGTCAAATAGTGAGTTTTTATCTCAGAAGCTGAGATCCTTGAGTTTATCAAACAGGAGATTGCTATATTCGTTAACTACTGTGTCTTGAGTACTTATCATATTCCACTGGTCTACCCTTCTGTTTCGTAACCAGTGCCAAGTGGTTTTGCTAATTGCTGCTTTATAATACAATTTGAGATCTGGTAGAGCTAGGCTACCATCCTTAGCATTTCTTTTCATTAGTTCCTTTGATATTCTGGACTTTTTTGTTCTTTTCAGATGAATTTTCCTATTATTTTTCCTAGGTCTAGAAAATAATTATCTGATAGATTGACTGGTATGGCATTGAATAAGTAAATAGATTTCGGTAGAATTGTCATTTTTCTTATATTAACTTGGCCTACTCATAAGCAATTGATGTTTTTCCACTTACTTAGATCTGACTGTATTCATGCAAAAAGTGTTTTATAATTGCGTTCATATAGTCCCTGGATTTATTTTGGCAGGTAGACTCCCAGATATTGTATCGTGTTTACAGTAGCTTTAAATGGAATTTCTCTTTCTATCTTGCTGTTGGGCTTTGTTAGTAATATATAGAAATGCAGAAGATTTATGTGGGTTTATTTTGTAACCCGCAACTTTGTCAAAGTTGTTTATTATTTCAAGTAGTTTTTTACTTGAATCTCTGGGATTCTCTAAGTATATCATCATATCATCTGCAAAGCTTAACTTAGTTTCTTCTTTGCATGTTCTAATTCCTTCAACTTCTTTTTCTTCTCTTAATGCTACAGTTAGCATTTCTAGTATCATAATGAGTAATAATAGTGATAAAGGACATCCTTGTTTCACTCCTGATCTTATTGGGAGTGCATCTGCCTTATCTTTGCTGCATATAATGCCTGCTGAAGGTTTTCGGTACATACTGCTTATTATTTTATGGAAAGTTCTATTTATTCCTATGCTCTCTAGTGTTTTCAAAAGGAATGGATGCTGCATTTTTTCAAAAGCTTTTTCTGCATCTATTTAGATAATCATGTGGTTTCCGTTAATTTTGTTGTTGATATGATCAATAATGCTAACAATTTTCCTAATATTGAAACAGCCCTGCATTCCTGGTGTAAATCCTACCTGATCATAATGTATTATTCTCCTGATTAGTTGCTGTACTCTTTTTGCTAAAATCTTATTTAAAATTTTTGCATCTACCTTCATTAGAGAAATTGCTCTATAATTTTCTTTCTCTGTTTTGACTCTTCCTGGTTTAGGTATCAAAACCATATTTGTATCATGAAAAGAATTTGGGAGGACTCCTTCTTCCCCAATTTTCCCAAACAGTCTGTATAGTATTCGAATTAACTGTTCTTTAAATGTTTGACAGAATTCACTTGTAAATTCATCTGACCCTGGAGATTTTTTCCTATGGAGTTCACTGATGGCTTATTGAATTTCTTTTTCTGAGATGGGGTTATTTAAGTACTCATCTTACTCTTCTGTTAATCTGGGTAATTTATATTTTTTAAAATATTCATCCATCTCATTTAGATTGTCGAATTTATGGGCATATTGTTGGGCAAAGTAATTTGTGTTTTAATTTCCTTCTCATTGGAGATTCCTTCACCTTTTTCATTTTTGATATTGGTAATTTGGTTTTCCTCTTTCTTTTTTTAAATCAAATTGACCAAAAGTTCATCAATTTTATTGCTTTTTTCATATACCCAACTCTTAATTTTATTTATTAGTTCAATAGTTCCCTTAATTTCAATTTTATTAATTTCTTCTTTGATTTTCAATATTTGTGATTTGGTACTTAATTGGGGATTTTCAATGTGTTCTTTTTTGAGGTTTTTGAGCTGCATGCCCAATTCATTCATCTCCTCTGTCTCTATTTTATTCATGTAAGCATTCAAAGATATAAAGCTTCCCCTAAGAACTGCTTTTGCAGTATGTCATAAGGTTTGGTAAGTTGTCTCATTATCTTTATTCTCTTGAATGAAGCTGTTGATTGTTTCTATGATTTGTTGTTTAGCTCGCTCACTCTTTAGAATTAGATTATTTTGTTTCCAATTAATTTTTAGTCTATCTTTCCATGGTCTTTTATTACATATAATTTTTATTGCATTATGATCTGAAAAGTATGCATTGACTATCTCTACCTTTCTGCACTGGACTGTGAGGTTTCTATGACCTAGTATGTACGGGGCGCTCTGGACCTGGGCCTCCCTGAGAGGATAGGAGACACCAGAGGGTCTGGACCTGCCGACGTGGCTTTGCCACACTGGCACTGGGGCGGCCCTACTACTGAGCTGTGCTCCGCCCTCTGGGAGGAACTGGGGAGGAGCCTACCCGGAATGGGAGGAGGACTTCCCCGAATGGGAGGGAGAAACCTAAGGTATATATTCGCTGACCAGGAGGGGCTCGGGGGGATTTCTTGCTCACCGTCATGTAATAAAGCTGCTCTTACCCACCTCCGGTGTTCTGCCTAGTGATTCTCCCCTCGACCCCCGAGGGGAGCCAGAGACGTCTGAAGACCCTTGGGCAGGGTGAGTAGAGGCGG
The DNA here is from genome assembly GCF_028372415.1 of Notamacropus eugenii. Taxonomy (NCBI): domain Eukaryota; kingdom Metazoa; phylum Chordata; class Mammalia; order Diprotodontia; family Macropodidae; genus Notamacropus; species Notamacropus eugenii. The sequence goes on from NC_092875.1 coordinate 391,290,465, forward strand.
TGGTCGGGGGTCGCCCCTGACACTAGTACCTGGTCGATTTTTGTATATGTGCCATGTACTGCTGAGAAAAAGGTATATTCCTTTCTATCCCCATTCAGTTTTCTCTAGATATCTATCAAATATAATTTATCCAGAGTTTTATTCACCTCCTTAACTTCTTTCTTGTTTATTTTGAGGTTAGATTTATCAAGTTCAGAGGGGGGAGGTTGAGGTCTCCCACTAGTGTAGTTTTGCTGTCTATTTCTTCTTGTAGCTTCCATAACTTCTCCTCTAAGAATCTGGTTACTATTCCACTTGGAACATATATGTTTAGTAATGATATTGCTTCTTTGTCTATGGTGTCTTTTAACAGGATATACTTGTCCTCCATATCTCTTTTGATTAGATCTATTTCTGCTTTTGGTTTGTCTGGTATTAAGATTGATACCTCTGCTTTTCTTACATCAGCTGAAGCACAATATATTCTCCTCCAATCTTTTATCTGTGTGTATCTCCCCATTTCAAATGTGTTTCTTGTAAACAAAATATTGTTGGATTATGGTTTTTAATTCATTCTGCTATCTTTCTCCATTTTATGGGAGAATTCATCCCATTTACATTCACAGTTATGATTACTATCTGTGTCTTTCCCTCTATCCTCTTTCCCACCTTCTGTGCTTTTACTTCTCCATTGTCCCTTGCCCTCCACAATAGAGTTATAATTTTTGACCACCACCTCCCTCTGTCTTCCCTTCCTTCTTTCAGCCCCTCTCTCTTTTACTCTCCTTTACCCTTACTACTTCTTCCCTCCATTTTAGCCTCCCCTAACCTTTCTCTCCCCCTTCCCCTCCTACTGCCTATAGAGCTAGTTTGATTTATTTACTTAAGTTTGTTGTTCCCTTCTTAAACCAAATCAGATGAGAATACCTCTCAAACAATGCTCATCTCTCTCCCCTCTTTTCCTCTACTACAATATAATTTTATACCTCTTCCTGTGATGCAATTTACCATTTTCTGCCTCCTTTTCATATCTCCTATTACAATGTCCTTGCACCCTTAAATCACATTTCTATCATGACATCATTTACTTTATACCTGTTCCCTCTACCTATGTATATCCCTTTTATATTTTATAATAAATATACAATTCTCAAGATTAACAAGTATCATCTTCCCTTATAGAGATGTCAGCAGTGTGCCCATATTAAATAACAAGTTTTTCTTTTCTCCTGTTTACCTTTTTATGTGTCTCTTGAGACCTGTGTTTGACGATTGAATTTTCTACTGAGTTCTGTTCTTTTTAACAGGAAAGTCTGGAAATCCTTTATTTCTTGGAATGTCCATCTGCTTGCCTGAAATATTATGCTCAACTTAGCTAGGTAATTGGTCCTTGATTATTTTTCCAGCTCCTTTGCCTTAAAGAATGTAATTTTTCTAATCCCTTTTATCTTTTATTGTAGAAGCTGCAAGGTCCATTTGCATGTTTTTTTTTCTGACTGGCTGCAGTATTTTTTCCTTCACTTGATAGTTCTGGAATTTGGCAATGATATTCCTTGGTGTTTTTAGTTTGAGATACTTTTGGGGAGGTGAACAGTGGATTCTTTCAATGACTATTTCATCTTCTGGATCTTGTTTTCCTTGGGAAGTTTTCCTTGATAATTTCTTGGAAGATATTGTCTAGGCTCTTTTTTTCGTCATGGCTTTATAGTAGTCCAATGATTCTTAGATTTTCTCTCCTGGATCTATTTTTCAGGGCAGTTGTTTTTTCAGTTAGATATTTTACATTTTCTTCTATCTTTTACTCTTTTGATTTTGCTTGACTTATTCTTGATATCTTCTACATTCATTAGCTTCTACTTGCCCAATTCTAGCTTTTATCAAATTGTTTTCTTCAGTTAACTTTTACATCTCCTTTTCCATCTGTCTAACTATTCCCTTTGAGGAATTATTTTCTCCAATCAATTTTTGTACCTCCTTTTCCATTTGTCCAATTTTCCCTTTTAAGGAGCTATTCTCTTCGGTGAATTCTTTTTTCAAACTTTTAAAATCACTGGTCAGTTTTTCTTCTGTTTCTCTAATTTGGCTTTTCAAATCCTTCTTCAGTTCTTCCAAGGGTGCTCTTTGAGCTTGCAATCACTTCATAGTCCCTTCTGAAGTCTCACATGGGAGTTCAGTTTCAATCCTGACCTCTTTGTATTCCCGTTTTGGTCCTTGTCCCAGTAGAAAGATTCTATTGTCTTTTCTTTCCTGCTTTGCTTCTTACTCTTGATGATGAGGCTTTGTGTGTTGTGTCCTCTGGTTCTTTCAGCTAGAAGCTGAAGAACCTGGTGCTGAGCTGGCTGGTATGAGAAAGCAGAAGCCAGGTGAAGTCTTTTTGTGTTTCCCTGGATTTTTCCAGGAGCTAGCAAGAGTGTGTAGGTGGGATCTGGCCACAGGAGGTCTCCTCAGCTGAGCTAGAGCAAAGTCAAGCTCAATGGTTGGTGATCCCGGTTGCCCTAGTGTCTTCTCATTTCTCCTAGGCTACTGAGGCACATCTGGGGTCTTGGTGTTGGTGTTGTGAGACTCCACCTCCCTGGGGCTCTGATTCTCCTCCTAGTTTGCTGAGGTGGGACTGTCTGAGGCAACTCTGGTCCTGCAGTATTCCCCTTTCACCACAGCAAGAGGAGTTCTCCTTAGTGATTTTCCTAGTCTCATGTGCTACAAAACTGTTTGCCCCTTCTTCTGCTTCCATTGATCCAGGATTTATCTGGGGAAATACTTTATGGTTCTTTCAAGGTCAACAAGAGGAGGGAGACAGAGAATTTGCCAATTACTCTGCCATTTTGGCTCCTGAAAGTTCAAGTAAGTGATTTACAGACATTTAATCTGCGGACTGATAGTCTTAGGAGCAGACACCTGGGGTTTCTTGGTTCTCACTAGCTTGGTTCCACTGGACTCCCAAACTGGGCTGCTAGGCCCGAGATTCTACAGTTCATCTGCTGCCTCAGACCACCCTGGGGCTTTCTGCTGAGCCCTGCTGTGGTGGGAACCAGCTGCATTGTGCACAGGTGCTCCTCCACCCCTGTGGAACAGAACCTTCCTGGAGACTTTCCAGTCTGTCCTGGGCTGTGAATCTGCCAGAGTCTATCTCCTATTCGATTCTGCCTTTCAAAAATTTGGTCAGATTCTCTTTTTAGAGGTATCTGAAGGAGTTTGTCTAAGAGCTTAGGTGAGTAGTTGCTCTCACCCTGCCATCTTGGCTCTGCCCCTCCAAAGTCAATTTCTTAAGGTACATACTACATTTTTCTTCTGCCCTTCATTTCACCTTTGTGTGTATCACATTTTTGTAATCTTTACTGAAAGCAACATATTGTTGAACTCAAATTTTTAATCTGCTATCCATTTCCATTTTATGGGTAAATTTATCTCATTCACATTCTAAGCTACAATTACTGATCCTCTGCTGCTCAGCCTCTTTTGTTGTCCTGTTATTGCTTTCTGAATTCAGAAGACTTTTATGTGTGTGTGTGTGTGTGTGTGTGTGTGTGTGTATACGTATATATGTATATACTTGTGTGTGTATACATATATATATGTATGTATGTATGTATGTATGTATGTATGTATGTGTATAATTTTCCTTTTATGTCTCATCTGTATGAGATAATTGCTCCTTTTGGTCTCTCCCTACCCAGGTTTATTTTCTTAGAATCCCTCCATCTAATTCCACTCTGCCCAAGTCTTTGTGTCAAATTACCCAAATAAAATTGACAGTTATAAGAGTACTGCTAATATTTTCACATATATGAAGTAAGCAATTTGACCTTATTGAGTCCTTTATGGTCTTTCTTTAATGTCTACCTTATATTTCTCCCAGATGTTATATGTCAAAACTCCTCTTAAGTTCTGGGAGTTTTGTCACAAAAACCTGAAAGTCTTTGAGTTTGTTAAATGTACTTAAAAAAAAGTCAGTACTTAACTTTGCTAGGCAAGTTACCCATAGTTGTAACCGTAGCTCTTTCATTCTGTGGAATACAGTATTTAAAGACTAATAGTCTTTTAACATAGTAGCTGTTAGGTCTTGTGTAATTCTTATTGTAGCTCCATGATATTTTAATTGTTTTTTCTTGTTTCTTCCAATATTTTCTCCTTAACCTGGAAACTTTGAAATTTAGCTATGATATTCCTGTAAGTTTCCACCTTGGTTCTCTTTCATGTGGTGATCAGTGGATTTTTTTCTATTTTAATTTTTGCCTTCTTATTCTAGAGCTTCAAGGCATTTTTTTCCTCAAAAATTTCTCATGGCAGTGTATTAAAATTCTTTTTTTATTGTAATTTTCAGGTGGTCCAACTATTCTTAGATTATTTCTCCTCCATTTGTTCTTCAGATCACTTGTTTTTCTGATGAGATGTTTCACTTTCTCTTCCATTTTTATTCATTTGATTTTGTTTTATGATATCTTGGAGTCTTAGAATGGCATTAGCTTCCCCTTGCCCAATTCTAGTTTTCAAGGAATTATTTTTTCTTCCTTAACTTTTTGATTCTCTATTTCTAGTTAGTTGACTTTCTTTTCATTATTTTCTTGGATTGCTCTTATTTTTTTAAAATTTTTCCTCAATTCTCTTTTATTTGATTTTTTAAAGTCCTTTTCAAGTTCTTTCAAGAATTCTTTTTATGCTGGGGATCATTTGACATTTCTCATTGAAAAAGGAGTAACTTTTTTGGCTTCATTATCTTCGTATGAATATGAACCCTGATCTTCTCTATCACCATAGTACCTGTGTTTGCTAGGGTTCTTCCTCCTTTTCTTATTCATTTTTATTTATTTATTTTAACAGCCACTAGTGTAATCAAATTGTAGTCTGAAGGTATGAAGAATGATGATCCAAATCTCTGGTCTTCACTGTTATTTTCTGAGGTCTGTCTTGGGGCCCAGCTTTGGGCTCTTTACTCTTAAACCACAGCTAGTGCCCCTAGTCACATTGTCCTGCAAATTGATCTTTCTCCCTGAGGTCCCTCAGATGACTGGAAACCATAGCTGTCCTCTCTGCCCAGGTACTGAAACCAAGGACTCTGCCCTCCTATGAGTGCCCACAGCCAACAGGATCCCTTCCTCTCACTACTACACTCACCAGGAATATGCTAACTCCTTATTCCCAGAGCCACAGCACCAGAGGAGTCTAGTCAGCACAGCTATGCTTGATTTCTAGACAGTGGAAGATTCTTCAATATTCTTTTACTTAGAGGTCAGACCCCCATACAGTTTGTGAGATGAAAGTTTCTAAGACTGAGGCTGCCTCTCCATCCAGTTGTTCCCAGGGCTTGTTGTTTGCTGATTCTGCAGAATTGGCCTGAACGTGTCTGCACTTCACTCAGGTCAAATCTCCACTGTTGGAGGCTAGGTCTTTGCTGGGTTCTTCTCAAATTGTCTTAGGAAGTCAACAACTATTTCATGTTTATTTCTGCTTCTTGGAGATGAAGTTCTGTTTATTTTTGTGGAGGAAATTTGGAGAGTTGAAAGTTTCCTGACCTATTCCATCATCTCAGAGTACTCCCCCAGATGAGATTTCATTGTTTTGCTATGTTTCTGATTCTATTTTTCCTCAGAAAATCATTATATGTACTTTTAAAAATTGCATTTCTGGAAAAGATATTTCTATGTTATGACTTTTAAGGTCAAATGTATTAAAAACAATTAATGGCTTGTGGTATTTCTGCAAAAATTGTATCCTGAATGAGTCATAGACCTATACAGACTCTGACTTATTTGGGACCTTGAGGGGCTATTATGGTCCATTATTCTGTTTTCAGTGTGTCCCTTCCTAAAAACATTGGATGAAAATATATCTGATTCTTAGATTTTCAATATATGAAACATTTGGTGATCTTTTTTTCCCTTTCATACTTACAAATATTCTAAGGGATTATCAAATAAACAACACACTAACACTCCTATAAAGTCTGAAAAAGATGTGCAATTTAGTTTTGCCTTTAAAGTTAGTCTAGATCACTATGTCATTTTGTCTTTAAATACTAAGTTCAGGCTATGAGTTCTTCTGTTTTTTTCTTCTGGGTAGAGGGGCAGTGCAACCTCCTGAAAAGCTCTTGTTAATGTCAGCATGATCAAGATTCATATCTTATTTGGGATGCTTACTAGCTGTAGGAACACAAATGAGTGGCTTAACCTCTGTAAACCTAAGTTTTATCATCTATAAAATGGCCATCACAATACCTGCAATAAGTACCTAACTGATAAGGTTATTAAATTTAAAGAAGGAGAGTATGCAAAGTTATTTCAAACATTAAAGCATTATACAATTATCCCCTATTACTTTTACTTTTAGAATTTGGGATTTAGAATCTGAAGCAAACCTAGTGATGAACTTTCACCCTGAAGGGAGAAAAAAAGGAAAACTAATTTTCAGTAGACTTCTTTTTAAGATAAAGAATAAATATCCATTAAAAATAATGCACGTTTTCCTGAAGACTAGAAATAATAGTTTAACCAAGGTGGGAGGGTGGGGGATAGTTGCTTTTAAGTATTTTAAGAGTCATGGAAGACAGATTGGACTTCTACTGCATAATTCTAGAAGATACAACTAGGGCCAGTGGGTGGAAGTTAGATGAAGTCAGAACTTTGCTCAATCCAAAGAAGAGCTTCCTAGTAAGTAGAAAAAGGGTGAGTTGAGTAGACTCCAGACATAGTGAGCCCCCTTCACTGCCAAGATTCAAGCAGAAGCTGAATAGATAACTACTTGCCAGTATTGTTTTAGAAAGGATTCCTTCTTTGGATTGAAAGTTGGACTGGGTAGCCTCTAAGTTACTTCCAGTGCCCAGATTCTTTTTATTCAAGCTTTTAAAAAAAGAAAACAAAATGTAATTCACCATAAATGCACTTCCATAACATCTGAAGAGTTGCTGTCCCCATAAAATTAATTTGGAAGGGCAAAAGGTCAAGAACCTCAAAAGGAATAAAAAAATGTAAGGGAAGGAGGTTTAAAAGTACCAAATCCTGAACTATATCATAAGGCAATAATTATCAAGGCTATCTAGTACTGGTTAAGAAGTGGAGGGGTGTATCAATGGAACAGAAAATACATACAATATACAATAGTAAATGATTTTAGTTACTATGTGTTTGAGAAATAGAAAGATTTAAGCTGTTGGAATAAGACTACGTTACTTGGTAAAAATTGCTGGGAAAGCTTGAAAGCAGTCTGGAATAAAATGGGTATTGACCAATCTCTTACATCATTTACCAAGATAGAATCAAAGTAGATACATGATCTAGATATAAAGGGAGATATCATAAGAAAATTAGAACATGAAACACATTACTTATTGGACTTATGGATAGGAGAGGCATTTATGAATAAATAAGAGATTGAGAGTATTGTGAAATGTAAAATGGATAACTTTATTTACATTAAATGAAAAGTTTTTGCATGAATAAAACCAACAGAGTCAAGACAAGAAGGAAAGCAGAAAATTGGGAAAAATCTTTATAGATTGCTTCTTGGATAAAGATCATATCTCAAATATGTAGAGAACTTAACAAAATTTGTAAGAATACAAGTCATTTCCCAATTGATAAATGGTCGAAGGACCTGAGGAGGCAGTTTTTTGATAACAAAATCAGTTACATCAAGTCATATAAAAATGCTTTAGATCATTATCGATTAGGTAAATGCAAATTAAAACATCTTTGAGATATTGTCTCACACCTATCAGATTGACTAAAATGATAGAAGGGAGAAATAGCATGTTATAGAGGATGTGGAAAAATTGGAACATTAATACACTATTGGTGGAACTGTGAACTGATCCAATTACTTTGGAAAGCAATCTGGAATTGTTCTTGAAGAGTTATAAAACTATACCCTTTGACCCAGGAATACTATCTTGGGTTCTGTTTCCCAAAATGCTCAGAGAAAAATGAAAATATTTATAGCAGCTCTCTTTGTGGTAGAAAAGAACTGGAAACTAAGGGGATACCTATCAATTGGGAATTACTAAAGAAATAGCGTATGATTGTTGTGGAATACTACTCTGCTATAACGAATGATGAGCTGGTTGATTTTAGAAAAATAATGAAAGACTTACATGAAGTACTGAAAAGTGAAATGAGTAGAATCAAGAGAGCACTATATACAGTAACAGCAATTTTGTTTGAAGAATACTTGTGAATAATCAAGTTATTCTGATTATAATAAATACTCAAATCAACTATGAATGACCTATGCAGGGAGATGCTATCAGTATATACAGTATGGTTTTTACATATGTTTATGAATCTGTGTCAAATGGCAGCCTTCTCTAATGTGGAGTGAGGAGGGAGGGAGACAGGTTGAAACAAAATGTAACCAAAAAAAATCTAAAAAATGAACAAAAATGGTTTTGACAACAACAACAAGAAGAGTTATTATTCTTATAAAACATAACAGCTAAGTCCTTAAGCAGAATACTATGAATAGAGCATTGAATCTGAATTAATTCAATGTATCTGATTACTTGATTCATGAGTCTAGCCCTGGACTCTCTGCACGCATTTCCTACTTCCTCTAGGATGTCTCAATCTAGATGTCCCACAAAGATATCAAATCCAACAGGTCCCAAAAGAAGTCATTTCCTTTCTCCCAAATCCTCCCCCATTCCAGATTTTCCTATTTGCTATCAAAGATGCTCCAACTCTCCTGGTCACAAGTCTGTAACTCTACTGTTATTCTCAACTTCTTACTCTCACTAAACCACATAGCCAATCCATTGCCAAGTCTTGTCTTTTCTACCACAATAATATCTCATGTAAACAAGCATATGACTTTACTCATATAGCTACAGCTCCATGTCAGGCTCATATCACTTCTTGCCTGTCTTCTTACTTGTACTCTTGCCTCAACTTTCCCTTCACTCAAATCCATCCACTTAATATAATGATCTTTCTAAAATGTATCACTCTCCTCTCCATGAACTCTAGTGGCTCCCTGTTATATCCAGGATCAAATATAAAGTACTCTTGTCATAATTTGGCTCCTTCCTATTTTTTCAGCCTTCTTATACTTTACTATCCTCTATGAACTCTTTTATACAGCCAGTCTATATCATAGCTACATTGATGAAGTTCCTCCCACTTAGGTCCTGATGTCCCATTCCCACGCATGTTTCCATGCCTGGAATGTTCTGACCCCACTTACTTTTTTAAGTTTCCCTGAGTTCCTTTAAGATCCAACTCACATCTTATGTCCTATAGGAGTCTTTTCCTGTTTCTCACAGTTGACAGTCCCTTCCCCTCTTATTTACCTTTCATCTACTCTGTAAATACTATGTGTATGCTTACTTACATGTTATCTCTTACATTATAATGCACACTTCCTGAGGGAAAGGACTCTTTTTACATTTCTTTGAATGAACAGAGATTAACAAAATGTCTGGTCCATGTTAAGTGTTTAATAAATATTTATTACTTAGTGACTGATAATCAATCAACATGAACAAAATAAGTGCCATTGGTTTGCCAGACCTCTCAGTGAAAGGAGAGATATAGTAGAATAATTTGAAGGGATAATATAGAAAAGTGAAGGTTTGTGGAGTGAGTGAGTGAGTGTGTGTGTGTCTGTGTATGTGTGTAGAATGAGGGAGACAGGTGTGTTTTTAAGCAGCTGGAAGTAAATTAGAAGATATAGGAAGACTGAAAATTAGAAAGAAGGAATGATTGTAAGGTGACTCTGCCAGAGGAGACAATTAAGGATTCGATAAATGATACAAGTAGAGGGATTGACTTTGTCAGTGAGGATGATTACCGTTACATTAACACCTCAAACAACCCAACATGTACTAGATGCATGAAGGCCTTCTATAATGATAAGAATACTAAGAACAGTGTGTTAGTAACAGCTATAGGACTACCAATGATAAATAAAGTAGGGGATAACATATTTAAAGAATCATGAAAGAAGACATGAAAAAATGTTGGCTTCCTTGCTAAAACATAGAACGCATTCCCCATTACCAAATAGCAATCCTTTAACAGCAACTAAAAATTGTTTTAAATAAGCATGTAGCTAGACTTCTAATTACTGAGGCTCCAATTACTAAAATTTTAGCAGGCTTGGGTAGTAGCCTGGCAACAGATCTATCATCTATATCAGACACATAGCTTAAGGGTATTCGATTTATCACTTATTTTAAAGATCTTGTACTTCTTATAGAAAAAAAGAAACCCTTCATTTTCTTTTAAACTGTGCTAATTCTGATGTAACATACCTTTTGAAGAGCTAGTTTTACAAAGAATAACTGTCCTTGCATTTCATACAATTAGTTCTACATCAGAAATATGCTCTGATTCCAATCTACAGATACTACAGGCTGTGAGTAATGGCCCTGGGCAAGGTTTACAGTGCTATATGTAGTTTTGTTTTAAAAGAAAGATTAAGGATTCTTTCTGTGGCTTTAATTATGTATTCTGCATACCTTAGTACCTAAAAAGATTCTAGAATAATGTAGGAATCAGAAGAGGTGGGGAAGAGTGGGAAATGTCACAGGCATAGGCATCTATTTTAAGTTATCAAACATTGTGGGAGGACCTAAACAATACAGGAATCCATTCAGGGTAGGAGCAGGGGAAGAAGGGGTTCTTGAAAGACAATAGAACCTGGAAATGGGAGCCACTATGTAGCAAAACATGATCCATAGTGCCACCGCTTTCGACTTCTTGAATTAATTCATGTACAAAGGAAGAAGGATCTAGACCAAGGAAGTGTCAGTGGGAAAAGGGCAATGAATCAAGAAGACATTTTGGAGGAAGATTGGTCAGGGCTTATTGATAAATTGTGTGGAGAAGAAGGAGTCAAAGGTGAAGCCTGATATTTCTCTAATTCAGCTTGCTTTCCTTCAAGCACTAGCTTTTAGTTAGGGAAAGGGTAATGAGGAAGTACAAGCAAATATTAAGCACCTACTATGAGACAGGAACTGTGCTAAGCACTATGCAAATATTATCTCATTTGATCCTATGGTAATTACTACTCAGTTTTTTTAATTTAATTTTTATGTTAATAGAATTCTTTTCTAGAATGTTTTCCATTGCAAATATATTAATAGCTAGCATTTTAAGGTTTACAAAGTGCTTTACATATGCTATCTCACTTAATCCTCACAACTATAAGATAGGTGTTATTATTTACAGATGAGACTGATAGAGGTTAAGTAAATTGCCCAGGGTCACAAAACTCCTAAGTCTGAGGAGTGTTTTAGACTCAGTATTTCTCCCACTTTATAAGTTGTCACCTTTTAGGGACAAGTCTAAAACTAGAGGTGAAAGTGCATATCATGAGCCCATTGGAAAATTTATCCCTCTGATCTAAACAACCAACTTGAAAATGTTGGTAACCTGCTTTGTAAGTTAAGGACTTGCTTTGTGGAGGATTCAGTGAGTGGATGTGTGAGTGAATGAGTGTGTTTGTGTGTGTGTGTGTGTGTACTGAGGGACACTGGAGGAATGGGAGGTGATGTGTTGGTGTATTTAAATGGTTTTACATAAAAAAGCAGTATGTGTGTGTGGGGGACAAATAATGATTTCTACATTACTTGGTTAATTTCTATTTCAAGAATTAATCTGTGGCCATGATATTTTTATTCACGCATTCATTTTGTGTAAGTGTTCAAGGCAGAAATTTTTTTTGATTGTAGGAAGTTATTTTCACTTGAGCTGAAATATTATTTTTATTTTCACATTCCCACTCACAGACACCCTCCTGGGTTGCTTTAGTAAATGCATTTTTTTCTGGACCTTTAGCAGTACTAAGTAAATAAAACTGGCCTTTACATAGTTCTTAATGGGGTTTAAATTCTCAGGAAAGGTCAGAGAGTTATGGCTGGCAACACTCCCTGAAAATATTTCAGTTTAAATTTTAAAGACAAATCTCTTTGCATATTTTATTTTAACAATCAATCTAGCCCAATGCTCAAGCAATAAATATTTATTAAGTACTTAATGTTTTAGGCAATGTCCTACGTGCTAAGGATAAAAGGGAAAAATGAAATCTTGCTCTCAAGTAGCTTACGTTTATCAGGTGCTAATAATCCATCAACTTCTATTAAGTACCAAGTGCCAGGTGCTATACTAAGTACAAATATGGGAAAATGACAATCTCTGACCTCAAGGAACTTTAGAGAAGTCCCAGGGTAATGTATCCAGGTGAGAAATGAAGAGATATCTCAGTTGAGTTCTCTTTCTTAAATGAAGGTTTGGAGTTAATGACCCCATCCTATACATGTAAACATAGTCATTCCCCTGCTCAAAAATCTTCAGTGTTGTGGTAGAAAAAGTATAGGACTCAAAGATTTGGGTTTAATTCCTGCTTTTGATACTTGCTAGCTTCTAAAACATGGAGAACTAATTTAACCTCTTTGAGCTTCATTTTACATATCTGTAAAGTAGAGAAGGAGTCCCTGATGCACCATCCTGGAGGCCTCCTTCCAAGCTGACATTCATGGGCCTGTTGAAATGCCACCCTCTCCATGAAAACCCCAGTAGTCAGAAATAGTCTCTCCATTTGAATTCTTATAGCACTTCATTTCTACCTTTCTTATGTATTAATATTCTGTTTTGAATTATGGTTATTTATGTATGTATCCTGTAGTCTCAATTAGTTCCTTGGCGTCTACCTGCTATGCTTATTGTGGTATGCATAGTGAGCTAAATGAGATGTTGAACTACTAGTGTCTGTTAAGCAAATGAAAACATCAAGCTCATAATATAATGTGTGTATGTGTTTTAAGATTTGGACAGAGATAAATAATATCCTATATCCTCATATAAGAATTTTTAAAGTGTTTTTGAGACTTAAAGATGTGGTAAGAACTTCATATTTTTGAAATCATTTCATTGTTTATTATTTTTCATATTTAAGATTCCTTCCAAAGATTGTTATATTTTCTAATTTATTAACTCTTAGTCTCCTTTTACAGTTTCATAGAATGCTATCACTGAAAGGTACTTTAGAGATCTTTAGAGAGTTGAATCTTTTTATTTTATGGATGTGGAAACTGAGACCCATTGAGATAAAGTGGCTTGTCAAGATCACACAGTCAGTAGTGGAGCAGGTACCCAAACTTGCATCTCCTTACTCAAAGAAAAATTCCCTTTTCAATCTTTAGCTATAGTATTTCCTTCCTTCAAAGTCCAAACTCAGAACACCCTTCTGATTTTCAATCTGAGACACTTTAATGGTCTCTGTCTCTGGAAACTACTTAGTCTCTGGACTAGTGCTGAAACACTAGATTGATGTTTTGGAGATGACAAATTGGGCCATATTTTGTCTCAATTCTTTCCTAGCCTTTAGTCATTGAATGGGCATGGCCTCAGACAAACTGAGACCTGGGAAAAGACCTTAAGTTAGAAAGGCCAACATCACCCACCAATCTTGGGCCATTGCCAGTCATCTTGACCTTGTCTTGTCACTAGACTCCAATGACTCTGGAGGAGACAGTGAGGTTGATGACTTTGTGTAGATGTGCCTCACTCAAATCCAGTTCTAGTGCAAGTCACTGTGCTCATGTCATCAGTCCTCTTTGAGAACAAAGGAACAGCAGCAACAAAATCCCAATGTAATTTCCTAAGAATCCCTAGGAGATGTCTTGATACTTCAGTGGATTGAAGATGTCATCTGTGATCTCATTAATGTGAGTATCCCCTCCAATGATGTAGTTTGCAAACCTTTATGCCTTTTCTTCCTAGGCAATCCTTGTCCATACCCTCTCATAAGTCTTCTAAAGGAGGTTCATCAGATGTTTGTGGGAACTTTCTCTATCATTTTTCATATTTATAAATACTAATATAACACACAGACTTCATTATCTTGTCTTACAGGTCTCTGATGACATCTCAAGCTGTTTCTTTATATGTGGTTCTTTGGTAACATATTTCAATGTGCTCTTTGAGCTCAGATTTGATCATTTTGCCTCTCCTACTCAATATTCTTCAGGGTATCTCTATTGCGCTAGGCCAGAATAGAAACTTTTCTGTTAATTGTTCAAAGCTCTTCACTATCAGGCCTCAGCCTATCTTTCCAGTTTTATTACACATTATTCCTCTTCTACAAACCAACCTTCTCTGCTCCTAATCCATGACAGAACATCTTCAATCTTTGCATTTTTGTATTGACTGACCCTTATTTCTGGAATGTACTCTCTCTTCATCTTTTTATAGAATCCCTCTCTTCCTTCAAGACACTCCACCTTTTATATGAAACCTTTTCTAATCTCTCCTTACTGCTAGTGCTTTTCCTTCCGAGGTATGCATATTTATTTTGCATTTATTCTGCCTCTACTTATATAGGTTTTCTCCATTGTGGAATGTAAACTCTTTGGAAGTAGGCAATATTTTACTTTTATCTTTATCTCAAGAAACTAGTACAGAACCTAATACAAAATTGATCATTCCCATAGTGTGCCTCTCTATTGTATATCTGATGACCCATAACTTCAATTCTTTTTTTTTTATGAACAATGGACTTTTATTTAATCACATAAATATGGAACACTTCACGAATTTGTGCGTCATCCTTGCGCAGGGGCTATGCTAATTTTCTCTGTATCATTCCAATTTTAGTATATGTGCTACTGAAACAAGCACCATAACTTCAATTCTTTAGCTAAGGATATCAGAAAAAAAAAGAGTGACAGTGTTTCAGCACCACCAAGTAAAAACATCCAGATGACTGCAATGAATGCAGGACCAGGAGTTAGGGAGACTGGAGTTCAAATCTGGCTTCAGACACTCACTAGGCTATATGATCCTGAGTAAGTCACTTAACATTGCTTTCCTCCGTTTCCTCATTTGTAAAATGAGCTGGAGAAGGAAAGGCAAACTACTTTACTACTTTTTGAAGAAAACTTCAAATGGGGACATGAAGAGTCAAACATGACTGAACAACAACTGCTGCAGCAAAACTTCAATTCTTCAGTCATGAGATATTGAAAGAAAAAAAAAAAGGTGAGAATGTTTCAGTACCACCAAGTAAGAGTATATTGTTAAATAGGAAGATGCTATTCATAAGTAATGCTTGCATTTCCCAAAGGAGATGATCCAGAACTTCCTACAGCTAAAGACTTTGATCTGTGCTGCTTTCTTGCAGCTAATCAGATTCTGTACACTGTGTGGGCCTGAGTGTGGATACATGCTGGGCAAGAACACTTTTATAAACCACTGATTCCAATCACACATCAAAGAAAAATCAAATAATAGCAAAGGTTGTCAGGATCCACAACTTGTGATAAGAAATGCACCCATCATAAGCACTCATAGTCTTGAATATCACAGTTCCTTTAGCAACTAGATGAAAGGAGAATGCACAGAGGATTCTTACAAGAGATGCAGTTTTGAGGAAAAGTTTATGTTTCTCTAGTAAAAATTCAAATTCAAATGTTGAAAAGTCAATGATGCAATTCAATTCATTTTTAACACTCAATTATTAACATTTTTATAACATATTTATATTTATAAAATATTTAATACATTAGCATTTAATTATTAAGGGCCTATAATATATCAGGCACTAGGCTAGACACCACAAATACAAAAATAAAACAGTCTCTATCTTTAAGTATTCCACTGGAGAAATTGACTAGGTACAAGAGTGGGATATTTGTGGCCTCGAGGCCACAAGTGCAGTCCATTGACTGAATCTGGATTCACACTTGAGGATCTAGAGGGTCACATATGGCCACGAGACCACAGATTCCACATCCCTGAACTAGAAGTTACTTGTATAGAAACTGAGATGTCTCATTGCCTCAGTGAATCAACCAATTACCCAACAAGCCTTTGTCAAGCACCTACTGTCTATAAGACCAGGTGCTGGAGATACAAAGACAAATATGAAAATCTATGCTGTCAAGAAACCTACATTCTAACGAGAACATACATATACAACATTAAATATATAAAACATATACAATGCAACCTTGGAGGGTAGGAAGGAAGATATTAGCATATGGGGAAAGGCCTTATGAAGAAGGTAGTGTTTGAGCTGAGTCTTGAAAGAAAATAGGAATTCCAAGAGCTGATGAAGTAGAAGGAGTACAGGTACTGAGTACAGCCAGTACAAAGGCAAGAAGATGAGATACTGAGTGTCACGTGTGATGATCATCAGTAAGTACAGTTTGACTGATCATAAAAGAGGACACAGAGGAGAGTAGTATGTAGAAAGTAATATGTAATAAGACTGGAAAGGTAGAATGGATCTAGATTATAAAGAGCTTTAAATGTCAGCAGAGCTTGCAATTGATCCTAAAGATAACAGAGAGCCATTGGAATTTATGGAATAAGGGTATACTATGATTAGATCTGAATTTCAGGAAAATCACTTTGTGTTTTACTCTGCTTGAGCTAAACCTAATCCATTTAGATTAAATGCATGCTCCTTCATGAAGCAAGCACTGGATAAGTAGAGAAATGTTATTAATTCCGAAGAAAAGACATTATTTAATTATACTTTGCTATCCACAAGAAACATTCATTATGATTTGATTTAACACAAAATTATTATGAAAACATATTGGTCTTTCTTCTTGAATTTCTTACAGTAATTGTGTTGTTCCATGCTGTGCACACACCACAGTCCATAAAAATTCTTTATTTTTAATAATTACTTCCAGGAGTGAAATTAATAATGCCTTTCAGTTCCACCAAATTACTCTCAGAAGAGGATTTAACATGTAAACTTTTTATATAGAACATAGTTGTACTTGATTAAATCACAAACTATTGGATGCATTTGGAGGCAGGAAGACAAGATGTTCAGGGACAAGTCACTAACCTTTCTACTTTGTATTACTGTAAAATGATGGGGTTGGATTGGATAGGTTCTAAGGCCCCTGCTAAGACGATATCTATGATCCTGTGGCAATATGTAATGATGACTCAATTATTTCTCATGAAAGAAAAATGGAAATAAAATTGTCTGAGGTTAACTGCCTCTGAGGGAAGCTTCTGTTTATCAAGTTTGCTTTCCCCCGAGGCAATGCTTTAGCTCAGTTGTGCCTAGGGAAATCATGAGATCTATATTCATATATATGTATATGTATATTTTAAATGCTGCTTTGGAAGTTTACAAAAAATAACAATTGATAAGATCCTCTCTTCATATTCCCCAGCTAGAGAGAACTCATCCCTGGACAATTCAGACTCATGCTCTGGCTTTCTCTCTGTCTTTGTTTCTGTTTTTGTCTGTAGCATTTCTTGCTTTCTCTGTCTCTTTTGTGCAACTCCCTATGCACAAACAGTAAAGGAAGAAAGAAACAATTATAATCGATCAGAACTTTATCTAAGTCAACAGTCAAACTAATTAAATGTAAAATGTATGTCAGCTTTAAAAAACAGGAAAACTTTGGGCTCAATATCTCTTTCCCCTATCCTGCACCCCTAACACACACAAAGGAAAATTATGGGGAAGGAGAGTTAGGCACATCACAGTCTTTAAAAGATCTTTCTTATGGAAGAGTCCACAATAATCTGCCTGCTTTAGTTACATTCTCATGGTGGTCCATGGGACTAATGGGAAACCAGCTTCAGGAGCAGATGAAGTTAAAATATTCCCTATGCTGGCCACCTCATATTTTTCCTTTTCTCTGACATGTCCTGCTCAAACAGAAATCTAATCCTGCAACTAGCTTACTAGCTTGCCCTCTGTCCTCCTTCTTGCAATATTTCTCTTCCAGGATAAGGAGCAAAATGTTATCCCTTTAAATTCACTCAGTACCACTTCTTTCTGTGGATACAGATAAGCCAAATGATTTTTTCCTACCCAACGGAACTTTATTCTTCAGCATGCATCATGTCATGTCTGAGAGAAATGCCAGGTTGAAAAGTATTTCTCTCATGTCAATAGATATTGATTTTTCAGACATATGACTGTATCGACCTTCCCATCGATGACTGACTACTTGTATTGAACTGATTAGTTAATCAGGACAACTGGAGATGACTCTGGAAGCAGTAGGAGACCTTGACCTATTTAAGCTAAGATCTTTTAACAGGTCTCAGTTTAACTGAAGCAATGCCCATTCAGTAATTAAGGCTAGGATCTTTCACCTAGTCAAAAAAAAATAAATCTGGGAGGGTAAGACCCTCAGGGTTTCTGGCCAAAACAGAAACATATTGCTGTTAGAATTCACTCTGAGCCAATTGGGGCCCAAATGGTGACTATGTGGGTCTTGGACTGGCACCTATTGTGAGCCAACCAAAAAGAACTAGAGTGATTTGTGTTTCAGGCATGGTCCTTAAGAAAAGAAATCTGGCCTCTAAACCTGAAGATATTTTGTGAGGCTTCAGTGATCAATATTTGCATTCCTTTGGGTAGAGCACCCACAGGTAAGGGTATTATATCCTAAGTGGACAAAAGAAAGGGAAGGGAAGAGAAAGGAAAAGACAAAAAAGGAAAGGAAGGAAGAAAGCAGTATTTTTATTACATGATCCTTAGTCAAGGGTCTGTATCCTCAGAGATTTTCTTTTCTTTTTTTTTTAAATTAGGTTTTGTTTTTTTTTTTAAGAATTGGCTGATATTTCACAGCAAGCAATTGCCATAGAACAGTTACTGTCAAATAGAAAAAATATACTAAAATACTTCTCTGAAAGAAGTTTTAGATTATTGCTATAGGATGATACCTATCAATTAGGACACTTGAAAATAGAATTTAATTATCTTAGACAGTTGCTGGGGACATTGAGAGGGTAACTGTGCATTGCTGCACAGCTGGTCATAAGCAGAAATTGAACCCAGTCTTCCTGAGTCTCAGACCAGACTTTCATGTACTACAGTATGCTGCCTCTCAGAGGTTGTAAAATATGAGGAATTCACAGAAAAAGTTAAGTATAGGGCCAGCAACCTTATTAGACTATGAACATGTTGAGGGCTGATTCTGCACATTGTCTAATCTTAGTTTCTCTAGTTCCTTAGCACAATATGTCATATATAATTGGTGCTTAGTAAAGGTCTGTTAAAATATTGAATTTTTCACCTATTGTGTTCAGAAGTGGTGTTTTCATTTTTACTTGTATTAATAGCTTTTAAAATACTACACTTTAAAATTTTTGTGCTTATATTCCGATGTGAAGGCATGTGCTTTCAATAAATAATATTTTTAGAAGAAAATAGAAAGGTACTTTCAATACACCTTTGCTTAACTGAGAAAATACTTAGCATTTCTTTCAGTCTATTGCTGAGTTCCCAGATACATTCCAAATCTCCAGTCCCATATCTGTCAGTGAGAGCTCTGGTATAATAAATCTGCTAACATTTTTGGCAATTACTCACTGAAAATTGCTGCTAGATTGAAACTGCATTTTTCATTTCATTTAATTAAAATTTACTTTTATTTTAAACCTCTGTAATTTCCCTTGCAACCTTACTGAATCATTCTTTATGAGAACCCTTTTATATTGCCTTCATTCTCTCAAAAAATAGAGTAGAAATTTATTAGTGTTTATTTTCTCTTCTCACTCTACTTCTCATCATAGCATGGAGGCGAGCCTATGTTCCTAAAGTTTGTGTCCCAAGAGCAGAAATTTCAGCAAGTCCCACAAATATAGAGAAACTTGGAATGTAGATTTCATGATGGACTTTGTGGGAGAGCCTCATCATAAATTTGGCTACCAGAAGAGGAAACGTTTTTGATTATAGAACTGGAAAAAGGCTATTATTTAAGACACAGAAAATTTAACATCTTCATTAGTAGAGAAAATATTTAATTAAATTTTTCCTCTGATTGAAGTTTTGTAGAAGTTATTTTCCTGACAATGGGTCCTCAGTTAATTTGTGACTGGGTATGGCCACTCAGCACCAAAACCATCAGTCCAATAGAAAAAAAAATTCCAACATTTTGTTTTTCTCTTTGTATACAAAGTACAAGGACAGCTAGGTGGCACAATGCTTAGAGCACTGGTCAAGTAATTGGGAAGACTCATCTTCCTGAGTTCAAATCTGGCCTCAGACACTTACAAGTTTAGTATAGTTTATCTTGGACAAGCGCTTTAACCCTGTTTACCTCAATTTCCTCATCTGTAAAGTAAACTGGAAAAGAAAATAGCAAACCACTCTAGTATCTTTCCCAAGAAAACCTTAAATGGGGTCAAGAAAAGTTGAAAATGACTGAACAACAAGAAAAAGTACAGCATTTTGACTAAATCATTCATTTTCACTTGCATTACTTAGCATTATAATGATAAAGCACCAAATTCTTGTATTTTTAGTTCATGGTTACTCTGTGTTTATCACAGCAGGCACTTAGAAAGTGTTGAGTCATCTAAATTATTTACACCAATCTTCATCTCTTCCACCTGCAAACACATATAGATGTAGAATTCTTTGTGGTTATTTAATTTTTAGTTTGAAAACGATCTTAGAAAGCTTTTAGTCTAATCTGTAACTGAACGGGAGTCCTCTATAACAACCTGAAGTGTTCATCCAGGTTCTGCTCAAAGGCAGAGAATTAATGGAAAATTTGGTGCCAAGAATGGAATGCAATTTGTGTCCCAAGAGGCACAACTGATTTTTGCTTGGACAGTTCCCATGTTCGTAAGTTTTTCATACCAAGCTGAAATTTCTCTCTCCATCTATAGCTCAGATATATGCCTTCTAGGACCAATCAAAACAAATTTGATCTCTTTTCTATATGGTAACAAAAATTCTTTACGTCTAACATATCTCTTTAGTAGGAGAAACAATCCTCAACATCCTAGTTATCATCTAAACAGGCTCAAAGTATGTTACTATCTTTCCTAAAATATTCGGCTTGAAATTAAATTCAGTGCTTTCAGTTTGGTTTGACTAGGGTAAAGTATTGTGGGGCTAAAATGACCTCCATTGCTCTGGACCATATCCTTTACATTATGTTATTGTCTTCCTTTAGCTCCCATATATCATTGTTGACTCATGCTGAAATTTCAGGCCACTAAAACCATTAGCTCTATTTTTCACATATATGTGGCCACCTCTTCCTCCTACTGTACTTATCTTGGCAGGTTTGTGAGTTTTTAACTCAAACCATCAGTTTAATTTGACCTTCACCATTCAGCTAATGGGTATTAAGTTCCTACAATTATTTTGACTTTTATTAGGGATAATAGTAGAGAGTTTTAAATTTTTATTTAATTTATTTTTGACGCAGTTTTATTTTGACACAGCAGATATTTCCCTACAAAAATCATCCCTAAGTACATCTTTTATCACTTTTAATAATCTCATTAATGTGATTATTTATTATTTCTAAGATTTGAATTTTTTGACCCCATCATTTTTAGGACCCTACAATTTCGTCTCTAATTTGCTATCATGCTCATTAAAAATGACTACATTTTTATTATGGAATAACTCTAAAAGATGTGTTGAATATCTCCTTCAAACATTTGTCAATTCTTTATACCTTAATATGTGATTAATATTTTTAAAGCCGCCACGTGATTCTGCAGAATGCATGTATTCTAAGTGTGTTTCTTGTATGCCAGAAATTGTTGTGTTCTGTTTTTTAAATCCATTTTCTACTTTTCATTAATTTAGGGGCATCTAATCATTTAATTTTCAAAATAATTTTTGGTTGTTTTCTTTCATATAAAAAATGTCTTCCCTCCTTTCTTCCTTCCATCCTCACAGTCAGATACTATCATCCCTTTTTTGTCCTTGAGATTTCTGGCTATTAAAAAAAACAGCTAGGTACTTGAAGCTTGCTTTGCTTAAAACCATCCAATACTAGCCTCCAACCTCCAACCTGGACACTCTTCTTCCAATAATCCAAATCTGTAATCTTTTATATACTTCCTTTGTATAGCCCTGATAAATATTGTTTAGGAGATGTTCTCCTCCTACTTCTTTGCATGAATGATCTTCACTTCTGGTATTTTCATTTCAGGAAATAATAATGAATATTTCCTCTTCCCCCCTCCACACATTCTATGATTCACCGATACTGGCCATCTTGCTGTTTGTGTACCCAATATTTCATCTCTCAAATCCATGCATTTTCACAGGTTGTCTCCCATGCTTGGAATGTTCTCCCTCCACTCCAACTCCTGCATTCCTGGCTTCTTTGAAGAGTCAGCTTAAATTCTACCTTCCACAAAAGACCTTGGCGAGAATGCTTCTACTGTTATTATAGAGATTGCCTTTCTTTGTATTCTCAGAGCTCACTCAGCTCAGTGGTTGGCATAAATAAGGCACTTAATAAATGCTTCATGGCTTAACTTGGGCTGTCTTTATTAGTTACTCATTTCTTCTGTCTTTCTAATTTTTTTGCAAGCTTTTCCCTGGGAGGATTTCTCTCCATTTCATTTTTTTCAAATGGCATATCTTACTGCTTTGATAGATCTGGATTTAGTGAAAACTGTTCACTCAACTATTTTGACAGAAGTTCCCATTTTGTCTTTCTGAACTTGATATTTAATACCTAAGTGTAGATCTTTACTTTTGTCCCCATTGGATTTCTTTTTGTTTAAACTTTATTCATTGCTGTAGCTCATTGAAATATTTTCATTTGAATCAATAGTCTTTTTTTCAGGTAACTGATATGTCCTCTCCTTGTATATATTAACATCTATACCTCCACAGTGAAAAATTTTTGCTTAGGCTCTTTACCTAAAACAATGAAAACTGGAAATTTCAGTTACTTATAGAGAAAAAAATTATCTTAGGAAATTCAGTCTTAATGGCTTATACATTAAAACAATTTGAAGAAATAATTTTGTATGTGCTTTGAGGTACCACCTGATTTTCAGGCAAAAATTAAAACAAATTACTAAGGAAAATAAAGTGAGTATATTTCATATACTGCTACATATAGATGCAATGCATATAACATACATTGAAAAAAAAAAGATTACTGCATTAACATGGAATATGGTTCTAATGAAATGACTTCCCATAAGCTATGCCAGAAAATGTTTTATTACTTCATAGTTACATCTCTTAAAGTAATACCATAAAAACATCTAGAACCCAGAAAGAGACACAAGGGAACTTTAGCTATCTCCACATAATTAAACATAATAAATGAACACGTTGGACAGCTCACTTAAATTCTATTTGCCACAGTTTTCTCAATAATAAAATAGGTATAATAACAGCATTGACTCTGCAGGGTTGTTGTGTAGATCAGATGAGATATTGTTAAAACTCTTAGAACAGTGTCCGGCACATAGTAAGCACTATATACTCATTCCACTTCTCCTTCTCTTTATACTAGCACATTACAAGTCTCCTGAGGGAAAAGGGAAAATGCAAAGATGCTCAAATTAGCAAAACCACAAAATAGATTTTTTTCTTACCTAATGTAGTCCTAATTGACTGTGTAGATGAGGTCAATGGTACTTATAGAATGAGACAAAATTCATAGCTGCAAGAGTCCTAAGAGACCATTTATTTTAATATGTACTTCATAATATAAAATAAAGTATTCCCGTTTGGTCACCACTAGTCTATATTGTTCCAAACACCATGAATGTTAACTAATGGCTGTCACTGATTTTAAAGTGTGCATTGAAATACTAGGATTCATTGAAATCCTGATGATTAGAAAGCATTATTAAGTTTCAGGAATATTTTGTACTCTCACAAGTATATATTATTTTTTGAGAGCTTTTGGCTGATGTGGAAGCAACCCAAAACACCTGCTATGAATAAAAGCAAAACCAAATAAGAACACATAGGTTCTGAATTTTTTTTGACAAAATGTTATTTATTTCCATTTTTATTAATATTCTATATGCTGATATATATTTTTTACCTCCTATCTTCCCTAGGAAGCTATTGGATTCACTATGGAAATAAAATATGAAGAAATTATGTCATATATGTAATATACTTTTATTTAAGGCAGAAGGTATGCTGATACAATACTCTGATTTTAAACAAATGTATTAGTATTTATTATCTAAATGAATTTTATCCTTCTACAAAATATAACTTTTAGAAACTAATGAGAGCACTTAGATAGTGCTTTATAGTTGACACATCTCTACCAACATCCACTTCTGATGTAGGTCATCTCTAGTTGTCCTGATCTATATCTGACCACTGGACCCAAATACTCCAGAAGAGAAAGTAAGAGTGGTGCCTTTTCACAGCCATCCTCCACTTAAATCCAACTCACATGCATGTCATGGTATCACTTCCCTGATGTTATGGTCCTCTTTGAGAATGAAGGACAAACAACAACCTCTGTGGATAGTAGGAGCTGCCTCACTGGAGACTAAAATGGAACCACTCAGTTGGGCAACATAGCTCTACCTTCTTTCCTTCCTTCCTTCCTTCCTTCCTTCCTTCCTTCCTTCCTTCCTTCCTTCCTTCCTTCCTTCCTTCCTCCCTCCCTCCCTCCCTTCCTTCCTTCCTTCCTTCCTTCCTTCCTTCCTTCCTTCCTTCCTTCCTTCCTTCCTTCCTTCCCTGCATATCTTTCTTAAGAACCATTCCTTGAACACAAATCACTCTGGCTCTCACTGATTGACCAACAATAGATCCCAGCCCAAAACTCACTTGATCATTGTTTGAACCCTGACTGGCTAAGCGGAAATGTAAATAGGAATTGTTTCTGTTTTGACCAGGAAATCTAATGGTTTCCCCTAATTGTTTTAAAGAAACCATTCTTTGCCTCATTTCTTACCTAACCTTGATCACTGAATGGGTATTACATCAGTCAAACTGAGACCTGTTAAAGATCTTAGTTTAAAGAGGCCAAGATCTTCCAGTGCTTCCAGGGACTTCTCTAGTTGTCTTGATCTATATATAGCCACTGGACCCAGATGACTCTGGAGGAGATAATGAGGCTTGTGACTTTGCACAGCTCTCCCTTACTTAAATCCAATTCACTTTTATGTTCTGGCATGAACTCCCTGATATCATGGTCTTTGAGAATGAAGAACAAACAACACCAATCACTTCTGATGTCTTATTCTGATGTAGTGGTGAATGACTCATTCAATATTGATTTTACACCTGAGCTTGAGCTTGGTGGGACCACTGCTGTGTAAAAACAATTCTGAGCTTACTCTTTGCAGACACAGCAAAGATATAGAATAAAAGTGTTAGAGCAAAGTGTTTTTAGCTTTGTCATCACAATATCTTTAAAGTAAACATCCCTTTATAAGAGCAATTTAATGCTATATGTAACCAAGCTGCTACTTACTGGCACCTAACAATGTGTGTGTGTGTGTGTGTGTGTGTGTGTGTGTGAGATCAATCAGTCAATATTCATTTAAGTACTTCCTATGTTCCAGGCACTGTGCTAAGCACTGGAGATGTAATGAAAGGCAAAAGATAGCTTCTACCATTGAGCACAAAATCTAAATGGGAAAGACAACAAGCAAATAAGTATAAACAATCAAATTATATACAGGATAAATAGGAAATGATTAACAGATGGAAGGCACTAGAATTAGAGGAATTAGAAAAGGCTTCCTGTGGAAGGCAGGAACACCCAAAATAGGTACCCAAGCTGGTAGCATTAGAGAAGAGATACCTCAGGGGGGTACTCCTAGGATACTGAAGGGAAGATCTAGCCTCCCTGGCTATGGGATGGTGAGTCCAGAGATATTGTCTCCTGTATAATATTTTTTTCACATATTGTTACCATTAGAATGAGAGCAGGGACTCTGCTTTTTACCTTCTTTGTATCCCCAGCACTTAATATAATTCCTGGCATATAAGTAAGTACTTAATAAATGCTCATTGATCAAACATTAGATCATCAAGGAATACACTAGACAGATCATACCAAGATGAAAAAACAAAACAAAATGAACTTTGAGTCTAAGCGTGGCAATTGACTCAGGTTCGATGTAGGGATGTTATAGATCTTTATAAAAATTGTCTTATTTGCCTGGAGGCTTTTCCATTCTTTAAAATAGGCAACTTTCAGAATTAGAGTTAGAGCTAGTATTTCAATTTACTGTGATACTAATGGACCAGCAGGAATAATACACTGAAATAATAGACTATCTAGATGAGAAATAATTTCAAAAAAAAAGCTCTTTAGTGTCCAGAGTATTTGAGAAATGATTATCAAAATCATGTTCTGGAATGGGGAAAGCTTTTGGTTCCAGAACAGACAACCCTTGCAGTTGGTATTGCAGAATGTCACTCCTGGTATCCACTGTTTTGGCTTACCTCTCTGATTTGGCAGCCAGAATAAGGTTCCACTGAATCTTTCAGTACAATGATTCAAAGAAAAGACAATTTTAGCACTCCACTTTCAGCCCCAAATTATTTCTAGTTCATAAAATGTTTTCTTTAACAGCATTGAAGAAACTGAGGATCAGAGAAATAAATTGACTTATCAAAGATCACAGAAGTGAACAAGAACTATATTATTCAAACCAATATCTTCTAGACTCAAAGTCCAAATGTTCTTTTCATTTTACCATGCTATTAATCAGATATTACCACTGCTTAAAATCTTTTTGGGGGTTTCTGTTTTGTGTTCCCTTCAAGTTGTATTTCTTATGCTTTTGAGTTTCTGTCATTAAAGTAACTTTTCATCCTTTTATGGTAGATTTGACTTCTGCAAATTCAAACATCATTCACATCTGAACACAATGAACTGAGTAATCCAAATCCTTTTAATAAAAGTTTATGAAAAAACAAGGGATAGAGATAACTAAAAGAAAAAAATGAACAATTTTCGTTACATAAAATGTGAAAGTATTTTGCACAAACAAAACAAATGCAGCTAAAATCAGAAGGAAAATAGTTACGTTAGAAAAAATTTATAGGAAATTTTTACAGTCAACCTGGAAAGAAATTTGCAACTGGGTCCCCAAAGTTGCTAAGCTGAGTACACTCTTTGATGCAGTGATATAATAATAAGCTCTTTAACTCAAAGAGATCAAAGAAAAATTATGATATAGAAGTAAATGCTTGGACCACAGTTAGTATCACACCCCGTTGGTATCACACAGGCTCTAAAACATTATGATGTAACTGTTTGAATTCTTCAAGGGTGATGTAAAAAAGAAATAAGAATTGTTTTGTTTAATATCATGACAATCATTCCAGGATATTTTAGAATTTTCCACTGCATTATTAAAAAATTTATTTCTTGGTCAAACTGAATAAAAATCCTGATTTCCTACTGCTTACTCTTTCCCCCTAAGAACATACTATTTTCATTGCTTTTTTGCAAAGATGAAAAGAAATGTCATTTTTAATGTTTCTGCTCATTACTCACAATATGCAACAGAATATTTGAAGATTTTTTTTCTATCTAAGCTTTCTTTTGGGATGAATCACTGTTTTTTTTACCTCAAATTGTTTCTGTAATCTTAATTCTTACATTTCATCATTTATTAGACTTTTTCCAATATTTTCATTGGTCCTGTGATGATTTAACAAGTGCTTTGTGCATTTTCCTGGACTTTTTATCAACTTTGATAAAAATCTTTTGTAGTAAAAATCTTTTATTTCTTGATATTTCATGCTCACAAATAATAAACAAGAAAAAAACATTTGGGAATTATTTAAAATAACAGTTGCTCTCTTCTTTGTTGACATAAAATAACCTGTATTTCAAGGATTTGCGGAAGGTTGTGCAAAGTTACTCAAAAGTGAGATGAAAGGTCACATAAGTTTTTTTTTAATTCTTGAGGTAATGGGGACCCAAGAGAGAATTTTGAGCACTGTGAGTTCTATGTTCTAGAACATTGCTCTTGCAGTTGTAATGGATTAGAGATGTGAGAGACTTGAGGGACCAATTAGAATTGGAGATGGGGAGACTTGAGAGACCAACAAGGATGTTTTTGCAAAAGTTCTAATGAGAGGCAATTTAGAACCTAATAGGGTGGTAGCCATGTGAATTGATGGAAAAATAGATTTGGGTTAACATATGTTATGGATCTGTCAATTTATTGACTATGTGAGATGAGTATGGAATTAAAAATGATTTCAAGTTTGTGATCCTAAGTAAATTGAAGTATTGTGGTACCCTTGACAATAAAGGAAGTTCAGAAGAGAGGTAAATTTTGGTGAAAGATAATTAGTTTTGTTTTAGACAAGATGAGTATGAGATGCCTATGAACTTCAAAGTGAAAATATCTATCATCATTATCATCATCATCACCACCACTGCCACCACCACCAAATGTTTCTTATTAGAATATGTCAGGTACTATGCTATAAAGTGCTGATACACAGAAAGTCAGAAAAACAGTCTCTGTCTTCGCGAAACTCACATTCTAATAGAGGAAACAACATAAGAACAATTCCATATATATCAGATTTATATGGTATGAATGAGAAATAATGTCACAGGCAAGATTTTTAGCAGTGTGTGTGTGTGTGTGTGTGTGTATGTGTAGTGTATAGAAGAAAAAGCCACTTTTAGGAAAATGATGCTATGAGACTGAATATTAGGATAGAGACTTGGATGGGACATATAGATTTGTAAGTCACCTGCATAGAGATAATAACTGAAAAGTTTAGAGACAAAAGAAAAGAAGGTCCAGGATAGACCCTTGTGGTCTAACAGTTTGGGGGTGGGAAATGGATGATGATCTAGAAAAAATGATGAAGAAGATAACTAAAAGGAGAAGCTAGACAACAATGTCAAAAAGATGACAATGGAAAGATGTAGAACAAGAGGGTGGTCAACATCAGCAAATGACACAGAGATGTCAAGAATGATGAAGACTGAGAAAAGGTCATCAGAGTTGATAATCAAGAGATCATTGGATTCTGAAAGAGTAAAACAGTAAACTTAATTCCAATTCTTTTCCAAATTTGTGAAGTCTATTAAAATTGTTGTTTTTGACCACTTAGAAAAGAGACAATCACCAAGAACCAACATGAATACATGAAGAACAAGTTATAGTGAATTTTTGCATTCCATTTCCCCTTTTCAGATAATTGTTAACGTGACTGATAAATCTGGAAAAATATAACAGATAAATCTATCTTCATTTCAGTAAAACAATTGCAACATTTCTCATGATATTCATATTGTCAAGATAGAGAAAGCAAGCTGATTATCAGGAAATAAGATTCAGGAATCCAGGTTAGATTAGAAGCAAAACATTGCCATCTAAGCGGGAATCAAAGCAACAAATATGGAATATGAACCCTAAGAAAAGAATTAATGAACAAAAATAGTCTGAATCAGGGGCCCTCTGATTCTTCCTTTCAAGGTTAGGAACTGGTCCCAGAGTATTGGATCTGAATGATAATGTGGAGACAAATGGGAATATTTGGTTCAAGTTGTTATTGTTGGGGCAATTATAATAGGATCTTAGAATCATAGATTTAAAGTTGAAAGAGACTTTAGAGGTAATCTACCTTAACCCCTTAATTTTACGGATAAGAAAACTGAGGCACAGAAAGGAACTTACCTGCACTTAGCAAAAGGTGTAGCCCAGGGAAGGTGTTTAGTAACCTTATTGATTGAATCAAGGTTATACAAATAGTAAATTGCTAAAGTAGGATTTGACTCAGATCCTTGAATTCCAAATCTAACACTCTTCTACTATGCTATGCTTTGAGTAATTTAAGTGAACCTCATATAATAATTACTTTCAATGGCTTTCCAAAGAAAATATTAGTTTTAGACATCATCAAGATAATAGGATATGAAGGAAAAGGGATTTTGATGTATGTAAATATTATTTTCATCATCCTAATACCATTTTAAGTAGTAGAGAGTTAATTTAGTTTAATTTAATTGAATGTGCTGTAATAGCAATGACCCTGGCATACACAGGAGGTCCTGCTGTATGGGTTTTTGATCTGCTTCTCTAAAAGGAAAGGCAAACTTTTGAGGGGTCAACAATCTACTTTAATCAAGCACATGTGTCATTCAACTAGTTCAGGGGAAAAAGTCAGCACCCTGAACTTCAGAGAAAACACGAACAGAGAAATAAAGACCAACAGACAGGGCTTCCAACTGTCTCATCATAAGCAATACATATATCACAGATCAATAGACAGATCCAACTATCTGAACATTGCATATATACATAGTTATCAGAGAGAGAAACACCAATATCTGAGTTTTCAAAGCCTGGGAGGTTCCTTAGTGGCTACCCAGAGTCTTATCTGGCAGAACAAACACTTCCAATGAGTAAGCCCCAAAATAAAAACTCACCTCAGAGTATTAATATACTTTTCAGAACCAGAGGGCAGGACTCTCTGACCCAGTGCCTCAATAGAAATTAACAAAAGGTATTGAGGCCTGTTAATGGGTAGGGAAGATCTTTAACTCTTCTTCCCAACCACAATTAACTTTGCATCAACTTAACATGTGCCCACAGCACTTGAGTGACAAATAAGAAAATCCTTCATTGGTGTTTTAATCATGATTCAACGCTATGGATTCTTTTTTAATCAGTAATTAGTTGAGTTGAGAGAAATAAGTGTAGATGCACGACAATCTAATTCAAAAACTATTTAATCCTCTCAATTTGAAAAAAAAAAAACCAACCTCTCTAACTTTTAAAAAGAGAAGAGTGTTGAACTCTATGTAAATATACACTGAAACTTAGGTACAATAAACACTTTCTGCTACCACACAGATTTTGGTTTAGTGTAGGTCTGCAGTGCTTCCTTGACCCATTCTTTTTCTTTTTTAGTAATGACATATAATGTCTCCAACTCATCTTCAGGAGGGAAGGACATTGAAGAGAGTGCATTCTGTCCAAGCCACAGCTTGTTCTATTCTTATGCCTCATGTTGAGGTGTGGGAAGGACCATGATTTAGAAGTGGAGGAAGATCTTACAGTTCAGCAAGTCCAAATCCTAGGGCAACTAGGTGGCACAATGGATAGAGTGCCAGACCAAAAGTCAGGGATACTAACTTTCCTGACTTCAAATATGGCCTCAGACACTTGGTAGATGTGTGACTCTGGGCAATTCACTTGACTCTATTTACCTCCTCCTTTACAAAATGAACTGGAGAAGGACATGGCAAATCACTCCAGTGTCTTTGCCAAAAAAGCTTCAAAACAGGTCACTAAAAGTTAAGTATGACTGAAATAACTGAACATGTCCAAACCCTCTCTTTTTATATGTCAAGAAGCTTAGGCCTGGGAGATGAAATGAGTTCAACTAATCAATAACAACTGAATTATCACCTAGTATAAGTTAGGATCAGTGTTAGGTGCTGGGAATACAAAAATAAAAGTAGAACTCTTCACTGTTAAGGAGATTACATTCAGTAAGACTTGGACAAGATCTATAAGCAAACAGGAAAGTGCAGAGGTGGAATTCACATCTTAATCCAACTCCTTTCATTGTACCAGTCTTCACTTTTGACATTCTCTTCCTTCATCTTTATATGGATATTTTCAGCCTATCCATATAAATACTGAGGGGTTTTACTCTATATATTTTACTCTGCCTTACCTCAGCATTTATTATACTTGTAGTACCACACTCATTTTGTATTCTATTAATCTGCACTTCTCCTATCTGACTGGATAAAAATGCCTTAGAAGTTTTACTTTCTGTCTCAACCAGACTGCAGCTCCTTGAAGAATGAGAGACATTTCTCAGTCTTTGAATACCTGCCTTAGAAGATCAAAGCTATAAAAATGGCAGATGTTCCATTCATGTTAGTTAGCTGACTTTTAAATGCAAATACAAAGTTAAATAACATATAAACACCAAAATAAGGAGGATCTTGGAAATTATCAAACTTCAAAGATGGAGAAAAGAATCTCTAGATCATTTCTTTTCAAATTAATTTCTAATCATGTGTGCTCATTTATTAATTGATCTCATAACAGTGTTGAGTTCCAGGTTGGTATTTTTACTGTTTAACTAAAGAAGGGGAAACAGAAAAATTTGAATTACCCATGTAAATAGGTCAATTAAGCAGAACATATGGAGTGTTCTCCTCCTCCCTATTTTTAAATCTCTGTGCCGGGTGCCCAACATGTAGTGGTTCCACTTGTCATGTTCTTTTATCTACATTTGTATTTCTGGCAAATATAATGATCCTTTCCAGCATTCCCCTTCCCTTCTAGAGCCTTGCCTCTTTCTCACACTTTTTTTTATCTTTTCTTAGCACAGAGTTTAGTACAGCGCCTGGCACATAATAAGCACTTAATAGATACTTGCTGACTAACTCTGAATACTCCAACCCTCTTTGCTCAATGTACAATACTCCTTTCCATCCTTATACTTCCTATCTAACCCCATGGTCCCATTCATGCATTGCTTTCTTCCCCCGATCTGAATATTCCATCCCTCTCTTCCAAATATAGGTTACTTAATCCTGCTGCCTTTCTTATTTATTCTCTCTTTAGTCCTGATCCACAATGCAATAACTCCCTCAAGTTAGACTTTGTGAAATTAATTTTTAAAAAGCAGCAGCTGTAGATAAGTTGATTGGAATAATCTTGTGTCATATGAACCAAAGGTTTAGAATAGATGTTGGAGTCCTTTAGACTGATTTGTAAAAGTATTTAGCATCCACCGCTGTAAGGGGCACTGACCGCCACGCCATCTGGGACGCCACACTGATGGACATCAGGTAAACTGAGTCCAGTGCAGGGAAGGGCGAACAAGACGGCGCTGGAAGGGACGGCCCCACCCCTGGTTTGTTTTTGTCACTATAGTTCCAACTTGTGTTCATTACTATAGCTTCGGGTTTGTTTGTGTGTGTTACCATGTTTCACTGGGCTAGCTGGCAAAGACTATATAATCAGAGTGCTTGCTTGAATAAATCGGAGTTGCTTCATGACCCGCTCTCCCGCCTCATTCTTTTACTCGTGAGCTCCACAGGAGGATAAGCAGTCTGCTGGCCAGGCATAAGACTTGCTCCTCTTGGTAAGCTATGCCGTCGCTACAACACACCACTTTAATGTGTTACAAGAAAAAAAAAGCAGAATTAAACCATTAGACCATCAAACCATTAAACCAAGAAGCCATTATGATAGCAGTAACCATTTGTCACGATGCTTGAATTTAGTAACAGTATTGGTACCATATCTACTTGCTCTTTGTATTTCTATTCCAGAATTTTACTTCCTCATTTGCTCATATTTGGTTATTATCCTGAGGAAAAATCAATTTCCCACCACATGATCTCAGTATATTGATAAGAATGTAGTCTTTTTAAAAAAAATCATGGAAACCCCTTAGGTTCAGTTGATTGCTAAGGATGCTGCTATTGCCTGATTGTAGACTTGGCTGACCAATAATAACCATAGATCATTTCTAACAGATGGTGTGAAAGGAGCTAATTATCCTAATACTATTTCATGAGCACAGTTTTTTAATAAGTACTTTATTTTTTTCTCAATTACATGTCAAAACAATTTTTAACATTAATGTGTTTCAAGATTTTGAGTTTCAAACTTTTCTCCTTCCTTTCCTCTCTCTACTTTCCTAAAATGGTAAGCAATTTGATAAAGGTTATATATATGCTATCATGTAAAACATATTTCCCTATTAGTCACAATTGTGAAAGAAGAAACAGATTAAAAAATCCACAAAAAAGACTAAAATACATGACAAAAGTTTGCTTTGGTCTTCATTCAAAGTCCATAAGTTCTTTAACTGGAATATGGTTAGCCATGTTCCCTCATGAGTCCTTTGTACTTGTCTTGGACCAGTGTGTTGCTGGGAAGAGCTAAGTTGTTGCTAGTTGATCATCATGCAATGTTGCTGATACCGGGTATAATATTTTTCCTGGTTCTGCTCATTTCACTTTGCAAGTTTGTACATCATTCCAGATTTTTCTGAAATCTGCCTGTTCATTTCTTATTGCACGATAGTATTCCATTAGATTCATATACCCAAATTTGTTCAGCCATTCCCTAATTGAGGGTCATCCCTTTAATTTCCAGTATTTTGCCACCACAAAAAGGGCTGCTATAAATATTTTTGCACATGTAGGTTGTTTTCCCTTTTTTATGATCTCTTTTACAGACTAAGTGGTGGTATTGCTGAATTAAAGGCTATACACAATTTGGTTGCTCTGTGGGAATAATTCCAAATTGCTCTCCCGAATGGTTGGATCAATTCCCAACTCTACCAATAGGGCATTAGTGTTCCAATTTTCCCACATCCACTCCAACATTTATCATTTCCCTTTTCTGTCATATTAATCAATTTCATAGGTATGATGTAGTACGTCATAATTGTCCTTATTTGCATCAAAAGTGATTTGGAGTACTTCTTCTTAGGTGTATAGATAACTTTGATTTCTTTATCTGAAAAATGCCTATTCACATCCTTTGACCATTTATCCATTGTTTAATGACTTGCATTCTTATAAATTCAGTTCTATGTAAATGTGAGAAATGATACCTTTATCAGAGACACTTGCTGTAAAGATTACTTCTCACCTTTTTGCTTTCCTTCTAATTGTGGTTGCATCAGTTTTGTTTGTGCAAAAACTTTTCAATTTAATATAATCAAAATGATTTATTTTACATTTCATAATGCTCTCTATCTCTTGTTTGTTCACGAATCTGTAACTCACTTAACTTCTCCTTTAAGAATTTGGATGCTATACCACTGGTGCATATATGTTTGGCATTGATATTACTTCATTGTTTATGGTACCTTTTAGTAAGATGTAGTTTCCTACCTTATCTCTTTTAAGTAGATTATTATTTTTTTGTTCCTGCTTTGTTTGAGATCAGGATTGCTACTCTTGCTTTCTTTTTATTTTCAGTTCAGCTGATGCATAATAGATTCTGTTTCAGCTCTTTACCTCTACTCTGTGTGTATCTCTCTGCTTCAAGTGTTTCTTGTAAGCAGCATCTCTCCTTTCACCCTTTCTCTTCTCACCAGTGTTTTGTTTCTGTCTACCACCTCCTCCAACCTTCCCTCACTTCTGTCAGTTCCCCCCAACCTTTACTTAATTTTCTCCCTTCCTACTTCCTTATCAGGTAAAATAGCTTTTTACAACTGATTTTGTATACTATTCCCTCTTTGATCCAATACTGACAAGAGTAAAGCTTAATCAGTGACCAGTCACCATCTTCCCATCTTCCCATCTTTTCCCCCACTGTAAAAGGTCTTTCCCAACTCTTCATGTGAAATAATTTACTCAATTTTACCTCTACCTTTCTTCTGCACCCCTTCTTTTTCTCATCCATTAGTTATTTTTATGACATTTTGTTCAAATTCATGTTGTACCCATACCCTCTATGTATATTCCTTCAAGCTGTACTATTAGTGATGCAACTTTTAAGAATTACATATATCATTTTCCTATGTAGGGATATAAACAGTTCAACTCTATTGAATTCCTTGTTTTTTCTTTTCCCTTTATACCTTTTCAGGCATCTCTAGTTGTGTGACACTGAGCACTTAATCCTCTTTGCCTCAGTTCCTTATCTGTAAAATGAGCTGAAGAAGGAAATGGCCAACCTTTCTAGTTTCTTTGCCAAGAAAACCCCCAAATGTGGTCACAAAGAGTCAGAAATAACTGAAACATATGAACAACAACCAAGCTATGTATGGAAAGGCTTATCATTAGAAGGCTGGCTTTTTGGAGAAGAGATTTTTTTTTGCTCATTGAGGCATTTTTGTACACATTCACAACACATCTATCAATTAGAGAAAAAAATTAAAAATTGGCTTATAAGAACATTGGAAAATTTAAGGAATAAGAAACTATTATTTGCTGGTAATACTGAACCAATATTGGAATGTAATATACAACTGTGTATTTAATTGCATTAGAGTCTACTTATTGCCAAAAAGGAATAGGATAGGAAGATTTCAGTTTCTTTTAAAAAGATCTGTGTTCTTTCCTGGTAGATGTCAAATTGATTACTTCTATTGCTGCTGCTGTTTCTCCTTCATTCTCAAAGAAGACCATGATATCAGGGAGGTGATGTCATAACATTCAAGTTAATTATGAGGGAGGACTGTGCAAAACCATCAGCCTTACTTTCTCCTCTGGAGCTATATTGGTGTAGTGGCCAGATATAGATCAGGATGACTGGAGATGGCCTAGGATGCAGTGGGGACCTTGGCCTTTTCAAGCTAAGGTCTTTAACAGGTCTCAGTTTGAGGCCAGGCCCATTCAGTGATTCAGGTTTAATAAGAAATGAGGTGAATAATGGCCTCTTAAAAAAATAGATCTGGGAGGTGAAGCCCCTCAGAATTTTTGACCCAAACAGAAACATTCTGAGCCAATCAGGGCTCAAATAATGTTCAAACTGGCCTGGAACCTATTGTTGGCCAATCAGTGAGAGCCAGAATGATCTGGGAAAGAAAGAAAGGAAGAAAAAAAGATAGAAAGAAAGAAAGAAAGAAAGAAAGAAAGAAAGAAAGAAAGAAAGAAAGAAAGAAAGAAAGAAAGAAAGAAAGCAGTGTTGCCCAACTACAAGTTTGGTCTCCAGTGGGCAGTTCCTTTTCTTTTCACAAAGGTACTGTTTTTTCTTCATTCTTGAAGAGGACCATGACATTAGGGAGGTGATGCCATGACATGCAAGTGAATTGGATTTAAATGAGGGAAGGCTGTGCAAAATTTTATTTTTTAAGAGGCCATTCTTTGCATCAATTCTTATTAATCCTTAATCACTGAATGGTCCTGGCTTCAGTCAAAATGAAACCTGTAAACAGTCAGCTTGAAAAGGTCAAGATCTCCACTGCACCCTGGGTCATCTTCAGTTGTCCTGATCTATATTTGGTCACTATACCCACATGGGTCAGAAGGAGAAAGTGAGGTTGGTGATTACTTCTATAGCTGAATAATAATAGCATATAATTGTAGCCCAGGCAATTAAATGATTTGTGATCATAAATTAACAGCTAAATTCAACATAATGTACAACTGTCTAATTAAGATAAAAATACTAATTTCACCTAAAATACTGAAAAGAGTGTTATTGCAGTCCTTAGAACATCATTAAAGATTAAGAATACATTAGCAAGTTAAGAATCCTGGATCAACATCTCAAACAAAAGG
This sequence comes from Notamacropus eugenii, assembly GCF_028372415.1. NCBI lineage: Eukaryota > Metazoa > Chordata > Mammalia > Diprotodontia > Macropodidae > Notamacropus > Notamacropus eugenii. The sequence continues at coordinate 391,327,321 of NC_092875.1, forward strand.
GCTTGCATATCCAATTCGCATTGGTTATGTCAATGTAGACAAACTGAATTAATTTTTAAAAAAGTTTAAGTATCAAAATAAACAGTGGTTTTTTTGGAGGTTGGGTACAGGGAGAGTTTTGTTTATATGACACCAAATGAGTGGTTTGTCTGAATTTTTATCCTAGATTGTTTTAGCATTTCTTCACTTTCCCAAAGTTCTCTGCCACATGGGTTCAGAGGTGACCCTATCTTCTTAAAGACTGCCAATTTAATTCTAGTTCTAGCAGTTCCTTCCAAGATGAAAAGGCTTTAAATAGAGGCTCAGTGACAGACAAATACATTTCAGTTATCAGAGGATATGATAGTCACTTCATCACGCTAGTTACACAGTAATAAATATTTTAGCCACAGAGAATTTCAATTATTTTCTATTCTACTATAGAGAGGTTAAAATCTGGATTGATAGAAGTAGAACTCTCAATCTTATATCCTTGATCTATCTGAGCAGAGTATTGTGACACAATGGTAATACATACACACACACACACACACACACACACACACACACACACATACTGGATGTGATAGTCAGAGGACCTGAGTTTAAATCCAGCTGCTATTTATCATTTGAGTGGCCATGGGAAAGTAGTTTAACTTCTCTCAGACTCAGTTTACTTATTTGTGAAATGAAGAGGTTAGAGTAGATAATCTCTAATGTCCTTTTTCAGCTTTTTATCTATTATCCTACTTATAACCTGATTCTATTTTAAATATTGCCCCTTCTGTTTCTGTATCATTGATGTCAGCTAGGGGACATTAAGCCAATCAAACAAAAAACTTTTCAAAATAAGAGATGTTGAGTTCTCACTGCAATAGATGCCCAAAATGATAAGATCCAGAAAGATGTAATAGAAATACATTTTTTTAATGTCCAGAGGAGTGAAAATTATTGAGACAGTTTATCATAAAAGAAGGGGATAATGTAGTCTTTCATTTCTCTTAAGAAGCTAAGAATTGAATTATTTAAGCTTCAATTATTTTTCAGTCTTGTGAAAAGAGTTTTAGTGGCAAGAAAAATAAGGTATATTAACACTTTGATTTAAGAGAGAGACAGGAACAGTTGTCAGCATTCTTGTTGTAAGAGCACATTCATGGATTACAATTCTCTAGCTTTTGGCAGCATGGTAACAAGTACTGAGGAAAGAAAAAGATGCATCTGAAATATTTAGAATTTCATTAAAATATGGAGTGTGCTACTCATAATTTCAATTTCATAATTACCATCTGTGAATGTAAGGGGAAATTGTTAGCACAGCCTCTTTAGAATTAGTGAAAAGAATGTAGCACAAGGAACATTGGAATTGTACTTAGTCTTTAATATGTATGTAACATCGGGAAAGTCATTTAACCTATTTGAGCCTCACTTTCCTCTTTTTTTTAAGAAGACTAGGATTTATTAAGCTCCTACTATGTGTCAGAAATTGCCCTACTCATTAGGAGTGTAGAGACAAAAATGAAACCACCCCTGACCTCAAGGAGCTTAACATTGTTCATTTGTAAAATGAGATGTTTGGAATGTCACTAGTCACACTTTTTAGCTTTTCTTTTCCTTTCCTTCTTCCCAAAATGCTCTGTAGGAACTGAAAGATGACTATCCCTCTTGAACCTGAGACCACCTTTTTTGTGGGTCAGTTACCGTATTCTACCACTGGAGGTTGGCCATTGGCTGATAAAGGCACTTAACCTTACAAAGGGCAATAGCCTCTTGTTAGTGTGTTTGTCCTTTGTTCTTGAAGAGGACCTGACATCAAGATAATGACATGACTTGCAGTTGACTTTGGTTTGAATGAGGGAGGGCTGTGCAAGGTTACCAACCTCACTTTCTTCTCCTGAAACATCTGGGTCTAGTGGCCTGATATTCATCAGGATGGCTGGAGATGGCCCAGGATGCAATGTGAGACCCTGGCCCTTTCAGTCTAGGGTTTTATCACATACTCACATTGAGTGAGATATACCCATTCAATGAATAGCCTTCTTTAAGTAGTTACTCAACAGACGGCCCCTTTAATCAGAAGAAAATAATCAAACTGTGAGGGAAAGAACCTCAGCGTTCCTGGGTAAAAGAGAAACAATTACTATCTAGCAATTACATTCACTCTGTGCTAGGTGGCTGGGGACTTGTTCTCCAGTCTATGAGCTCCAGAGTGAATTGGGTTTAAGGCTTGATCTTTGAATAAGAAATGTAGCCAGAAAACCCAGAGGAAAAAAGGCAGCTTTTGAGCATGGAGTGTACCTTCCCCGGGGTTGAACACCAGAGGAGAGGAGGAAGAGGAGGAGAAGAAAATGCAGCATTTTGGTCTTTGTGTGACTGAATCTGAGTCACAAAAACTCAGAATCTCAGCGTTGGAAAGATTCTCCTTGGCTATTTGGCCCAACTCCTACCTGAAGGAGAATCCCCTCTGTATCATACTTCAAAATATGGCCATCCTGCCTTTGACTTAAGACCTTTCTTGGGGGCAATCATGTTCTTTTCCGAGGTAGTAAAGACCAAGAATGATAAATGTGTGTTGGGAGTTGGGAAGGAAACCTATAAACTTAAGCAGAAAAGAAAGATTTTCTGCATGGACCCCATTCAGAGGCCCATAGTTCTTGGGCCCCTCACTACTTCCCAGACTTATTGTTGTTGTTCAGTCATTTTTCAGTTATGTCTAACTCTTTGTGACCCCATTTGGGGTTTTCTTGGCAAAGATACTGGAGTGATACTCCTCATTTTACAGATGAGGAAACTGAGGCAGAGTTAAGTGGCTTGCACAGGGTCTCATAGCTAGTAAGTACCTGAGACCAGATTTGAACGGAGGAAGATGAATCTTCTGGACTTCAGGTCTAGCACTCTATCTGCTGTGCTAACTAGCTGCTCAGTTTTGAGATTTTATATTTTTTTTCTTTCTTTAAAATATAATTTATTTTTTTCAGTTTTCAACATTCACTTCCACAAGATTTTGAATTCCAAATTTTCTCCCCATTTCTCCCTCTCCCAACCCCAGAACAGCATGCAACTCAACCACCCCTCTCCTTCTGTGTGGGATGGCTCGGATCCCTACTTAAATTAATTACTCAAAGGCCTCTCAAAGTGATGACAGAAAGATTTATTTATTAGATTCTTGAGAATTGGGCAATTCCTGTACCAGTTCACCTGGAGCAGGAAAAGCCGAAGACAAAGGAGAAGCAGTGATATTTATAGACCCTAACGCAAGACCCACCTCTCTCCACTGACCATTATCCTCATTGGCTGAGAATATGATCTTACATTCTAGACGTGAAATCTAACCAATCCCTTTTGAAATGAAGATATTGAAGAATTATGTAAGTTTCATCCAATCATTGAGACCCTAATGTACTACACAGTTTTATATCCTTATATGGAATTATTCCACTCTAAAAATATTGTAACCTTGAGCCTCTTGGTCTTACCTCACCCCTGGGAGAAGAATTACAATCTGAGGAGTCTTCACTGAACCTATTCCACTCAATCCCTCCTCTTATTTTTTTTTTTTGTTGCCTTTTTTTAAATTATTATTTTTTAATGTTTAACAATCACTGCCATACAATTGAGATTTTATCCCCCCTACACCTACCCCCCACTACCCCCCTCCCTCCCCACGACTGCATACAATTCTGTATAGGTTCTACATATACTTTCCTATTGAGTATATTTTCATTATAGTCATGCTATGTAGTCAGACTAAAATAAATGAAAGAAATCATATAACAAATCATAACATGATACACAAAAACATACACATACACAAACATGATCTGCTATATTTTGCGAATGACTTCCATATTTCTTTCTCTGAGTGTGGAAGGCATGTTGCCTTGAGAACCACCATTTGGAATCCCTCCTCTTATTTATTAACCTGAAGACTTCTCACGGATATTTCAATCAAAGTTCTGTAACATGATTTCACACTGTCTATTAATTTCTTCATCCCAATCAGGGTCATTCCTGTCTTTTGTCCCCACAGGTACCCATCCTTCCTTCTTTAGTATCATCAACCGAATGGCTCCTTTGGTCCTCTCTTCTACTCTAGCAAGTCTTAGTAGAGAATTTCTAACTATTTTAGTAATAAGCGAAATCAAACAAGGTAGACAAATAGGAAGTAATATAATACCACTAATTGCTATGAGGCCAAACCACAGTAATCTTTTCCACCAGCTCCCTTCAAACTAAGACCACCAAGACATATTGAAAAGGGAGTTCCAAGTTTGTACAGGAACGTGAGCAACTTTCCTGATATTCTTGGTGATCTCTTTCACTATTCTTCCATTATCATCAATTTTCAAGCAACATGTGGATAAATTGAGTTTTCCACAAACTTCCCCTTCTTCTGCAATTAAATAATCTGAGATCAATATGTGTTGTAGTACTGCTCTGTTAAGAACAAACAATAATAACCCTAGTATAGTTCCCCAAACAACAAAACATATAATGAGTTTATATACAGGCCTCACTGGCTATCCCTTTCCAAATTTTGTGTGTTCTCACACACGCTTTAAAAGGAGCTTTTAATACTGACTAAGTGTGTCTTCCAAGCATGAGGCTTGGGACTTTAATACCTAATAGTAATAATTATAAATGACAGTAAACAACTTTAAATTTTTTTAAAATGCAATAACCTTCCATAACTTTGTCTACTGGTTTCCTAATCATGCAACATTTTCTGAATTGGGATGGGGGAATAGATAGTTCAAGGTTAAAGCACATCCCACCCATATTCCTCCCCTCCTCTTATTTATTCCTGTTTGTACACCTTAATCCAATCAATAAATACCTCTTCACATTCTTTCCTCTATGAATTCTTAACTTCATCTATCTCCCTTTTTATATGAATATGGGAAGGAAGCAAAGTTGACTGACACATTAGCAAATTACAGGGGGCAGTCCCCTTGTTATAAGTACAGATACAGAGATTTAAATTAATGAACTGTCCATTTAGAGGTTCCATTTCATACAGCAGTCTGGGGAGAAGTATCATCTTATGCATTTTTTTGGTCTGGATGTTCCTTCAAACAATCTTCAGCACAGCATCTCAGCATCTTCTTCTCTTTATCTTGTAGATGTCCACTCTCCTACAAAACAAAACTTAATACCATCTTAGATTACCATTCCTATCATTCTTACAAAAATCAAAATTGAAACTTTGACAAATTATCAAGTTTTTTTTTTTAAAAAAGAAATTCACATTAAAATGCAGCTTCTACATTTCACAGTAATTTATTATTCATTCTCTTATTAGGAAGATGAGATTTCACTAAGGAGTCAATACCAGGCTCCAGTACTTACATAAATACAATAAATAATCATTTTTAACACAGTGCATATCACATCATAAAACAATTCCAACTTCTGATCATGTGATGCTTGTTTTAAAGCATTTACAATATAGTCCACAAACCATTTTTTGTTTAACATTAACCAACTAAGACAAAATAATAACTATGCATGCTAGTCTCACAAGCCCTTAACCTAATCATCTCCATACTATTACTAAGAATTAGAGGACTCTAACTTATTGTTGTTGGTCTAAAGTCCTAAACCTATTAGCTCAATTTTAGACTTAACCTCAGATGTTCCCCTACCAACAGTCTATTATTCGATAGATCTGGTATTATTACTTACAAAACTTTTGATTTTAGGAATTTTCCATTAAGAGTAGGGACACTGCAGGGAAACAAAATCTCCCTTACTTCATGTCAATTCCAGGAAGGAGTAGATTGTCAACCGGTATTCAGCCAGGCTTAAAGTCTACCAGGTGTCAGTGGGGAAATTGAGTCAGGAGAAACCTACCTCAGTCCAGGCTGAACAGCTGCTCTCCCGACCTTCCCATGAGATCACCTTTTTGCAGTTCATATCAGCATCTCACAGGCTTACTGGCATCATGGATCAGTGACTCAGACTGCCTCTTTTGCTATCCACACCTGGAGTTAGACTCAGAAGACCAGTCAGTTAATAGTCCCACAAAAATCTTAAAATAGCAAGCTCCAATAATCAGTTTCAGACATGACATTTCACATTGGCCAAGGAACATCTTTTGAAGCAAGTCTTAAGTAGCTTACATGCCTTTCTATACATGTTCTAGTTCCTGATTGAATAACAATCATGTCATTGCTCTAATAGATTTATATCTGTTTCCCAAACTACTTTATCCCTTTCTAACCCTGCTCAATCTAAAAGAATGAGCTACACATGTGATAAGTTCAAACACTAACTTGAATTTTTATGTTCATGTAATGAATTCAAATCAAAACAATCATTTAACTTTCAATGCCAAATATTACCAGAGGCTACTTACCTCTAAGAAAATTAGACTGAAATTCTTTTCCCCAAACTGAATATGTCTCTGATTTAGTCTCAGTAATTAATTCAGTCAATTGTTTCAGTACTAACTGCTTTTACATCATTTTGTAATGTGTAAAGATCTCATTCCAAGTTGGGACCTGTGTCCATTACCCCAAAAGAGTTTTAGTCCCATCAAATTTTAGAAAGAATATTCCCAGGGATTTTATCTTACATCTTCAATCTTAAATTTGCCCTAAAAAGCCAATCACTGAAGATCATTTCTTATACATTTTCAAATTCTCACCAAAGCAAGTTCTATATACAATCTCCTCAGCTGCTGGGGCTGTACTTGTTACTAGCCTGAGGACTGCTTCTTTCCCCACATATACACACAGTGTACCAGCTTTAGGTTTTAGCATTAGAATTACAAATAGCAAACATAATTTTCATAAGTGATAACAAATTGTTTTAGCTATGAACCTGAACGATAAATTTCAGATGACATCAATTGCATTTTCATATCCTATTAGAGAAGCTAAATTCTTCCCACTTATAAATACAAATTGGATAGGTAGGCCTTCCAAAAGCCATACAAAAGATTTTACAAAGTATTTCTTAATACAACAAATATTTCCTCTCTTATGAACAGTTTACAATTTATCATAATCCCCTTGAAACTAATTGAAGGAAATCCCAAGAAAAGACCTAAACCCAAAGCCTTTTCACATTTGCCCATAAACTTTCTTTTACAAACACAACTTTAGAGTAACTGCTTGATTCATGGCAAAAACAATTTTAGCTAAAATTTCCTTTTCAACAGCAGAAATAAATTTTTAACATAATACATCCTCAGATGGAACAGGCTTGAAAATCACACACACACACACACACACACACACACACACATATATATATACATATATATGTACATTTTTAAAGCATTCTCATTTTCTCAATAAGAATGCTACAAGGAAACTCTTACAAAAAAAATTCGTAACAGCTCTTTTTAACCAATTCATTAATTAACTTAACAGTGCAATTCCTAATACAATATTTAGATGGATTACCTAAAAATTTAAACTTATTTAAGTTTACTTAAGACTTAAAATAAGCTATTAACCTATTCAGCTCTTTTTTATAACCAAATATAAGTTTCAAATTATGAAATTTCTATCACATCCTTTTAAAACCCCAATCTATATGTAATAAACTGCAAATTTAAAATCCTTTAATCATATTAGATTAATATTGCATCTAACAAATACCTATCCTTTTGTTATTGGATCTAACATTTTTGACAGAAATGCCACTGGGTGTCTCTGCCCTCCTCTTCTTTATGTCAATCCCAAGGCCACCCCCTTCTGGCCCTCCACTTTGCAAAGGAAAAGAAAAACGTAAACTTATTATTTTTTTTTACTTTAAATACATTGTCTGGCATCAAACATATTGATCTAATTAAACCTAAATTCAAAACTCTCAGCTCTAAGTTGCTTACTTGAGATTTTTTTCCTTTCTAATCTTCTGCTTACTTCCACCAAACTTTAATAAATTCTAACCTATCTTAAACATTAAATTAAGAATGACACATTTCACCTATTCACAATTCCAAATACAACCAGAATGAATTCAATTAACTTTCTGTTATTTCCCATTACACTAAAATTTCTTCTTTTGGGTGCAGCAGGAAATGGTTAAATGCTTGCTAGCATGCCTCTTTGGTCTGAGGGAAAGAAGGCTTCTTTCAAGCCTTCTGATGACACAGTACCTTGCTCCTCTTATCATCTCAACCTGCTTAAATTCTCTTGCCTTTCCCTCAAGCCCCTTTGAAACTGCACATAACATTTCTTTCTACTCCTAACCTGATACTTCTCCTACATTCCTTTACTTGCTGTTACCAACCATATAAACTGAACAGTAAAATAATTTTTCTCTCCCTTTCTCTCCCTCCTTGTCCCTCCACTCCTCTGAAACTGATCTGGAGGGGTTGAAGAAGAGGAGTAACAGGAATTTCAAGGACAGTTCAGCTCAGCCTTTCTGCTCCTACTGGCTGGCTGGCTAAATTTACAGATAAAACAGAGACACGGAATTTCATTCACACAGAAATACCAATACAACATATACAGACCAAAACATTTAACAAAACAAAATACTACATATAGGTTTAAATTTTTGGCAAACCCAGTCCTCAGAGGAACCATATTTGGGCCAGATTGTGCCTCCTCTTCCGATGACTTTTCACCCCATATGAAACAATAGTACTTAATCATCTTCTTTTTGTCCTTTCCTCTATATTTTGGTAATTCATGCCCATTTTGTAATCAGTTTCCCAAGGGACTATTTATCGGCATTTCCTGACTCCATTCCAAAGCTTGGGGAGGTTTGGACTGCCCCTTCCCCATTTTGTTTGGACAAAGGTTGTCACCAACACCTCCGAGTCTAAGACTCAACGAATTATGTTAGCTCTCTTGCCAGCTCTAAGTGGGGGTCGCCCACCCACTAGCAGTCACCCAGCAAACGTTTATGGGGGGGGAGCCTTTCACCCTGCAGTCCAGCAATTTGGTTGGGAGTCATGACTTTCTCCCCAAGTCTATCTAAGAGTCAACGAATTGACCGCCAGACACCCCCCTCACCCCTGTGCTTTTCGCCAGGTCATACGTGTACAAGTTGCCTGACTGCAGCCTTCAACACCAACCAGTTGGCATTTTCACACATTTCACAGCTTTGGAGTCTTTGGAGTCCTTATCTCTATTCTTTCTGTTCTCACTGAGTGCTCTGCTTTGGGTTGTTACTTTGCAGAGAAGAAGGCTGGGCAACCCCGTTTCAAGAACCATGGGGGGTAAATATCCCTACGGGAGCACCTGTCCTTGAACTGAGTTGCCAGCTGTCTGTCTGAAAAGCCACAGATCCTGGACAAGCCCCCAAACTGTGTGGGATGGCTTGGATCCCTACTTAAATTAATTACTCAAAGGCCTCTCAAAGTGATGACAGAAGGATTTATTTATTAGATTCTCGAGAATTGGGCAATTCCTGTACCAGTTCACCTGGAGCAGGAAAAGCCGAAGACAAAGGAGAAGCAGTGATATTTATAGACCCTAACGCAAGACCCACCTCTCTCCACTGACCATTATCCTCATTGGCTGAGAATATGATCTTACATTCTAGATGTGAAATCTAGCCAATCCCTTTTGAAATGAAGATATTGAAGAATTATGTAAGTTTCATCCAATCATTGAGACCCTAATGTACTACACAGTTTTATATCCTTATATGGAATTATTCCACTCTAAAAATATTGTAACGTTGAGCCTCTTGGTCTTACCTCACCCCTGGGAGAATTACAATCTGAGAAGTCTTCACTAAACCTATTCCACTCACTTCCATTCTATCTTCCTCCCCTTCTCCCATCTACCTCCCCTCTATTTTCTTGTTGGGAAAGATAGATTTCTATATCCCACTCCCTGCACAATTTATTTCCCAGTTGCATGCAAAGACAATATTGAACATTCCTTTTTAAAGCTTTGAGTTCCATATTCTCTCCCTTCTTCCCTCCCCACACATTCTCACTGAGAATGCAAGTGATTTGATATAAGTCATACTATGCAGCCATGCAAAACACTTTCATAAGAGTCATGTTGTCAAAGACTAACTACATTTCCCTCTATCCTGTTCTGCCCTCCATTTATTCCATTCTCTCCTTTGACCTGTCCGCCCATAATAGTGTTTGCTTCTGATTACCCCTTCCCCCACTCTGCCTTCCTTCTATTATCCTCCCTCTCACATCCCCTTTCCCCCTGCCTTCATGTAGTATAAGATAGATTTCCATAACCAATTGAATGGAGTGGGTTTGGGGGTTGGGGGTGGAGAGGTGGCAGGGGGTGGGGGGCTAAGTGTTTCTGACAGGCTGAAGACCTTGCAGTACTCAACCAGTGGGAAACTAGGGGAGGGATTTGCATTTGGGACAAGAAGATAAAAGATTGTGTTTTTGCACTCCAAGAGTATGCCTACTTGTAAGTCACTCATTCTGTTACAAGTGAGTATTAAATAAAAGTCTTTCCTGAATTCACTAATAGCCACGAGGAGTTCTTGGTAAGGTACTTGTTTAGTATAGTATCTAAATGTGCTTTCTTTTTCATATTGCTACTCCTTGCTCTGCACATATGCTCCTCTTGCATATAGGTTATAATTTTAAAAATGAAGCTATAGGAACATAGGATTGAGAGCTTAAATAATCTTAGATATTATCTTTTGTTTCAGTTATTTTTCAGATGTGTCTGACTTCCTTCCTCCCCATTTATTAATTTATTTCTTTTCAGTTTTCAATATTCACTTCCATAAATTTTAAATTTTCTCCCACTTTCTTCTCCCTCCCTCCCCAAGATGGCATGCAATTTTATATGGATTCTACAAATGCATTCCTACTGAACATATTTTCACATTAGTCATGTATCATAGAAGAATTATAAAGAATGGGAGAAACCATGAGAAAAAAAAACAGAGCAATTATAACAAAAAGGAATGTAGTCTGTTTCATTTTGCATTCTGATTTCATACTTCTTTCTCTGGTTGTGGATGGCATTTTCCATCATGAGTCCTTTGGAAATGTTTTAAATCCTTGCATTGCTGGGAATGGCTAAGTCTATCAAAATCAGTCCTTGCACGCTGTGACTGTTACTGTGTACAATATTCTGGTTCTGCTCACTTCACTCAACATTAGTTCATATAATTCTTTCCAGGTTTTTCAGAAGTATGACTGTTTGTCATTTCTTATAGCACCATAGTATACCATTGCATTCATATACCACAACTTGTTCAACTATTCCCCAATGGATGGACATCCCTTTGATTTCCACTTCTTGGCCACCACAAAAAAGGCTGCTATAAATATTTTTGTACATGTGGGTTTTTTTCCATTTTTATGATTTCTTTGGGATACAGCCCCAGAAGTGGTATTGATGGGTCAAAGGGTATGCACATTTTTATAGCCCTTTGTGCATAGTTTAAAATTGCTCTCCAGGATGGTTGGATCAGCTCACAGTTCCACCAACAATGGATTAGAGTCCCAACTCTCCCATATCTTCTCCAACATTTATCATTTTCCTGTTTTGTCATGTTAGCTAATCTGATAGGGGTGATGTGGCACCTGAGACTTGTTTTGATTTTCACTTCTCTAATCAATAGTGATTTAGAGCATTTTTTCATATGGCTATAGATAGTTTTAATTTTTTCCTCTGAAAACTGCCTGTTCATATCTTTTGACAATTTATCAGTTGAGACAGGACTTGTATTCTTGTACATTTGACTCAGTTCTTTATGTATTTTAAAAATGAGGCCTTTATCAGAGATACTAGTTGTAAAAATTCTTTCCCAATTTTCTGCTTCCCTCTGAATCTTGGTTATATTGACTTTGTACAAAATCTGTTCAATTTCGTGTAATCAAAATTATTCATTTTGTATTTCATAATGTTCTCTGTCTCTTGTTTGGTCATAAATTTCTTCATTCTCCATAAATCTGTGTGTCTAACTCTTCTTGATTTTATTTGGCAAAGATATTTCCTTCTCCAACTCATTTTACAGATAAGGAAGCTGAGGAAAACGGGGTTAAATGACTTGTCCAGGATCACATAGCTAGTATATGCCTTAGGTCATATTTCAATTCAGGTCTTCCTGACTCCATGTCCAGTACGCTATCCTCTCTGTCACTTAGTTGCCCAAATAATATCTAGTTCAACTCTAACGGTTTATAGGTGAGGAACACCCAGAGAGATAAAGTTGTTGGTCGTTTTAACATGGACTGCATATGCGGCATACATAGTGAAGTGGCTCAAAGCTCTGGACTTAAGAGTCCTTTAAAATCTGTATTGAAATATTGATTCTGACACTTAAGAGTATGAAAAGTTGGGCAAGTAATTTAATATTTCAGAGGCTCAATTCCCTTTAAAAAAAAAGAACAAAAAAGACATTTGTTTTGACTGATAAATAAATATCTATTGTGGATACAAAGAGAAATCATTTGGAATAAGATAAGCCATTCAGTGGGGTAAGTCTTTCACTAAGCATCACCAGAGGAGTTCAACTAGCCCTTTACAATGTTTGGCTGGAGGAAAATGAGGAGTAATTCAGGCAAAGGAACTTCACACAGCAGATTCAGTTTGGAGTGTCCCTAGCATAGCTTCACCTGAATAGCCTTCTCTTTCTGGGGCCTTATAAATCTCCTTTTGTTAACTGTTGAATGGTCTCCAAGTATCTCCTTTTGTTCCAATTCTGAACGAACCAGAATATTTTATTCCAGTATTAAATATGGTTACAAGCCTGAGCCAGGCCAGGCCATAATATCCAGTGATTAGAAAAATGTCTGAAAGTGTGTAGGTATTGTGAGAAATAAGCCCAACTAACAGACCCCCAACTGTAACAAGCCCCCCCACCTTAAACAAGGAACAATAACTGTTGTGAAATCAGGAAAGCTTTTATTCATCTTTACATCCATTCCCCCTGAACAGACAGGTAGCCACCCCAGTAAGGTTATAGGAAGACTACAACATGTTCAGAAAATTTAAAGCTTCTTGTACTGTTTTCTGAATTTTGAACCTCTTGGCCCAACGTCCGTTGCCATATGACTTCATGTTCTCCTCTCTGATAGGCTTTCCCTCAAATACCTCATGGAACCTGCACACCAGTTTCTAACCTCTAACCTGACTGTGCTAGGTCATGAATCTGATTAACCTGTGGAAACATAATGCCTTCCTTGTTTCTCACAAACTACCCCCTTTTTTTCTTTATTAAGATTTTTGTTTCCACAGCTAAATCCAATCAATAAATACTTCCTCACTTTCTTTCCCTGTGAATTCTCCCCTTCATCTATCTTCTCTTTATGTGAATATGGGAAGGGAGCAAAGTTGACCTACATATTGACAAATCACAAGGGGGCAGTCCCCTTGTTATAAATACAGAAACAGGGATTCAAAAGAAAAGGGTAAATCAACTAATTGTTCTTTTAGAAGTTCTATCTCATACAGTGGTCTTGGGAGGAACATCATCTGATGCAATTTTCCGAGCTGGATGCTCATTCAAGCCCTCTTCAGCACAGCATCTCAGCATCTTCTTCCCTTTATCTTCTTGTAGAAATCCAGATGTCCACTCTCATACAAAACTGACCTTAACATAATTTTAGATTACCATTCCTAAACTTTATACTCTTATCACTCTTACAAAATCAAAATTGGAACTTTAGTCAATTGTCATGTTTAAGAAATTCACCTAAGAACTCAGCTTTTATATTTTACATTAATTTACTATTCATTTTCCCCATCAGGAAGATGAGATTTCACTAAGGAATTAATAACAGGTCCCAATACGTACATAAATACAGTAAGTAATCATTTTTAACACAGTACCTATCAAATCATAAAACATTTCTAACTTCTGGTCAAGTGATGCTTCTTTTAGAGCACTAACAATATCGACTACAAACCATTCTCCTTTTAGTATTAATCAACTAAGACAAAAGTAATAACTATGTATGCTAACCTCACAGGCACTCAATCTTACTGTTGCATGCTTAGTAATCTAAGAATTAAAGGACCCTAACTTACTGTTGTCTAAAATTCTTGGCCTAATATCTTGATTTTTGAACCTAACCTCAGATGTTCCCCTGTCAACAATATATTATTTAAAAGATCTGGTATTATACTTACAAAACTTATAGTTGTAGGAAATTGCCACCAAGAGTAGGGACATTTCAGGGAAACATCTCCTTAATTTCATGTCATTTCCAGGAAGGAGTAGATTGTGAACTGGCATTTAGCCAGGTTTAAATTTTGTCAGGTGTCAGTGGGGAAATTGAGTCAGGAGAGTTCTACCTCAGCTCAGACTGAACAGTCATTTTCCCAATGTTTCCATGAGATTACCCTTTTGCAGTTCATAATAGTGTCTCACAGGCTTGCTGGCATCATGGATCAATGGCTCAGATATCCTTTCCCACTATCCACACCTGGAGTTTAGACTCAGAAGAACAGTCAATTAATAGTCTCATAAAATCTTGAAAGAGCAAACTCCAATAATCAGTTTCAGATATGACTATAATTTCACATTGACTAAGGAACATCTTTTGAAGCAAGTCTTAAGTATCTTGCTTTCCTTTCTATACATTTTCTAGTTCCTGATTAAATAACAATTATCATAAGTAATTGCTCTAATAGATTTACATCTGCTTCCTTTCTTTGTCCCCTTCTAACTATGCTGTCTAAAAGAATGATATATACATATATGATAAGTTTGAACACTAATCTCAATTTATTTTCATGAAATGAATTCAAATCAAAACATAAACATTTAACTTTTCCATCATTGCTAAATATTACCAGAGGTTACCTGCCTGTAGGAAACTTAGACTGAAATTCTTTTCCCTAAAGTGAAGATGTCTCTGATTTAGTCTCAGTAATTAATTCAGTCAATTGTTTTGATGTCGATTGCTTTTACATCATTTTATAAGATGTAAAGGCCTTATTCCAAGTCTGGACCTTTGTCCCTTACCTTAAAAAACTTTTAGTCCCATTTGTCTATAAGGGCATTCGAAAATTTCACCTTGAAAGTTCCTTGGATTTCCACACTTGATCTGGCTCTCTTGAGGGCCATAGGCTTTTCCCTATCACTGTGCTCAAATCTCTGTCCTATTTCCCATCCTTGATCCTATCAATCCAAATCTCCAGGTTACTGGTTACTCCCATCAAGACCATCCCTGGAGCCCCAGACCACCTGGTGTCACCTGCGGAACTCCTTTCTCAGTTTCTCTTGTAAATAAGATAGTCTTTTCTCCATGAAAGTGCTCATTCTATCTGACCTGCTCATATTAGCTTTATAAATGCTCAGATTCCCTAAAATTGTACCCAATATTGAAAAACCCTAACAAACTTTGATCTTCTTTAGCTGAAAGAAGACTTGAGTTGAACTCATTTGAGTATGATCCAACATGTCACTATTTTTGGGTCCCAAGCACCCCTAACCTCAACAATTCCACGCAATTGCAACTAATTTTAAATCCCAGTCTTGTTCTATGGAACATCAACATCACATTTATACTTTGGTTTCCTTTTCTTTATGTAACCATCTCCATAACATTCAGATAGAATGTTCCATTTCAGGGATTTTATCTTTCACAAGACTGTACCAGACTACCCATTTACTCAATTTACCCCATTAATTGAAAACAGCAAGATTCCACTACTAGCATTGTGCTTACATCTTAAACTATTTGCTTTGATTATAGAAACATGCTATGAAGATAAAAATCAAGGATCTAATTAGATAGCATCTCCACTTTATAGTCAAACTCAGAAAGAATCAAGTGGGAAAACATTTCTTTTCAGAGGAACACAATGGGGAAACTGAGACAGAAGGATTCTATCCCAGGCTAAGGACAGGATTGTCCCCTGAGGCAAACTTCTGCCTATAGCAGTCACATTTCTCTCTGACTAGATGGCAGGTTACACTAATCAAAAATTTCACCCGGACTTACATTTTAGATCTAAAATTTGTCCTAACAACCAATCACTAGAGTCTATTTATTAGCAAAACAAATTCCTTGTTTAGGAACTCCATATAAAAATAGTCTATACTTTACACAGACACTACAACTTTAACAAAGTGAGGCACCATGCCACTTGGGTCATGATTTTAGGCTTTTCCAGTTTTAGACACTCAGGATGGGGCTGGCACCACCTTCTTCAATAGCAAAGCATTAACATCTTTTCTCTGAACAGCTCTGAGTTCAGATTAGATCTTAAGAAGTCCTTCTGAAATTACTGGAGTTCAAAAGAAAAGGGGATGGGGCTGGGCGGCTGTCTTAAAATTCATCCAGAGCTTCCTGGAGCCATAAAACTCCTGGTCTCCCTTATCTTGCTCCTTATCTTCCAACCCCCATAAAACCTCAAGTTATTACAACAAATTAGCTTACAAATAAAAATTTTGTAGGCCTCCCAAAAATCATATGAACGTTTTACAAAACATTTTTTTCATGCAGCAAATGTTTCCCTCTCTTAAAACCATTTAATAATTTATCATAAAACCCTTATGAACTTAATTAACAAAAATTACAAAAGATCTAAAACCTAGGCCTTTGCCCATTTACCAAGCTTCCTTTCACAAATACACTTTTGTAAATGCTTGATTTGTAGAAAAAACAACTTTAGTTAAAACCTCCTTCTTAACAGCAGAAATAAACTTTTTAACATACTTAATACATCCTTAGATGGAATGGGCTTGAAAATCACACCCATAAATAAAAATATATGTATTTTTTCAAGAATTCTCATTTTCTCAATAGGAATTCTACAACACAGAATGCAGATTTCATAACCCATTCATCACTTTCTTTTTTAACAAATCAACTCCTAATACAACATTTAGATAAATAACTTTTTCAACATTATATGTCTTTACATATTTAAAACTTAAAACAACCCATTATTCATTCAGGAGAATGCATTTCCACATCACTTTGCACAGAAACTCATCTTGCTACCACCACGTGGACCCAGTCTATCAACCTGACAATCATTTAATATAGATTTCTCATTACAGAAATTTGCTATAAAAGAAAAAGTAGGACAATGTAAATTCTAGTCCCATAAAGTCTTAAATAGCAAATAAATATTCGCTTGGTATCCTTTCAGATAGAATCATTTCAAATTTAATTAAACCATTAATTTTCAAATCAAGTTACACTATTTTTATGTCTTCTTAAAACACTCCTTCACACCCTTGCCACTTACTGAAACCATCTGAAACTAACCCACAAAGAACTATTCAAACCTCATTATCTGCCTTTCATATTTTCAATCAAACCTTTATTTATCTTTCTAAATCTCTCAATCCTATTACTCAGATCATCCAGTCTTCCTCCACATCTTAACACTAATTGTCAGCACTGGAATCCAACTCTAGCTTAAGCAGAGCAAAGAAGTTAATTAAACCTACCATTATATCAGATTATCAAATTTCTATCACATCCTTTTAAAACCCCAATCTATATATAGCAAAATACAAATTTAAAAATTGTGTAACGATTACATAAGATTAATACTCCATCTAACATCTACCCATCTTGTGTTAAGCATTTTACAATCACAAATGCCAAATAACAATATTTTTTTCTGCTGAATATTGAAAGGAAGAGCATTCTTACATCCTGCTTGTTATTCCTTCAGGACAGATTTTGACTTGAATCTTATCAAATCTGGATTTGATACTACTAAGGATATTACTAATGATAAACATTTTAATGTTTTTTTTCTTAAATCAAATACTCTTGTTACTTAAAAGGAAATTTTATTTATAACTTCTCATAATCTCTGTTTATTTCCTTAAAGAGCTGAAAAGGCATCTTCTGTCTCACCTCCTCTTGAGGCTCACTATTGGGTGGGGTGAGGGAAGGGAGCAACCTCCCTCATCTACAAGATCTGAGCACATGAACACTGGTGCCCCATCCCTTGTCTTTGTCTCTTAGGAATTTCAGACTCTACAAAGAGTTTGTTCTCTTCTGGTTATCTCAAATTCCAAGCAGAAACCCAAGGAACCTAATTTCATGGTGACAGGATGTTGCCCGTCTCCTCAGGCAGAAGCTTCCATAGTTTCAAAAGATTAAACAATTGATCACCTAAGCACTCGCTCTCCTTGTCCTCTTCTTTCAGAAACTGGAGAGAGTTAATTCTTTTAAGAGAAATCACTGAAATTCCAAAGTTAATATGCAATTTTAAACATATTGTCTGGTATTAGATATATTGACTTAATTTAAACATAAAGTTCAGACTTTAGCTTTTAGATCTCAATGAATCAGAAACTCAACTTTTCCTTCCAGATTGCCTGTTAGAGACCCTTCTATTTGGTAATTTCCATTACAGAAGAGATTCTTCTTTAGGTGAGGTAGGGAATGGTCTGCCACTCCCTTATCTGAGGGGAAAAGACCATTGTAGTTTATACAAAAAATAAAGTTTTGCATCAGATTAACTAAAGAGCCTGCCTAGTCCAGGCAAAAAGCCTAAATAATTTAATTTAACACTGACAAAGTGTGACTTCCAAGCATAAAGCTTGGGAGCTTAATAAGTAATAGTGATAATTACAAATCACAGTAACCAATTTTAAAATTCAATAACCTTCCATAACTTTGTCTATTGGTTTGCCAATCAGGCTAAACATTTTCTGAAGTGGGATGGGGGAAGGGAATATAAGGTCTGAGCACATGAATACTCTTCTATTCTACCCATATCCCCTCTTCTTTTACATTTCAAACAAACTAAATACTCACCATTTCTTCCAACTTCTTTGTTCCTTAAAAAAACAAACAAACAATAACTTAGAAGTGGTAATGGAAAGTAAAGTAAGATCTTTTGCTGTTTTTGTTTTAATGTAATCAAGTATAATGCTTCTATCTGAATGTGACTTTGGAGGATCTTTCCAACCCATTGTCTGGCCTTGAAAGATTTCTCAAGTGATGCAATGTCCTCTGGCCCTAAAAAGTGTATAAAGACTCTGAGGTGCAGTTTTATTTTGGGGTTAAATTTTGGTAAGAAGGTTTGAATGTCAGATGAGTACTCAGGGAAGCCACTAAAGAGCTCCCTAGCTTTGAGAACTCAGATGTTATGCTTACCTCTCTGGTAACTGATCAGAGAGCTGTACCTGTCTATTGAATTATGGTCGGATAGAGGAAGCATGTCTGTTGATTACTTTGGGGTTCATGGTATTGATTCCCATAAACTAGGTGAATGATATATGGCTTGACTAAAGGACTGATACATATGCTTGATTGAAGTGATTGTTAACCCCTCAAAAGTTGCCTTTCCTTTTATGAATGCAGATCTAAGAACCTGTGATAGCAGTTGCCCCCTGTGTATGTTGGGGTGCTTACTGTTACACAAGTTAAGAGAGTCACATTTTTTTAAGTTGAATACTCTGCAAAGAGCAAAAATCTTTCTTTTCCACATTCAAAAACTTGACCAAGGTTTAGAATGCAGAAAGAAAGATTTTTTAAAACAACTTTTAAAAAGTTTTGAAGCTCTCTATTAACATCATTCATGCAACAGATCAAATTGAACAGTAAAACATCTTTTCCTCTCTCCCTCTCTCTCTCTACCTCTGTGTCTCTCTCCCCCCTCTCTCCCCTCTCCACTTTCCTCTCTTTCTCTCTCCCCCTCTATCTCACCAGGATCCTTGGAGAAAGTATACCAGGTTAGAAATATTTTCATAATGCTTATACATCTTAATCTGAAATACAGTAAATTTCCATAGATATAATTCATATAAACAAAAATTCATTTTTTAAGGGGAGGTGATTCTAAAATTGTTTTTAAGATAGTAAAAGGATTCTGAGACCGAAAAGTTTGAGAACCAGTAAAATAGTGTATAGGGAGTATTCATATAGTGTGTATGAAACTTCACAGTCAAAGGCACTTAGTTTCAAGTATTGCTTTTAACACTTTCTGGCAGTGTAACTCTAGATGGGCTATTAAACTTCTCAGGGCCCTCAGGACAATTCCTTGAGGAATAAAAACAGCAGAAGAGTTGATGATCCAAATTCATAAAGAAACTTTCCTTGTCCAGAATCTTCTACACCATTGAAATTTCAGGTCCAGAAAGAAATGTTATTCTGTAAATTTCTTATTCATAGTTCTCTGACTTTTTTAATAAATGTAGTTGCTATCTTTCTGGAGGCCATCTATGTGGCTCAGTGGATGGAGAACTGGTTCTGAAGTCATGAAGACCAAAGCTCAAATCTGGCTTCAGACATTTTCTAGTTGTATAACCCTGGGCAAATCACTTAACCCTGTTTGCTTCAGCTCCTCATCTATAACATGAACTGGGGAAGAAAATGGCCAACTGCTCTCATACCTTTGCCAAGAAAACCCCAGATCAGCTTATGGAAAGTCAGACATGACTGAAATAACAACAGCAAATCTTTATGGATCAGAGTATAAATCTGGAGAGATTATATTAATTTATTTAGGGCATTTTTCAAAAACATCACTCAAATATTGTTTCAGGAGGAAATTTTTGATATAAAGCGAATTTGCTTCATCTTTAATATTATCAGTAATAAAAATGGCTATTTCTTCTTTCAGCTCAAGAATCCTTTGAATTACTTTAGCTGGAAAAAGAGCATCTTCCAAGAATATAGTGCCTACACACAAGGCTGATATCATCTTAATTTTATACAGTTTGTCTTAATGTGCTGCCTCTTTTACAATGTTGATTACTGTGCCAACTTGAAACATAATATATAATTCCCCACTCACATTTCTTGATAGGAATGATTGTCTTTGAAACATAATGTGTCCAAATTGCATGAGAGTATATATTTTGGAGTATTTCCTGTAGATGAGAATTTCATCCTAACATTTGGTGAGCTAAGTCAATGCAGACTCTAACATAAATCCCTCACATTATATCATTTTCACTGTAAAGTGTGTCACTGAAAATTTCTCTTGATGTGACATTGCCCTTAATAGGGTTACAAAGTAACATCTTCTCTAACATCAGCTTCCAAAATATATTGTACACACATAATTAGGTGTCTTGCAATACATCTGTTGTTTAACCTACTTCCAATGCAAAAGGAGATTTTAGTTATTCAATTAATAGATCATAAAGGTCAGTTTCACACAAGTTAGACAAATCTCCTTTGGACTAGATTATCGGTAAGTGGAACCAAGTGGAACCATTATGTCAAGCATCATTTTGACCATATTAGTAGTTACAGAGAGCATCAGTATTTCCTCTACTTAATAAGGATACTTAGATGTTTTATGTATTATGTTACTTAACTTTATATATAACTTGCTCAATGCAAGAATTTTTTTTCATATCGCAGACATGAATTTTGAAAAAAGGAAGTTGGTTTTTTGCTTATAAATGTGTCTATTTTTCTCTACAATAAATTTCTTACTCTTCCAATCTGTGCTATGCACACTTCCAAGATGTCACTTCAATTCCTAAAGTTTCATATCATCTAGAGCGAAATCATTCATACAAAGCAAACATAATAACTTTTCCCTTTCATTAATAATATGATGAGAAATATACAGGAATTTGGCTTTTTACTTTGTATTTCTATATTTCTGCAAATCTCAAATATGATTAAATATTCTAAACATAAGCAAACTTTGATTCAAGAGTTGATAGAATTCTTTTGGATATTAATCAGCTACACTTGTTATCAGAATTTGCTACTGTCCTTTCTCCCAATGAATGAAAAGTTTGATCAAACTATCTTCTAAGTTCAGTTATAAGCAATATTTAATTATATTCTTAATATATGCATATATGTGTGTATGTGTGTTGTGTCATATATGCATATTACAATTTTACAAACAAAAACTAGTGTGTAGGAAATTATGAGTATAAAAGAATAATATAGAACAAACTGAAAACAAAATTAAAAAAGGAAAGTATACAAAAAACACGAAAATTCAACATTCATTAGCATTTCATCTTTAAGGAATTTTAGACAACAACTTTAAATCATGATGACTTATACTGAAGAGATTTTAGCTCCAGCTCTAAAATTTGTACTTTGAGGTTTTTTGTGTGTTTGACTTGTTTGCCATCTTTGGAGAGTCTAGTATAAATTTGTCACAGATCACAATCGCAGAATGTTAGAAAACAGTACTGTCCTAGTTTTAGAAAAGATCCCTCACACTCTACTAAGCCTAAAACTTCTAATCAATAAAAGCACAAAAGCCATACATAATATTCTTGTTTATAGGATATTAGTTTGTTTTAACAATAAAGAAAATAACCTTAGTTTCTAGTTCCCATTTTATTGAAATCTCTAGAAATTTTATATCCCTCAATAGTATAATAATATAGAACACACTGAAAACAAAATTAAAAAAGGAGAGTATACAAAAAACATGGAAGCACAACATTCATTAGCGTTTCATCTCTGTGAAAACCTATATGAAATAAAATGGGGCTAATACAGGAGATGGCCATATGGAAGGAATGAAAATTGTCTGAAAAAATATGCAGCACTATTCTTGCTTTCTGTGTCTCCCTTCTCTTCTTCCCCCTTTCTGACCCTCCCCATTGACTAGAATGGTATGGCTATGGCTACCAGATGGGATTGAAAAGTGTGTGAGTTGAAGTGACAAGATTTTGCAACAAGAGAAAGTGCCTAGAAAAGTTAATAAGGTGGAATATAGGTTCATAACTTTGTTATGTGTCAGGGAGTCTTTTAACAGTCTGGTGAAATTTATGGACACCTTTTCAGGAGAATTGTTTTTCTTTATTTTTTTAAACTCATCTTTGAAGAAAGTGGTAGATTTCAGCTACAGGGTAGCAAAAATAAAGTTTATGAACACCCTGAAATCTAAGAACCCCTGACATAGAGGAAGTAAAGGATTAGTATACTTCTGCTCCTGGGAACTTGAACTTCACGGCTCATGGTCACAGACTGGGTTAGGGAGCAGAAGAGGCAAGATGCAGGGTTAGGGCAAAGATCTTTCTATTACCTCAGTCATCTTCACCCTCATTTTACAAATCAGCTAGCCACAGTGGGAAGCAGTTGGTAGTAACACCAACAGAATGTTAAAAGAAAAATACAGGCCAGAGGAACATCACATTATCAGGTCCTGGATCTGAGTCCATACTCTGTGCCATAAGGAGGAGGAATTAAGTCCTAGATCTGAAGTTTCTGATTGTTCACCGGTAGTCGGATTTATTGGATACCATGAGTCCAATATTAACTGAGTATTATGTTGTATCAGCCATCTTTGCCCATAGCCCTTTGACTAATAATTATTTCTATAGCAGAACACACCTTCAAGGTCACACAATTGAATGTAGTATGCAGAGAATACAATGTCCATCTATTTTTATCGCTTATTAACTATTAATATGTATAACCTAAAATATCCCTATGATCTTGATAAAATTGATGGGAGGAACATGAGACTTTATTTCATATGTTAATTTACTGTTGAGTCATTTGTTGTCTTTGTATTAGATTATGCTTTGTTGTCTTGAGTATTAGTGGTGTAAACCCATGGAAAAGTTTCTTGGCTTATTTCCATAGATTGTAGTTAGACTTATTGTAGAAGAAATCCTTCAGTTGTGTAGACTGAAAGCAATAAAAACAGTTGATATTGCTTTCTTCATACAACAGAATCAATCTTTCAGTTGTAGCTTTGAGTGATACATACAATATATTTCACCCTATAGTTCTACCCTGGATCAATTTATTATACAAAAAGAAGTATCAACATTGTTTGCCATTATTACTGTTCTAAAATTTGTGACTTACAGACCTGAAAGCATATACTTTCCATGAAGAATAGTTAATTTGGACACAATTCTCACTTCTGATCCAAATGGTGCTCATGTTTGATTTCCTGAAATTTATCACACCACAGCAAAATTTTAAAAATCAAATATGAAAGTCACACAAACAATCCTAAAATTGATTCAACCTCTGTCTAAATTCTGAAAAAGGCTTTTAAAAATGTTTGGGGAAGAAAGAAAGGATCAAGAATTTACCTAGGAGATCAACTTGTTACTTGTAGAGCAAACAGTAACAAATTGTTAACTGATCGTCTGAATCAATTGGTATAAACAAAATTTAAATCAATTAATACCACTGGAGAATGAGTGATGTAGTGTGGCATCTTTCCCATTATGTCCTTGATGTAACTCCCCCTTTTCAACTGCATGCTTTCTGTCTGAGAGTAAACCAAGCGATTTGTACTGCAATGTGTAAATAATATGAAAAAATACATAAATATACATGTGGTGCTTCCAATTCTTCACACAGCAACCCCTGGGGGGGATACCCCAAGTGCAAACTATTGACCAAAGTGATAAATAAAATGAATAATTCTTTAGGTTGAAAACATTCTCCAGATGAGGTCTGTGAAAAATACAAACCAGGAACAGAAAACAATCAGTGTTGAGTATCTTTTGAGGTATATGATGGACCAGAGTAAGGCAGAAAATAAAAAAGGCAATAAAGACACAGCATAAGACAACCTTAAAATCCACAAATGAGAACTTTAAATCAATAGTTAGTGCTCCTGGGACCTTGCCGATTACTTTTGAAAAAAAAAAAAATTATACCGCTGTGGCTGATCTGGTCCTTAGAAGGACTTTAGGGGCTAAATTATAGGAGAGGAGCAAACAAACAAAAGACAGTGGTTTGAGTATTATGAGGCATGGCTGGAGAGACATTCAGAAAGTAAGATATACTGAACTTAATGAGACTTAATTTCAACTCTAATTTTTAAACAAAGAAATTCTCAAAATATTCGTAAAAGATAAAACATAGGCTGAATGAATCCAAATAGACCTCAAATGTTATCTACTTGACCCCTTCCCCTGAAGCACAAATATGATAAACATTTATTAAGCATGGAACTATGATAGATGTTAATATTTGACAATGTCTTTGACAATTGTCTATACAGTCTCTGTTTGCAGATTTTTAAGATAGGAAATAACTACCTTCCAAGAAAGTCCAGGCAATTTTGGGATAGTTTAAATCATTAAGAATTTCCCCCTCTGTCCTTTTATTGAACCTGAAGTAAAGGAATAATTTTGGGACAACACGGCTAGCATTTTCTGTAAGCTACTACAGAGCTTGCCACATCTCAATTCTACTGAGACCCTATACTCTCATAATCTTATCTGCATTGGCAATTAGCATCCTGGAAGCTGAAATCTACAAGATAAGGGCACAATTTTGCTGAAGAGAGAAATATTTAATGAAAGTGACAAGATAGGTGCATTACAAGAAAAAATATTAGAATCTACATTGTAATAATGGCCACTTTACAAAAATATAGCAGTATAAGTTGATACTTATTCATCTCACACTATCCCTCAGGAAATTTCTAACACTGAAAAAAGATAGAATTCTGTTAAAATTATGAAAATAGAATCCATAGTCACAGTCCTAAAAATATGAGGCATACAATTACTTTTAAAAGGGGACAGAGTAGAGTATAGATTAGCCTTCCTGGGTCCAAGTGGTCTTTCCTTAACACAAGATCATTCTTATTCCCCAGCTCTCAGCAGAACAAGACTACTGGTTGCTACCTTGCCTTGCACAAAAGTATTTTCTATCCATCACTATCCGCAAAGAAATTGAGGAATCATGATATTCCCTACTATTGCATGCTATGGATGAGAAGAAAGGTAGGACAGAATTAAACAGTTGCCAGTTCTCACTTGAACTGAAGAGAAAAGAAATTAATTAAAAGAATGACCCCAGAAGACCTAGATCATGAAGCCCATATGCCACTGGTGGTCATCATTTTATATGCTCTAATTCATGTGGTATTTTTTTTCCTTTCTAGAATCCAAGTCTGCTCCACAGCTCCTCTTCCAAGGGTGGTGCAGTTGGTCCTATTTTCTATATTGCATTTCCTGCCAGCTCTGAAATTCTGTGGATACACTGAGTTTTTCCCAAAACAGGAATCAGTTTTGAATAGAAAATGTCCTGCTCTATTAATGAACAGTTTCCTCCTTTATCCAGTCTACATGATTCATGGGAACCACATCTTTAAATCAAGGGGAATACTTTCCTATTCATAAAATAAAACTGTTATTTCCATCATGTGATCGATTTTAACTTGGAAGAGAATTCAGAAGCAATAAAGTACAACCCTTCAATACCTCCCCCTACTTTTTAACTGGTGAGGAAATAATCAATGACCTGCTCAGGACCTGTAAAAACTCACGTGAGGGTTATTAAGGATGAGGGTTATTCAATATTTATTTTCCAACCTTTACCTCAACAATTCTAAGTAGATAGATATTAAATCAGTGTCAGTTCTTGACTATATTATTGCTAAGTATGGCTGAGCAGGAAGCCTCATAAAAATCTCACTATTTCAAGATTGATGATACTTGTCAATTTGCACACCATGTCACAGTTAAGCAGGCAAGTTCCTAGCACGATAGCATGGAATCAGCATGAAAACAGAGTAACTTGACAAAATTAACACCATAAACAATGCAAATAGACAAGTACACACAAGAAAATGTAATTATAATGGAATATCATCTGAAACACCTCAATGTATTATAGGTGGAATGTTTTACATGTTTAAAATGATTTACTTCTAAATTTAATCCATAGTCATTAGAATGCAGTTAGCTTTACTAACTAGAAAGTGATGACTACTTAAAGCTGGTAGGATAATAGTGTTCATGAATTAAAAAAAGAAAGCAAATGGTTGACTAGGTTAGGATTATGCTCTTGCCTTTCACATTTTAGCAGATACTTTTCATTATTTATCTGTTAAATTCATTTTAATCCTTAAATTATCTTACATAGATTCTTACAGAAAATCTTAGTGTTGGAAATAACCTCAGAGGTCATCCAATCTAAACCATACTTGAACAAAAATTCCTCTTCTAATAGTTCTAACAAGTCATCATTCAAATTATCCCACTTCTCCTTGAAGACCTTAACGGGGATGAGAGAGATGGGACTACTCTTTGACCCCCAAAGTTAGTCTCCTCTACATTTGTATGGAATTAATTATCAGGAATTTCCCCCTTATATTGAGCTAAACTTTTCTTTTGTGCTGTTTCATTTAAATTTAAATGAAAATTTATTAGCTGCTTGTCATATATAGGTATTGTGTTAAACATTGAGAATAAAAACCACAAATAATATATGTCCTTTGGCTTCAAGAAACCTACAGTCTAGTAGAAGAGATAAAACAAGTACTTACCTAATAATCACACAAGATCAATTTATAAGAAATTCTGGAAACTAAATGAAAAGTAGAAAACATGCAACAGTTATATTAGCCCATGCATTAATATATAGATTATTCTATTTATAGTATTTCAATATTTTATAAATTAACCAGCCAATCAAAGGTCATCTAATTCTAGATAAATAACAGCAAATGTAAATATAGTCAAATACATTATCTCATGTATAGCTTATATGTATGTATTCCAAAAAAGCATCATATTGGCAATGTCATAATATCATATTTCAATATTATCATCAAATGTGTGATAATGTGCTAACTAAAATATTGACGTTATATGTAGTAACAATATGGTAGATAGAAAAACTTGAGAACATTATTTTGAAACAGTCTTTTTTGTTGTTGTTGTTTTGGACCTATGATTTCAACAGAATAAGTAATTTTTCAGTGTGAAATCTCTTGGAGAGTTGCTAGAAGCATTGAGAGTCGTATTGTCTTCCCCATCACACAACAGGTATGTGTCAGAAGCAGGAAGTCTGGCTTCAAAGACAGATCTCTAAAACTTATGCTGTGCTATGCTAGCATTCCTTAAGAAAAGAACCTTGAATACCAAGATTTCTTGGGCAATAATGAAATTCCCTCAAAGTTTCAATATCTTCATTCATTAGAAAGTCCATCTTCTTGAAAATTTGACCTATGTATTCAGCAAAATAGGGTTTAAAAAAGAGATCACCCGTCTGAGCCTCAGTTCTATGTGCAAATGAACAAGCATTATTTATATCAGAAAATGGATTCTAGTCCCAGCTCTGTCATTTAGTAGAATTTGGTTAAGTCACTTAATTTCTCTAGATCTCAATTTTCCCTATATGTAAAATAGTAGGATAAGTGAGAGCTCTAAGGTTCCTTTCAGCTCTGAGACTCTGTCATGCATGCAAAATAGCCTTTTGTCTAATCAGGTTAATTTCTGGATCCTGATGGCTTGAGTGATTATTAATAGTAACTGTTGCTGTTTCCCTCCTAGGCTGATTTAGTTCTTTTTCTTTGCCTTATTAAAGGGGCCATGCTCTGATTGCTTCTTAAACAGGTCTATTCACTCAATGGGCATTACCTGACCCTGAGAATAGGCCTTGGCCCTTGTTCAAGGTCTCCCATTGTGTCCTGGGCCATCTCCACTCATTCTGATGAATATCTGGTCACTGGATCCAGATGGCTCTGCAGGAGAAATGAGGCTGCGCAGCCCTCCCTCACTCAAAACAAAGTCAAGTGCTAGTCATGTCATCATTTCTCTGATGGCATGGTCTTCTTCGGCAACATAGGATGAATACAACAGCAACAACAACATATTTGCTAATCATAGTTAAGGAACTCCATTCCCTTTAGGGCAATCCCAAAATTTGGTACTCATCCTTCCAATACTAAATTTCTAGGTTTGAAATAGTGATTTTATCAAGTTATAACTAGTAGGTTAAGCTCCAATAGTTGCTTTTTAAAATAATTCAAATTGGTATTCTACTGTCATGAGATTATTTTGTACATGGGCCCAAGAAATGGGGGATTCTGCTTCCATTTTCCTCTGACTCTTTTCAGTCTGTGACAGGGGGTTTCATATTTGGATCATATGACTTAAAAGTTCCTCTTTGCATTTATACTGATTTTCCAATAGTTCAAAACCTAATATATGGCAATCCTTACTATATTTGTAGATGAACTGTGTACTGAAGAAATTACATTTGTGCAGAGAAGGAAAACTAGAATTTCTGGTGTAATTTTGTCTGTAAATTCAGTTATCTTCTGATAGTATATATTCAAGATGTCAGCAATATTATACAATGGCATTTTTAATGTTAAAATTTTCATAAATAAATGTAAATTTCTATGTGCAATGAAGGAAAGCATATAGATTTTTAGCAGGCAATTAAGACTATAAGTTGCAGAATAGGTGCTGATATGCATTGATACAAGGAAGTTTCTCATTAGGGGTTCTTTATACCAATGAAATCAAAAGTCTAGCCCCTATCTTTCCATACATTTGTGAGAGTAAATAACTTCAGAAAAGGAAGAGGCTATGTTGTCATTGTTTTGTAGTTTTAAAGTTATAATTCAAACCCACAGTCTTTTGGGGTGATAGGATTTTTATATGATATGAACTGATATGATGCTTTGTCATAATGTAATCAGTGCTGCATCCTACTCTGTGATGAAATTTAAATAAAATTTTCTGTAGCTGTTAAGACTCAGAATTTTTATCATTTTGTTTTTCTCTTTTGTGGAAGTATGTCTGATGATGTTATCTTATTATCATGATTGATTTATATCTTGACTCCATCATGGCCAAACTTTGGGTAGGTACTGTTAAACCATACACTGAATCACAATATTAATATTAATGATACTGTCTTATTTCTCCAAGACTATAATGTGATTTTTTCTACATTTTTAGTATTTTATTTTCCCCCAATTACAAGTAAAAATGATTTTCAAAATTCTTTTTTAAAATTGAGTTCTAAATTTTTTCCCTCCCCTCCCCACCACTCTCATTGAGAGACAAGCAATATGATATGCTATACATATGTAATCATGGGAAACATACATTGATATTATTTATGTTATAAAAGAAACACAGACCAAAATAAAAATCAAAGAAGGAAAAGAAAGCAAAAAAGTATGCTTTGATCTATATTCAGATTCCATTGCATCTCTCTTTGTGGATGGATAGAATTTTTCATGTTAACTCCTTCAGAATTGTTTTGGATTATTTTACTGTGTTCTAGTTCTACTCATTTCACTTTGCATCAGTTAATGTAAGTCTCTTCAGGTTTTTCTGAGAGCATCTAGTTTATCATTTCTTATAGCATAATAGTATCCCATCACAACCATGCATCACAAATTGTTCAATCATTCCCCGACTGATGGGTATCCCCTCAATTTCTAGTTCTTTGCAACCAGAAAAGAGCTGCTATGAATATTTGGACATAGTTCCAAATCACTTTATATAATAGTTGAATGAGTTCACAATTTCATTAATGGTGCATTAGTGTCTCAGTTTTCCCATAACCTCTCCAACATTTATCATTCTCTTTTTCTGCCCTATCAGCTCACTTAATAGATGTGAGGTATTGTTTTAATTTGCATTTCTCCCATTAATAGTGATTTAGAGTATTTTTTTATATGAGTATAGATAGCTTTGATTATTTCATCTCAAAACTATGTTTTTTGATAATTTGTCAATAGGTGAATGGCTCTTGTTTTTATAAATTTAACTTATTTCTCTATATATTTGAGAGATGAGAACTTTATCAAAGAAGCTTACTTTAATAGTTATGATTGCTATCTGTATTTCCCTCAATCCTATTTCCTTTCTATTTATTCTATCTCTCTCTCTCCTTTCACTCTGCCCCTCCTCAAAAATATTTTGTTTCTGATCATTGCCTCCCCCAATCCACCCCCTTTCTATAAGCACCCCACTTCTCTTATCCCCTTCCCCTGCTACTTTCCTGTAGGGTAAGATAAATTTCTATACCCATTTGAGTGTGTATGTTATTCACTCATTGAGTCAATTCTGATGAAAGTAAGGTTCAAGCATTCCCTGCCACCTCATTCATCTTCTCCTCCACTGTAATAACTCTTTCTTACCTCTTTTATATGAGATAATTTACCTCATTCTACCTCTCCCTTTCCCTTTCTCCCAGCATATTCCTCTTTCTCACCCCTAAATATTGATTTTTTAGATATCATCCCATCATATTCAACTCACACCTGTGCCCTCTGTCTATATATACTCCCAATTGCCCTAGTAATAAAGTTTTTACATGAGTTACAAAGATCATCTTCCCATATAGGAATATAAACAGTTTAATGTTATCAGGTCCCTTATAATTCTCCTTTCCTTTTCATTTTTATGATTCTCTAGAGTCTTATATTTGGAAGTCTAATTTTCTATTCAAATCTTTTCTTTTCATTAGGAAAGCTTGGAAGTCCTCTATTTCTTTGAATGTCCATTTCCCCCCAAAAGATTGTGCTCAGTTTTACTGGGTAGGTGATTCTTTGTTGTCATCTTAGCTCCTTTTTCCTTCCATATATCATATTTCAAGCCCTCCAATCCTTTAATATAGAAGCTGCTAAATCTTGTGTTGTCTTGACTGTGACACCACTGTACTTGAATTTTTTCTCTCTGGCTTCTTGGAATATTTTCTCCTTAACCTGTGAGCTCTGGAATTTGGTATATTCCTGGGAGTTTTCATTTTGGGATTTATTTCAGGAAGTGAGTGATGGATTCTTTTAAATTTTTATTTTACCCTCTGGTTTCAGAATTTCAGGGTAGTTTTCCTTGATATTTTTTTTGAAAGGTAGGTCTAGGCTCTATTTTTGGTCATGACTTTGAAGAAGTTCAATAATTTTAAAATTATCTCTTCTAGATCTGTTTCCTAGGTCAATTGTTTTTCTAATAAGCTATTTCACATTGTCTTCTATTTTTTCATTCTTTTGCATTTGTTTTATTATTTCTTGATTTCTCATACAATCATTAGCCTCAACTTGCTCCATTCTAATTTTGAAGGAATTATTTTCTTCAGTGAATTTTTGTGCCTCTTTTTTTCAATTGGGCCAATTCTATTTTTCTTCCTTTTTTTCAAAAAGTGAAATTTAATATAAGAACTGAGTACAAAGTGAACATAAAGGCACAAAAGCAAACAAACAAATGAATATATGAATGAAGCAGTTTGGAAAAACATGTTAATGCTACAAATCAGAAAGTCATTCTCCTTACCCAATAGCATGTATAACATGGAATATAGACTGTCTCATTCACATTTATAGAGCACACATGCATAGAAAGTCTGCAAAATTCAAATCATCCAAAATCATTTTACATATACATTTACTTCATAAAAGACATGATGGGAAAAGCTAAGGTGATCCTACAAAGTATACTTATAATGCCAACCAATAGACATATACAGGTGGAACTCTGGACATCCATTCCCCACAAAAGACACTTTGGAAAGGACAGTCATTCTTTCTATGTCAAGAAATAAGAGACTCTTATGTGTTAGTGTCGTACCATAATGGTAGATTGTTAAATAAGACATAGATTTTCAACTCACCTCATGCACCAAGGACTACTAGTCTGGTTCAGCAAAACAAAACAAACAAAGACAAACAAGTAAAAAAAAAGCAACTCAATCAAAAACTCAACAACAAAAACCCTAACACAAATAAATATAAGAAAATTGATACATGTATAAGCTTATGCTTTCATGGACTTGCTGAGGGGCAGGCAATAGGTAAGTCTAATAAGATTGAGATGTAAGATTTCATGACAAAAATCACAGCATAGGTGGAACCTCAAATATCACTTTTTTCTGTCAAAAACATCTAGAATCCATGTGCTTGTGGGCAGCCAATCAAAATACAGTTATTTATATCTCCAATCCCTTGGATATCCACATTCCAGACCTCAATATTGCTGGTCTCAAAAAGGACAGTCAGTAATTGCTTACTGGTCTTCTGGCTCTTTTTCAAGTTCCAAGATTCACATCCACACTCTATCTAGTAATAAACACATTGTTCTATTTTCCTACATAACCTGTGAATGCACTGAACCACTGGGCCTCCTCCTTCTCAACAAATTTAGCTGAGAAAATCAAGTCATAATGATCTTTTCTCATCAAACGCTTGAATTGGATCTAAACTGTTAAAGAAAAGACAAAAAGTTCCACCCTAATATGATTTTTTTTTAAATTTAACTTTTAACATTCATTTTAACAAAATTTTGGGTTCCAAATTTTCTCCCCCTTTGTCCCCTCCCCCCACCCCAAAACACCGAGCATTCTAATTGCCCCCATCACCAATCTGCTCTCTCTTCCAACATCCCTCTCTGCCCTTGTCTCCATCTTCTCTTTTGTCCTGTAGGGCCAGATAACTTTCTATACCTCTTTACCTGTATTTCTTATTTCCCAGTGGCGAGAACAGTACTCGACACTTGTTCCTAAAACTTTGAGTTCCAACTTCATTACCTCCTCCCTCCCTCCCTCCCCTCCCTTCCCCCTGGAAGGCAAGCAATTCAATATAGGCCAAATCTGTGTAGTTTTGCAAATGACTTCCATAATAGTCGTGTTGTATAAGACTAACTATATTTCCCTCCATCCTATCCTGTCCCCCATTACTTCTATTCTCTCTTTTGATCCTGTCTCTCTCCATGAGTGTCGATCTCAGATTGCTCCCTCCTCCCCATGCCCTCCCTTCCATCATCCCCTCCACCCAGTTTATCCCCTTATCCCCCACTTTCTTGTACTGTAAGACAGGTTTTCATACCAAAATGAGCGTGCATTTTATTTCCTCCTTTAGTGGAATGTGATGAGAGTAAACTTCATGTTTTTCTCTCACCTCCCCTCTTTATCCCTCCACTAATAAGTCTTTTGCTTGCCTCTTTTATGAGAGATAATTTGCCCCATTCCATTTCTCCCTTTCTCCTCCCAATATATTTCTCTCTCACTGCTTGATTTCATTTTTTTTAAAGATATGATCCCATCCTCTGCAATTCACTCTGTGCACTCTGTCTCTATGTGTGTGTGCATGTGCATGTGCATGTGTGTGTGTGTAATCCCACCCAGTACCCAGATACTGAACAGTTTCAAGAGTTACAAATATTGTCTTTCCATGTAGGAATGTAAACAGTTCAACTTTAGTAAGTACCTTATGACTTCTCTTTGTTGTTTACCTTTTCATGCTTCTCTTCATTCTTGTGTTTGAAAGTCAAATTTTCTTTTCAGCTCTGGTCTTTTCATCAAGAATGCTTGAAAGTCCTCTATTTCATTGAAAGACCAATTTTTCCCCTGAAGTATTATACTCAGTTTTGCTGGGTAGGGGATTCTTGGTTTTAGTCCTAGTTCCTTTGACTTCTGGAATATCCTATTCCATGCCCTTCGATCCCGTAATGTAGAGGCTGCTAGATCTTGTGTTATCCTGATTGTATTTCCACAATACTTGAATTGTTTCTTTCTAGCTGCTTTCAATATTTTCTCCCTGACCTGGGAACTCTGGAATTTGGCCACAATGTTCCTACAAGTTTCTCTTTTTGGATCTCTTTCAGGCAGTGTTCTGTGGATTCCTTGAATACTTATTTTGCCCTCTGGTTCTAGAACCTCAGGGCAGTTTTCCTTGATAATTTCATGAAAGATGATGTCTAGGCTCTTTTTTGGGTCATGGCTTTCAGGTAGTCCCATAATTTTTAAATTGTCTCTCCTGTATCTATTTTCCAGGTCAGTTGTTTTTCCAATGAGATATTTCACATTATCTTCCATTTTTTCATTCTTTGGGTTTTGTTTTGTGATTTCTTGGTTTCTCATAAAGTCATTAGCCTCCATCTGTTCCATTCTAATTTTGAAAGAACTATTTTCTTCAGTGAGCTTTTGAACCTCCTTTTCCATCTGGCTAATTCTGCTTTTGAAAGTATTCTTCTCCTCATTGGCTTTTTGAACCTCTTTTGCCAATTGAATTAGCCTATTTTTCAAGGTGTTATTTTCTTCAGCATTTCTTTGGGTCTCTTTTAGCAGGGTGCTGACCTGCTGTTCATGCTTTACCTGCATGTCCCTCACTTCTCTCCCCAGCTTTTCCTCCACGTCTCTAACTTGATTTTCAAAATCTTTTCTGAGCTCTTCCATGGCCTGAGCCCTTTGAGTGGGCTGGGATACAGAAGCCTTGACTTTTGTGTCTTTCCCTGATGGTAAGCATTGCTCTTCCTCATCAGAAAGGAAGGGTGGAAATACCGGTTCACCAAGAAAGTAACCTCTGTAGTCTTATTTCTTTTCCTTTTTCTGGGCATTTTCCCAGCCAGTGACTTGACTTCTGAATATTCTCTTCACACCCACTTCACCTCCAGATCCTCCCAGCCAGTGCTTGGGGTCTGAGATTCAAATGCTGCTTCCCAGCCTCAGGGCTTTGGGGGGGGGGGGGCAGGGCTGCTATTCAGTGTGAGATTAGGTTCAGGTGCTCAGGTCAGGGCAGGGCTGCCTCACAGGCTCAGTTCCCTCAGGGGGTTTAAGCAGAGACCTTCAACAACGGATCATGGCTCCTGCCTGCTTGGGGAGCCCTGGTCTGCCGCTGCCTCGGCTGCTGCCTCCTGAGGGGGCCTGAGTTATGGTGGCACCCCACTCCCCTCTTGACCCACCAAAGAGACCCTCTCACTGGCCGCCATCACCTGTGGGTGGAGGGACCCGTGCGGCCGCAGGAGATTCCGTCCCTGAAGCCCACTCGGATCCGCTCCTTTCGGCTCTGTGCAGCCAACGCAGAGCTGGGCTGGGCACCGTGTCAGCAGGGTGAAGGACCTTTCTGAGAGGTTTGCAGGGCTCTCTGGAACAGAAATCTCCTCTGCTCCACTGTTCTATGGCCTCTGCTGCTCCAGAATTCCCCAGGAGTTCTTTTTTACAGATATTCTATGGGCTGTGGGTTCGGAGGTAGTGAATGTGCATCTTTCTACTTTGCCATCTTGGCTCCGCCCCCCACCCTAACATGATTTTACAAATTTGCCTTATTTCTTCTGAGGTCTCCATTTTCACAATAATGTGAATTTAATAAATTCATAAAAATACCTAGCCTCTTCTCACAAATAACTTGAGAATTAGTATATCTGCCCTCTCCCAGGGTGAGCTCAGCTCCCAATGCATAGATGCTGCTTCTGAGAACAGATGCATCAAAAGCCAGGCACTGTTTCACCCCACAAATGGAAAACTGTCTCGGATTGGAGCAAGGAGGTGCCCAAGAATATGTTCTGGAAATTCTTAAAACAGATTGGATGAGTATATGGGATGGAGAGAAGGGGAGGGGAAATAAAGACAGAAGAATAAAGCTTTATTTTTCTTTAGAGATCATCCACTTAAAGTTATGCAATAAACCCACATCTCTGCATTGGCAAAAAACAAAACAAAACAAAACAAAAACACCATTGCCCAGACAAAAATGAAAGATTCTAAAGGCACAAAGGAGAAAAGATATGTGTTTCCTTTCAGCATAATCACCAATACCATGTCGGAGTACCTTGCTCTTTAGGGTTTTAATCCCAATCTTTCCACTTTCTGGCAAATTGAACCGTACTCTCTCCATAGCTAGCTGAGATAAGTCAGTGCTGTACTGTTTGCATCAATCAGACATCTTCATTTCAGTCAGGAAAACTAAATTATGACTTTAGGATTGTTATATCAAGATAGTCTTCTACCTGATTAGCTTATTCTCCATAGGTGTATATGGGGCCGACTTTGTATCTCAAATGACAACAAAGCTTTTCAAAAGACACGGGTCTAGTATTACAAGAAATATTTTATATTTCTCTGATCATGGAAACACAAAACATCTAGAGTTAATTATAAATTATGTGTTACTTGAATCTTCCACTGAAGTCCTGTTTATATGTCTCTTCGTAGTATAAAGATAACTGTAGACTCTGGAAGATTTGGTCACCAATATGAAAACTCTGGGATCAATAATGATTTAGAACATTTTTACATGATAAGAAATTGTTTTGTTTTCTTCAGCATAAAGCTGACTATTCATATCCTTTGACCATTTACCAATTGAGAAACAACTCATATTCTTATAGATTTGACAAAATTCTTTATATAATTTATATACAATACCTTTTTTGACTTTCTTTCTGATCTTGGCTATGTTCGTCAAGTAAATCACTTAATCTCTCTGAGAATTACATTTGGCATTTAGATAAATATACATAAAATATCATGAAACATTCAAAAATGATTTATAAAGTACCTTCTAGTTCTAAAAGTCCATAATTCTTTGAAGATGTACTTAAATGATGACATTTGGGAACATGTCATTCCTTTGTCAAAAGCATTCACTAGCTCCCTATTGTCTCTAAAAAGATTTTTAACCTGGAATCCATGAACTTTTAAAAGCATATTTTCATAACTGTATTTTAGGATATCCACTGGAGAAGAAAATGGCAAAACTTTTCAGTTTTTCAAAGGAAACCACATGGACAGTATTAACATGTTAAAAATAAGACACCAGAAGATGAGCTCCTCAGTCTGGAGTCTGTTCAACACACTACTGGGGAAGAACAGAGGACAACTATAGGTAGCTTACTACTAATGAAGCAGCTGGGCCAAACCGAAAAGGAAAGTCAGCTGCAGATGTGCTTTTTGACAAAAGGAAAGTCCAATGCCATAAAGATCAACATTGTATAAAAAATTGATCTTTGAACTAAGATAAGATGGATGTGATCAAACAGAATGGGGAAAGATTTAATATTGACATCTTGGGTGTTAGTGAAGTTAAATGGATGGGAATGGGTGAATTTAATTCAGGTGATCATTACATATACTACTATGGGTAAGAATCCCTTAGAAGAAATGGAGTTGCCCTCATAATCAAAAGCACTACTGGGGTATAATCTCAAAAATGATAGAATGATATCTGTTTGAATCTAAGGCAAACTATTCAACACCAAAGTAACAAAAGTCTATACTCCAACCACTGCTATCAAAGTTGATCAGTTCTATGGAGACCTACAATATCTTCTAGAAAGAACATCAAAAAAGATGACATATTCATCATAAGGGGCTGGAATGCTAAAGTAGGAAATCAAAAGATAATCAGAATAACAGTCAAGTTATTGACTTGAGAGTCTTGAGCAAAAAATGAAGCAGGACAGAGACTAAAAGAGTTTTGTCAAGATAACTAGCTTATCACAGCAAACACTTTTTCAACAACCCAAAAGGTGACTCTCCACATGGATATCACCAATATCAAAATCTGATTGATTTTATACTTTGTAGCCAAAGGTAGAGAAGCATTATACAGTCAATTAAAAGAAAACCTGGAGCTGATTGTGGCTTAGATCATGAGCTTCCTATTGTAAAATTCAGATCTAAATTGGGGAAAGTAGAGAAAACCACCAGACCATATAGGTATAACCTAAATAAATAACATTCCTTATGAATATGAAGTAGAAGTGATGAATAGATATAAGGGATTAGTTCTAGAGTGCCTGAACAAATATAGACAAAGCTTCACAATATTGTACAGGAAGCGGCAGCAAAAATCATTCCGAAGAAAAATAAGAACAAGAAAGCAAAATGTCTGCCTGATGAGGCTTAACTCATCCTTAGCTTTCCATAACAGCTGAGGAAAGAAAGAAAGGGGAAGGGAAATATATGATCAATTTAATGTAGAATTCCAGAGAATAGCAAGGAGAGATAAGAGAGTTTTCTTAAAAAGCAATGCGAAGAAATAGGGGAAAAAAATCTTGTAGAATGGGAAAGAAAAGGGATCTCTTCAAGAAAATTAGAGATACAAAAGTGGGCAATAAATGACAGAAATGGTAGGGATTTAACAGAAAAGATTAATAAGAGGTTACAAGAATAAGCTAAAATTATACAACAAAGATGTTAACATTACTGATAACCACAATGGTGGGTCTACTGATCTAGAGCCTGATATTCTGTAGAATGAAGTCAAGTGGGCCTTAGGAAGCATTGCAAGTAGTGAAGGTGACTGAATTCCAGCTGAGCCATTTAAAACCTTTAAAAATGATATTGTCAAAGTGATGCATTTAATATGCAACAATTTTGGAAAACTCAACAATGGCCTCTGGATTGGAAAAAAAATCACTCTACTTCCCGATCCTAAAGGAGGATAATGCCAAAGAATGCCCAAATTACCAAACAATTGCACTCATTTCACATGACAGCAATGCTATGTTTAAGATTCTGCAAGCTAGGCTTTAGCAATATGCGAACTGAGAATTACCAGAAGAGCAGGCTGGTTTTTGAAGAGGCAGAGTAATTACAGGTCAAACTGTGAACATTCCCTGGATTTTAGAGAAAGCAACAGAGTTCCATAAAATCATCAACTTTGTCTTCATTGATTACTCTAAAACCTTTGACTGTATGGATCACAACAAAATGTGGCAAGTCCTCAAAGCGATGGGATTACCAGATCATCTTATTTGTCTCCTAAGAAACCTGTACTACAGGCCCAGAAGCATCACTTAGGACTGAACATGCAACAACTGATTGGTTTAAGACTGGAAAAGGAGTGCAGCAAAGCTACATATTGTCACCTTATTTATTTAATTAATTTGCAGAGTGCATAATGTGAAAGGCCAGGGTGGATGAGTAAAAAGCTAGAATTAATTTTGCCAGGAGAAATATCAACAATCTCAGAAAGATAGAAAATACCACTCTGATTGCAGAAAGTGAAAAAGATTTAAGAAACCTTTTGATAAAAGAGGAGAGTGTCAAAACTGGTTTCAAACTTAACATAAAAAAACTGAAAATTAAGATTTTGGCAACTAGTATCACCACTTCCAGGCAAATAGAGAAGAAATGGAAACTGTTAGATTTTCTATTCTTGGACTCAAAAATCACTGCATATGGAAGCTGCAGTCATGAAATTAAAAGATGCTTGCTCCTTGGAAGGAAAGCCATGGCAAATCTGGAAAGCATACTAAAAAACAGAGACATCATCTTACTGACAAAGGTCTGTACAGTCAATTCTATAGTTTTGTTTTGTTCCACTCATAATACATGAATGTGAGAATTGGACTACAAGGAAATCTGAGTGCTGCAGAACTGATGTTTTCCGATTGTGCTGGAGAAGACTTTTGATTGTCTCTTGTATAACCAGGGGATCAAATCAGTCAACACTTAAATAGATCAATTCAGACTATTTACCAGAAAGTCAAATACTGAGGCTGAAGCTTAAGGTTTTGGACACATAATGATAAGAAAAAGGCTTATTGGGAAAACAAACAACTTGATGTTAAGAAAGATTGTAGGTAAAAGGAAAAGGGGATGGCAGAGGATGAGAAGGATGGTGTCATGGAATCAACAACCATGAGCTTAAATAGACTTTGAGAGATAGTGGAGGATAGAAGGACCTGATATACTATGGTCCATGAGGTCATGAAGAAGCCAATGCAATTGAATGACTAAACAATAGCCACCTCATGTATAGAAGATTTCTTTGTAATCCTATGTATTTCATGTTTTTAGAAACATTATTTTGGGAAAGGGTATATAGGTTACACCAGACTATCAAAGGGGTTCCGGACGTGAAAAAAAGAAACTCTTGCTCTAAGGGAAGCTGTTATTTGTACAAAATTCTTCCAACAATTGTCTAGATTCCTTTCCCATTTTCCTTCCTTTTGATTTTTTCTCTTTTTAGAAAATGTTGTTTATGTAATTGCTAACACTCCTTTTATGCTTTTCTTTAAAGTCCTGAAGATTCTTATTTTCTTTGATCATGGAACCCATTAATTTTTTGAACTATCAGGATTCATCTAGCACAGGCTAACTCTCAAGGCAGAAATAGCAGGAGCATCAGCAAAAGCAAGTATGAAAATATGAATAAAGATGACTATGGACCTTCTGGAAGTATCGCCAAATCTTCAAAGTTTTAATCTTACAAAACCAAGGTCTTTCAGGTTTAAAGGAATGATTCATACAATTGAATGTATATTCACTGAGTATCCATCATTGTAGGTATTCATGCAAAAGTTATACAACTATTTTAAGAGCTATATATAGGTGATAGATGTTTTATGTAGAGACACGTATAGATGACCCTTTCTAATTCTCAGGTACTATCATTTGATGAGTCATTGAATGGAAAGTATGAGCTCTAATGCAGTATCCTAACTTCATATGGACAACAATCATTCATGCCAAAAAGAGACTTATTAAACCTTTTGGATAAATGACATAGAAAGGCTCAGCTATGAGGTGGAAGAGGTCAGAAAACAAATAACAGCGGCTTGGGAAGCATCCCATGCCATACTTCCTTTCCACAATTTCCCTTCCTAACTTTAGCTTCCACCCCTACCCAGTAGGTCATGTAATCTGATCCATTTTTAGTATAGAAAAGATAAGGTTTATATGAGTCTTAGACTATTAAGAAACTTAGATTCAACCTGTTCTACTTGTCCCCAATGTATAGAATTAGGAGTTGTTGACTAAGAACAAGAACTAGATGCAGATTTTGGTTTGATATAAAGAAGATATTGAGACTAGACTTGTGACTTCATTAGTAGTGTGAACTCTCAAGTGAAAAAACTGCAAATTGGCACCTTCTCAGCAACTTAGTCTTGGGCAGTTGCCTAAATTTAAGATGTTAAATGCCTTGGTTAGGATCACCTACATGGTATACATCAAAGACAGAATTAGAAATCAGCTTTCCCTAGCTTCAGGACCATTCTGTCCACTATGCTTTGCAACCTATAACAGTTTCATAAAGAAAAGTTTCTTAAAAGTTAAAAATGTCCAGATGTGGCATGGGTTGAT
Source organism: Notamacropus eugenii (assembly GCF_028372415.1). Taxonomy (NCBI): domain Eukaryota; kingdom Metazoa; phylum Chordata; class Mammalia; order Diprotodontia; family Macropodidae; genus Notamacropus; species Notamacropus eugenii. The sequence goes on from NC_092875.1 coordinate 391,368,650, forward strand.
TGAAGAAATGGTGGATTCCCCAAAATTAGAGGGAGCTCATTAAAGAAAAGTTAGAATGAGGGATATTATAGAGCAGGGGTTCTTAATATTTTTTGTGTGTCTCATCCCTTTGACTGTCTGGGGAAGCCTATGAACTCTTATTAGAAACATTTTAAGTACATAAATAAAATACATAAGATTACAAAGAAAACCAATTATATTGAAATGCAACATGCACATATGGAGCATATGTAATTACATTTCAATATAATCAGTTTCCTTTGTTATCTCATGTATTTCATATACATATATGTTCATATATACATATATACATGTTTGTGTATATTTTATGGACCCGTATGTTAAGAACCTCAGGAAAGGCATGATTAGGTACAATTAGACAGTTATACTACATGACTCTTGAAGTTTCTTCCAAATCTGAGATTCTATGATTCTGTGAGGGTTTTATATAATACCACTGACTTGACTACTCATTCTATCAGCTCTCTACATGCTGTTTGCTCTATTGGTCCACTTGAGAACATCAGTGATATGTTACTTTTGTATATGTACCCCTATGCTTGTTCTATAATCCATAACATTTATGGGGTACCCTTCTCTTTTGTCCACATGGATATGGATAAAAGGATTCAAGGGGAAAAAATGATCAGTGAAAGTCTACCATGTTTTCCACAGAAAGATGATTCTCCTATGAAATTATGCTGCTTAGTATCTCCATGATATTCTATCTATTCCCACAGGTGCCTTATTACATAGCTGGGATACAAGAAGGCACTTTTTTCTTTTTTGACTAAATTTTACTTTCTCTATGAATTTTTTTCTTCCTTTCTTCTTCCCCTCACACCGGTGGTTGGTTCTTGTCCTTCGTGCTTGAAGAGGACCAAAATGACATCACTATGTTGGGGTCAAGGTACAATGTGTCTGATTGTATTTCTGTTAGACATCTGTAATAGTGGAAAGAGCCTTGGAGTCAGGAGAATATCAGCTCTTGCCCTAACTGTGTAATAATGAACATATATCATTTTGTCTCTGAGCCACAGTTTCCGTACTTATAAAATAGGCTGAATAATATGTTGATCACTTACCTCTGAGGATTTGTTGTGGAGGCATTTAGTTAACATTAGTATATCGTAACAGTCTAAATTGTTAATGCTATACCAAAGAGCCTCCTGTGATAATATTACAAATAGAACCAGTGACTTTTTGAGAGGATTTTTTGTTGGTCATATTTACATGTGATAAATTTCATCTACATTAATATTGAAAACTGAGGCCCTAAGTTGTGAGGCAGAAATACTATCTGTTTCTGTGATTGACTAATGTCTAATAGGATTATTAAACTATCTAGCCAGGTTGTTAGTGCATAAAGGCACATAAGGAGTTTCAATTCAGTTTGAAGATTTTTTAGGCTATTAGACTGTAAAATCCTCAGCCAGTCTGTGCATTCTGATAACAAAATGTAATTGATAAAAGTTCCCTGTGTCTTCTTATATCTAGAATCCTTGTAATCTTTTTGCTTTGGATCCTACCCTGCTCCATTTATTCAGTTAGGAAAAGTAATAGAATTGGATGTTACATCTAGTACTGTTGGTATATCCAGAAACATGCTGTCTTATATACTTTTAAAATGATAAAAATGCACTTTCATAATCAATTTGCTTTTAAGAGCATGTTTTTTTAAAAGCAAATCTGTTTCCATTGTCAGGCTTACAGTTTGTTTGTTTTAATAGTTTGGGAGTCAATAAAGATTTGATTTTTTTTTTTAGCCAGTATTCAGCTCTGTGTGAATATTTCAATATTTTGATTCAACAATAATTTAACAGACTTTTATGTAGAGCATGCTATGTTCCCAGCACTGGGGATATGAAGACAAATCTGTAAAGGATCTTTTGTTCCATTGGAAAATATGCAACATAAATACAAATACATACTTCTTGTGTGACTTTAAGAAAGTCACTTAATTGTAATTGGCCTTCATTTCCAATTTCCTAAGTTGAAAAGGATGGAAGAAGATAATCCCTTTCACCGTCAAATCCTATGTGTCACAGAGATGTGTGCCTAGCACAGTACCTGTTGCATAGGTATGTTACCTGAGCTGATATTTCAAAGAAGACAAAATGGACTGGCTTGGTGTGTTTCAGGGCATAAAAGAAGGAGCAATTGGTAAAGAAGAGAATGACTAGGGCTTTGTTATCTGAACAGAGAGAGTCAGGTTTCCATGATGGAAAGATGACTGAATAGAAGTGAAAAAAAGAAGAACTCTGGCATATAGGGAAGTTTGGTAATTTGATTTCTAATTGGATGAAAGATTAAGGGCTTTCCAGGTTGGAAGGGGGAAAGAGTGAGTTTTAGTCTAGTTGGGAGGGGGACAAGTAGGTTTTGGGATCTTTCAAAATGGAGGCATATTGATTAATTGCATCTACCTGCATTTATGGAACAATAGATGACATAACTAGTTTCTCATGAGTGATTTATAGAAAAAAACAAGATGAAGAATACATGTGGCAGCACAAGATGGAATCAGTATTCCTGAGATAGACTCTGTTTGGTTCCCTTGATTCCCCCATCAAACCAACTCTGTTTTGTAAATTGTCTTTACTCTGTCGCATCAGAGGGTAGAGGTGACTTATTTAGGGATAAGAGTATAGGCGCATGTAGGAAGAAAAGGTAATTTTTACCCTGGCAGATAGTGACCCAGGGATTAAGGGAATGAAATATGTGAGTGTGTAAAATATAAGATTGTTTAAACCAGATAATTGGGGGGTACCTTATGCGAGACTACTGTGATTTAATAATAACATTCTTAACCCATCATTTTAATGGATGCAGGGGAACTTCAGTCTAGGCAAGTCGGTTTATATGAAAGTGGCAGAACTGAACTTATATGCATTAGAATTTTTGTAACTTCATTATAAGATGGCAGGAAATGAGATACACTGAGAAGATATATTGTTTGTGGAGCCATTCATGCATTTGGTTCTCAGTTGGGTCTAATATCTGAGGGTCTGATTTGTTTGGTTCTAGATCTGGTGTCCGAAATCTAGTTCCTTTCAGGTAGACACATAATTCTATATATATCTTTTAGTGAATCAGTTCATCACAACAAACTGTGAGTCCAAGATGTCTGAAGGGACAGCAGATGGTTTTGAACACTCTCGTCTTTTAGTTCATCAGTCTCCCAAACCCTCATGGCAAATAACCTGGTGCTCTCTAGACACTCTCAAAGGTGGACACTATTTAGACTTCACCATCACCTTTAATCCTTAATTGTCTTGTACTCTGAAATTCCTCTCCTTACCCATTCATCTTTCCCTCTTCCTCATTCTTCTAATTCTATTCTTTGCCTTCACCATGGCCTCCAGATGCCCCATCCTTTCCTGTTCTTTCAATCTTTCATCATTGTTCTTATTTCACTTTTCTGTTTTCAATACTTCCTTTGTATATAGGCAGAAGAGCATTACTGTGCTGGTGAGAGTACTGTCAGTGATTTTGTTTGTAGCAGGAAAACGTAACAAGGCAAGCGTGTAAAACAGAGACAAAGATAGAAGGCTTTGCTCTCTTTCCTAGCTCTTTTATTCTTACCCTTAGGTTCATTTGAGGCCAATCAAATTACTATAAAGGCTAAGGAAATCTCATCACTTATGAGTGATGACATAATTCATACCTGATATTGTTGAGTGGATTCCATGAAATGAATTTCAGTGCTTCAAACCTGGGATTTGGAGACAGGGATAGAGATAGGCAATGTGATTTTCTTGCTGTAAGGAGACCTCAGTGAGGAAATTCCTTTACCAATTCAAACCAGAACCTTTTCTGTAACTTACAGTTTTAGAAAATTATCCAAAGCACCCAAAGGTTAAATAACTTTTCCCAAGTCACAAAGTAAACATATCAGAGTTAGTACTTGAATATGGACTATCCTGGTTCTGAGGCCAGCTCTTTTTCTACTATGTCCTTTTGCTTCTCAGGGATTTAACCCAGGAGTTACATGGGATTTTCCGAATCTAAGCTATATAGTTGGCTTGGGTCAGGGACTTGAAGTTGGCACTAAGATAATACAGTCAAAATAGCACACTTAAATCTTAGCCTCAGTTACTTTTTAAACTTTTAGTGCCTGTGTGGCTGACGGGAATTGGTCAGAGTTCTCAGAAAACACAGTGTCCAGAAGAAATACTATGGTGATGAATAGCAATGGTGATCTGACACTCAGCAGAAAATAGTTAAAGAAGCAGGAGATAAAGGCAGAGAGACAAGGTGGTAGAGTAAAGGCAGGGGCTCACCTGAGCCCTCTTCCAAACCCTTCCAAATACCTTTAAAAATGGCTCCAAACAAATTCTACAGCAGCAGAACTCACAAAAACATGGAGTGAAGCAAATTTCTAGCTCAAGACAACTTGGATGGTCTGCAGGGAAGGTCTGTTGCAACTTGGTGAAAGAGGAACACAGTGTAGTACAGGCTGCACCAGCACAGAACTCACCCCAATAAAGCCAGAGCAGACCTGAAGGTTATTAAATCATTCCAGTTGTGGTGGTTTCCAGGCATCTCAGCTCAAAAATGCCAAAGAAAACTTAGAAGGTCAGCAGGAAAGTTCTGTCTCACCTGGGTGAGAGTGGAGCGCAATCCAATTCAGGCCTTACCAACACAGCCCTGGCTCCAGCAAACCTGGAGCAGGTCTTGGGAATAACTAAATCAGCTGTAGCAGCAGCAGGGGTGGCTTCCAGAACTCTCAGCTAACAGGCAGTAAGAGGGTCAAATAACTGGTCAGAAGGAGATTATAGGAGTCTTTTTGGTAGCCATGGGGCAGGATCTTTCTCATAGTTCCAGGGCAGAAAAGAGTGCTTCTGGTCTCTCACACATCAGAGCACAAGTCAAGAGAACAGTAAACATCTCTCCTTAGATCACACCTCCTTGGAAGAACTGAAAACTTATAGGTCCCTAGAAGAATTTCTGAAAATAGCTGTACAAAACCCCTGAAATTTGGGACAATGTACCCTGGAAGCAGGACCCTACTTTAACAAAGACTGAAAAGACAATTAATAAGCTCAGTAGCAAACAATGGAAAAAATTATGACTATTGAAAATTATTATGGTGATATGGAAGATCAAAATACACACACAGAAGAGGACAACAAAGTCAAAGCTCCTACATCCAAAGCCTCCAAGAAAAAAATGAATTAGTCAGACCATGAAAGACATGGAAGAACTCAAAAAGGATTTTGAAAATCAAATAAGAGAGATAGAAGAAAAATTGGGAAGAAAAATGAGAGTCATGTAAGAAAATCATGAAAATGAGTCAACAGCTTGCTAAAGGATGCAAAATAAATACTGAAGAAAATGACACCTTAAAAATAGACTTGGTCAAATGGTAAAAGAGGTCCAAAAAAACCAATGAAGAGAAGAATTCTTTAAAAAACAGAATTACTCAAAAGGAGGTCCAAAAGCTCACTGAAGAAAATAATTGCTTGAAAGTTTTATTGGAGTCAATGGAAGCTAATGACTTGATGAGAAATCAAGAAACAATAAACAAAACCAAAAGAATGAAAAAAGAACACAATGTGAAATATCTCTTTGGTAAAACAAATGACCTGGAAAATAGATCTATGAGAAATAATTTAAAAATTATTGGACAACCTGTAAGCCATGATCAAAAAACAAAAAAAGCCTGGACATCATCTCTAAAGAAATTATCAAGGAAAACTGCTCTTATATTCTACAACTAGAAGGTAAAATACAAATTGAAAGAAGCAGGGGGCAATAGTGCCAGATGACATTGGACATTATGTGGCTTCATCGGTATGATTTGCCCTAGCTACGTATTTGGCCGTCATACACAAGTGTCTAGGACAACTCACAGCTGACATTACAGAGCTGCTGTGGTTTTCTGGGGATGTCATCATGTTTTTCTCATCTGCTTTCTGCCAAGTTACATACTGTTTTATACTGGGTATCACGTCTATGGCCTCTTCTGGGTCATATCTGCCTGCCAGGCCTAGAGGCCTGAGGGCTACCCGAGTCTTACCTTACCTATATCGCAGGTCTTCGGTTGGCCAAACCGGATAAATGTATGAGAGAAGAGACTTTCCAGAGTCGAACAAGGGTTAGGCTTTATTCAGGGTCCTGGTTACATGTGCAGGGGGAACTCTTCCTTAGGAGAGAGAGAGAAATCTCCCAAGGAGGCAAAGATCTTACAGTAAGAGAATGAAAGCAGAAGTGGAAGTGGGGAGAGAGGGGGGAGGGAAGAGCGAAGAGAGGAAAAGGGGCCTTCTGTCCTGTAAGGGCCCCTCAGCGCTAAGAGCGCCTTCGGGCTTTCCTGACCCTACTTAAGCTCTCCTGCCGCGTAGTTTGCACCTGAATACCGTGCCTGTTAGATAACAATAGGTGTGCCCAGATCCGGGCCAGTCTCGAGGGCGGGGATGCTCTCTCCCATCACGTTCTCATGGGAAGAGGCGGAAATACACGAGATCTCACTCCTCAATTCCCTGCTGTTTCCTGGGGGGCCTCATGAGAACTCTAAGGTTTAGAAGCTCTCACTTTTACCCTCCCGAGACTGTCCACATGGAACTGAGCTTACACCCCCAACATCTGCCAGCCATTATTTCACTATTTTCCACATTATCTCTTCTTGCACATGTTGTTTCTGACCTTCTTTGGGCATTTTAGCTGCTCTCCTGGTCACTGAGCTGCTTTCTGTAAAAACCAGCTATGGTGGTAAGTCTATCACTAGCAAGGGAGAGTCATCTTTTTAGAACATGGCAAATGACTCCAAGTCACCACACTCAGACAACACAACACAACACAAAAATAAACAAAAACATGAAAAAGACAGAACACTCCAAGCTGATAAAGTTTATTATTTTAAATTCTTTTCTCATGTTGTCAATTCAGTCAACCCACTGAGCCAAATATTTTACTTGGGGTTGAGAAATTCTTTTAAACTCTCATTAGATCCCTCGTTGTCAGTTTATATTCTCAGCAAGGCTTTATCTTGCATCCTTGAATGCCTTAGCCTCTTGTTTTAGTGTTCATGCTCTGTCCATTTTCAACCCTGGATGGTTACCACTACATGCATTCTTTGCTCCCACTGCACATGGATAACCTAAATCAAATTGATTGCCTTCTCAACGAGGGTGATGGGGCAGAAGGGAAGGAATTTGGAATTCAATTTTTAAAATGAATGTTGAAAATTGCTTTTATATGTATTCTAAAAAAACCAAATTACTAAGCAAAAAAAGGTATAAAGGAACAGTGAGGACAAAACCAAGGGAAATGCCTACAGTTAAGCGGCATGATATGGATGATAAGCTAGTAAAGAAGAAGAAACTGTCACATAGCTAAGGAGAGACCTAGTAGAGAGCAATGCCATGAAAACTTGGAGAGGATAGTGTTCACCAGGAGCCAGGGTGGTTAACAATGGCAAATTTAGGTAAATTGAGAAATATGAAGACAGGGAGAAAAGATCAGATTTGGCAATTAAGAGATCATTGGTATCTTTGGAGTAAGCAGATTCATGAGTGATGAGATCAGAAGTTAGATTTAAAAAGGGTTGAGGAGTAGGAAGAGAAAAACTATGTATAGATTTTTATTTTCCTCTCAGAGTTTGTCTGAGAAAAAGAAAAACTTTTTAGAATGATGACTTGAGGCAATGGTAAGATCTAATGAAGAGTGTTTTTATTTTTGAGGATGGAGGGAAATGGGCATGGTTGAAGGCATTAGTGAAAGAACCATTAGAGAGAGGTTGATGATTCAAGAGGAAAATCATGACTGAGGATGCAATTTGGTAAAGAAGATGGGATGCAATTTGCTGAAGAAGATAGGAGGGATTGGAACTGATTGCAGTGTTGAAAGGCTGGCACTGGTATGGAGAAGGGCTGCCTCTTTGATAAAGACTGTTGGAAAGACAAGAGTGGGAAATGATGTTAAGGACTTTTCAGTGAAGACAATGGGAGGCCAACTGGGACAATGTTACTGTAGGGCAATCTTTTTATTAATTTCTGATCAAAATACTCTTTCAAACTTTTTGTTCCCCCAAAGCTTCAATAGTACCTGCATAGTCCCTGACTTTTTCCTCCATAATAATATCAAATTTAAAAGCTGATACCTCAATCTGTTTTATTAGATCACTGCTTTCCCTTGTGGCACCAATATGGACACCTGATAAATTTTCTCTGTTTAAATGGAGGTGAAAATAGAATAACCTCCCCCCTTCTTCCACCTGTCTCTTATTAGCATAGAAATATTCCCCAGTTGGTCACTGAATTAAAACATTTGCTCTTCGTTGTTGAATGAAGTAGGACCTTCTTAATTCAATGATTTGTTTCTGAACAGTTGTGTAAGCTAGACTGTAAAAGATACCTTTCTATTTATTAAACTTGGGTTTCAATTTTTTTTTCTAACAGTTTTTTTTTTAGGTAATGAGATATTTTATCCTGAAGGTGAGCTGATGTAGAAGCCAAGGTCCTTGGAAGTAGAGCATGTGACTCATAGAACACAGTTGAACAAAAATACAGTAGGAGGCAAGACATATAATTTTCGACTATTTCTCTCTTGCTTTCAACTGGCCATAAAAATGGTTGCCTCATGCTGCTATTTCTACCATCCCCCTCCCTGGCTCAGGAGAGTGATTATCCTTTAACCACAAAACACAAACAAACAAACCAACAAACAACATCTAGCATAGCCCAACCTTGTTATTCTTTATGGAGTGGAAGATATGGTGGAAGTCTGTTCCTCTTCTCCTCACATTTGCCCCCTTCCTTTTTCTCTTTCTGCTTAAAAGGTCAATATGGCCTTTCATTCAGGCAGGGAGGCTGAAAAATGATTTGATTCAACAAATAATTGCGCATTTTATTTGATTAGGATTATTGCTAGGGATATTGTTCTCACTATAGAGCAGTCATTTTGATAGATTAGTATGTTCTGATACCGATAAGAATTCCTTCCCTCATAGTCTATTGTATGAGGTGAACTCCTTCTGAATTGAGAGTGTTTCATTCTTTGTATTTCTATCCCCATCAAGAGCAGTGCCTGACACATATTTGGCACTTAATAGATGCTTATTTGATTTCTATTAAGTACTTATCTCTCAAGAGCAGAGATTCTTAACATTTTTGTGTGTTATGGACTTCTGGCAGTCTAGTGAAGCCTATGTTGTCTGTCTTTGGGTAATATTTTTAAATATATAAAATAAAATCAATAGCATTGCAAAGAAAATCATTAACACTGAAACACAATTATCAAAATATTTTTAAAAGTCCAAGTTCACAGACTTCAGGTTAAGAACCTGTGTGTCAAGGCAAAATTTTGTGCTTATTTCATAGCATTCAATTTTACATATGTGCCATGACCAAAGTAGAAAAACAAAGATCCCAATTTTGCCCTCACAAAATTTTGGTGGTAGATCTGATTCAAAGAAGCTGAAGGAGGTTCAATACTGCTTTTTTCCAATAGGAAGGCTAGCATATTCCATCTTCCTTTTCCATTGAGCAAATTGAGTCGTCTGTTTTAAGCCCCCTTGCCTCTCCCTCTACACACTTTTGTACACGTGTATTTTCACCCATTCTTTCTGCTGGTCTCAGGAAATGAGGTCATACTTCTTCCTAACTAAGGTTAATCTTTCTAATATCCTCTACTAATTTCCTTGGACCCATTTTCTGCTATCTTGTGTGGAAAGTTGCTTCTCTGATAATGTTTTCTCAAATTTTTCTTCGTCTATCAGCTTCTTCCCTGTTTCCTGTAAACATACTTAAAAGCTGAAACCTAAAACAAATCCTTCACTTGAGTCTATTATCTCCTCAAGTTACTGTTCTATATCTCTTTTCTTTTCAGATAAAAATTATAGAAATGATCCTTTACAGTGACTGTTCCTTCTTTCTCATCATCCATTTTATAACCCTTTGTAATTTGCTTTCTAACATAACTGTTCTCTGAAATTAAGGTTACTAATATTCCTTTGAATTATCGACTAAGACAGTCCATCAATTAATTAGTCAGTTTGTCAACAAGTATTTATTAAACACTTCTTATATTTTAAGGGATTAATAAACCCAGCAGATTTCTTTTAATACTCATCTCTCTTGACATTTTTTGATGTTGTTGCATCTACTGATATTGTTAGCCCAGTCCCTGCTCTTCTCCCTTCTTCTTCTCTCCCCCTGCCTTAATCAACTAAGGCACTCTTTTCCTTTGGCTTTTTTAATACTGCTCTTGAATCTCCTTTTTGTCTATTCATTCTCATATTCCTTTGATGGACTATTATCTTTTACATTTTAACCCTGAATATACTCTAAGGCTCTGCCTGGGCCCTATTTCTTTCTTTATCTATGTAGTATAATCTCTCCTCTTGTCAGCAAATTAACAATGTGGCACTCAATTGTCATATCCACACATACGGTGCCAAAATAGATGGTCAACATTAATCTGTCTTCTAAAATCCAGTCCTACACCAAAAAGCACCTGATTCAACCTGTTCAAAATTGAGCTCATCATTCTTCATCTTCCCCCATATCTTTTCTTCTTGTAAATTTCCTTATGTCTGTCAATGACACTATCATTCTCCTGGTCAATCAGATTTGTAACATCAGTATCATTTTTATATGTCTTTCTCTCCTATTATCTAATCAGTTACTCAAGATAGTTGATTTTACCTTTACAACATCTCTTACATCTTCCCCGCTTCCTTCCACTTACAAAACTACTATCATCTCTCATCTGGACTACTGTAATAAGATCTGAATTAGTGTGCCTTTATAATTATTATAGGCAATTAATTTTCTTTGTAGTTAATAGCAGGCTCTACTTTTCTAAACACATAGCTGTAAAAATAATTTCCTTAGGGCACAGATGTGATCATGTGATATCTTGATTGAAAGCCTTCAATGGCTTTCTATTGCCTCTAGAGCAAGAGTTTTTAAACTGATATTCATAAACTTACTTTTCTTTGAAATATTTTGATACTTTTATTTCAATATAATTATTTCCTACATGTTTTGTGTGAAGGGGTCCATAAGCTTAAACCAGTTGCCAAAGAGTTCCATGACACATGGAAAGATTAATAAAAACTACTCTAGGATAAACTCTGAACTTGACTTGGCATCTCAAGTCTTCCACAATATGATTCCAACCTAGCTCTCCAGGGTTGAAAAATCACTCCCCTTTATATACTATGCATTCCAGTCAAACTGAACTATATAAAACCAAACAAATCTTTTCCCTACTGTGTGTTTTCCCAAGATATTACCTATGCCCATAATAATATAATATCCACCTCATCTTTTGAAATCTTACTTTCCTTTTAAGATTAATTTCAGGTACTGAGAAGCATTTTCTGATTCTCTAAGCTATTAATTATTTGTCTTTCATCAAATATTTCTGGAACTTATTGCATGATCACACCATTCCCTGATTCACTCTTTATTCACTCTTCTAATAATATGTAAGGGCAGCTAGGTGGTTTATTTGGATAGAGTGCTGGGCCTGAGGTCAGGAAGATATGAATTCAAATACAGCCTCAGACACTTACTAGCTATTTGACCCTGGGCAAGACAGCTAATGCTATTTGCCTGTTTTCTTCTGTAAAATGAGCTCTTTTTATATATTCCTCCCTATAGAAAATTCTATTCTTCTGTGTTCCTCTCAGCTCTATGACATTTGGAATCTAGATTCTCTGTGTACCATAATCCCTCTCTTTCTGCTCCCCTTCCTTCATCTACCTTGTATTGATTAAAGGGATCCATGAGTAGATGGATAGATCAGGCCCAGGGGACCTGGGAGGGAGACACCATTTCCGTTGTTTTGTTATCATGACTACCTTCCTTACCAACTGGAGGGTTCCAGGTCTGTCTGACCTCATCTTTTCCTGTTATGACTATATCTATTATCTTTGCCAAGAAAACCCAAAATGGGATTAGTTGGATCATGACTGAACAAGTAGAATGTAAGTTCTTTGAGGGCAGGCACTATTTTGCTTTTCTACCCACAGTGCCTATCACCTTGCTCTACAGATAGGAAGGGCTTAATGAGTACTTTTTTAGGTGAGAGAAAAAAGCAGAATAAAGATCACTGGAGCATGGGTGGAGGGAAGAACACTGGTGTTCAGTCATATCTGACCCTTTGTGACTCCATGTGGGGTCTTCTTTGCAAAGATGCTCGAGTGATTTGTCCTTTTCTTCTCCAATGGATAAAGGCAAACAGAGGTTAAGTGATTTGTTCAGGGTGACAAATCTTGTGAGTATCTGAGGATGGATTTTTGAACTTAGGTCTTTCTGATTTCAGGCCCAGCACCCTACCCAAATGAGCCACATAACTGCGTAAGAAATAGAATAGTCATTGTCAACAGATTTACTGAGGTGAACAGATGAAATTTCAAATAACCATTCACTTTCTTTCTTCCCTCAGAAAACAAAAATCAGCAAGTCATATTAATCATGCATAGAGTGATGGACTTGAAGTCTGAAAGACCTGTGTTCAAATCCTGTCTTTGTTACAGACCAGTTTTGATTACACATACAAATCACTTCATCTGTCAACCTTATTTTCTTCTTTTGTAAATTGAGGGGATTGAATGAGATAGCTTCTAAAGTCCTTTTGATATCTAAATTTATGATTCTTATTCTGATGATTTTTTTCATTTTTTGTGCCAATTATTGATATTGGATTGGTTTCTCCTTGTCATATAGTATTCTCCTGAGATGCTTTTTCCTCTAAGTAGTTGGTTTGTGCTCAGTAAATGTAAAGAAATTTTGATATTATTTAGTCATTAGCAAACCATAAATAAAACTATAATTAGGAACATAATAATATTACAGAAAATTCATTCATACATTTCAAAATTAAATGCAAATGATTTCATTATCTTCTCCTCCAGATATTTTAGGCTATTGTTTTCTTCCTTGTGATAGCTAATTTTGCTTTGGGCACATGTTTATAAGTCAAAATGAATGATTCTAGGCCTGTAGCCCCTTCTTTTAATCAATTAATATTTAGCTAAATTCAGAGAAAATTATGTAATAGGATCCTCCAGTTGGTAAGGAAAGCAGTCCCACATCTACCCACAGTGTGAATACAAGATAGATTAAGGAAGGGGAGCAGAAAGAGAGGGGTTATGGTATACAGGGATCTAAATTCCCAATGTCATAGAGCTGAGAGGAACACATAAGAATAGAATTTTCTATAGGGAGGAAGTGCACTCCTCCCCTCTTGTTGGTACCAGAAGCCAGAAATCTATTGGTCAAGTGCTAATTGTGGCTTTGCCTTTTTCTTTACTTTGACTTGATCCCTGAAAACAGCATTAGGTAATTTATTGAAGTGTTTTAAAGAGATTTACTACTAAGAGGACAAAGAATTAAGACACAGATGTCTTTACTATGAACCTTGGCCCTTCATTTACACTTAATTAGGTCTTGTTGCTTCCTTTTTACCTGAACAATAATACTTTCCTCACCCAAAGCCTCATTTTCTTGTCATCCTCAGAGTCAGCAGGCCCAACTCTGCATTGCCTGGATACTGACAATTGATTACTGGGTTCAGTTTGCTGAATTTAGTCTGGCAAAACTATTTGGAATCTCAGATCTTTCAGAATATCTCTACCTTTAACTACAAATAGAATTCCGGACTTATGGCAGAATGCTTTCTTTCTTTTTCCTTCCCCTTTCTTCTAGGCTTGTATCCAATAAAGATCTTATTTCACCTTCCTCACCCTAGATTCTTTGGCCAATAGGCTTGGGGAAATTGCCCCTGCTTTCTGGCATCAAAGATAAGAAAGCCTTTCCTGTATCTGTCCTCCAAGTGTTTTTCCTCTTAGAATATGGTCTTCTTTTTCCATTGACCTTTCTTCTTTGTCCTGATTTACAAACCTAAGATAAATTCTCTAGCCACTTGTAATGATTGGTTACCCTTAAAAAGAAATTTGGCCTTTCCTTACAATTGGCCCAGAAGGTCATCTTAGTCTCCTTCTTCTGAAGAATATGTGACCCTAAGATCAAAAGGTCAGAATTCTTTCTGTTGAGCCCTGAATACCTCATACCTCATATAGCTTTTTGTTAATATTATCTGTTCTAATACTTCTCCCCCTCCACAAATACATACACATTTACAAGCTGATTTTGTAAAGCTCCTAGGTCATTGACAGAGAAAAGAAATAGAAATAATTAATTGGACCTCAGGCCTAATAAGAATGGTAACAACTGTCATCTATATTGCTCTTTAAAAATTGCAAAGCACTGTGTACATACAGATATTATTTTCTCCATTTTACAGATTAGGAAATTAAGTCTCAGAGAGATTAATTATCCATGGACACATACCTAGTGAGTGCCATAGGTGAGATATAAATTCGGTCAGGTTTTCCTGACTCCTAGTTGATCACTCTATCCATTATGCTATAATGCATATATGTCCCTGCCTGGTTTCATTCAACTAAAGGCCCCTCAGATTTTGAAGCAATGGTTCATATCTTTAATCCCAAAGGATGAATTTTGCTGGAATCCAAGGTCATAGTTGGAAAGATTCCTTAAATCATTAATAAAAGTTAATAAGACATTTCTCCAACTAAACAAAGTTTGTTAATAGCACTACAACAATGTTCTTCATATTTATGTGAAGGAAAACTTTTTGTTTGTGCTTCACTTTTTAAAAAATATTAAGTTTTTTTGCTTCTTTTTTTACTTTTTTTTTTTTACCAATTTTTTGAGGTTTTTTATTTCAAGTTTTGTGTTGTAAATTCTATCCCTCCCTCCTTCCTTTCTCCATTCTTTGAGACAGTAAAGCAATCAGATAGAGTTTGTATTTGTATGGTTATGTAAAACATTTCCATATTAGTCATTTTGTACAAGAAAACTTTAACAAAAGGGAAAAATTGAAAGTGAAAAATAGCATGCTTCAGTCTGTATTCAATCAATATCACTTTTTGTCCACTATTTTTGAAGAGAACCCATGACATCATGGTGTGATGTCTTAATTCATGTATGAATTGGATTCCAGTGAGGCAGAATTGTACAAAGTGGTCAGCTTCACTCTCTTCCAGAGTCATTGAAGTCCAGTGGTAAGACAAAAGTCAGGACAACTGCAATGGCACGGAATTCAGTGGATGACTGGTATTTTGAGATCTGACCAAGCTCTACGTGCTCCACAGTACCTGTTTCATAGCTGTTGAAACATATTATTCTTATCTGTGCATTCTGTGGGGAGATGTCCTGATGTCAAATCTAGTCTCAGACACTTGACTATGTGACCATGGTCAAATCATGTAACCTCTCACCTAACTTACAGGATTATTATGAAGAGAAAATGAGAATTATCTCATATAAGATAATTCTGTAAAACATTTTGGAAACATTAAAATATTATATAAATGTTACTTACTATAGTAAATAGATCATAGTATGTCAGAAATAGTTGGGTGAGTTCATGGAGGTGGGGCTTTCCATAATGCCTCACCCTCAAATTACTATTACTGTCCACTCTTGGAGGTAAATTGATATGCTCCATCTGATGCAAAATATTTTGTCATGTATAATGTGGAGGCTTCATCTGGTCTAGTTTGATTCTGTTACATGTAATCCAACATAGCACTATTTTATTTAGAAGGAATGGTCATTGATTGTGATAATTAAATGAAAAGGTTAAGTTTTTCAGAGAACCTGTAATTTTGCTATTTTTGAAATTAATTTTCTGCATACTTTATAGAATTACATGTATAAGTTAACCTGCCATAATTTTAGTGACCAGAAACTATGTAATAATATTAAACAGAAACCTAAAGTTTAGAAAATGTGGTAACAACCTTTG
This sequence comes from Notamacropus eugenii, assembly GCF_028372415.1. Taxonomy (NCBI): domain Eukaryota; kingdom Metazoa; phylum Chordata; class Mammalia; order Diprotodontia; family Macropodidae; genus Notamacropus; species Notamacropus eugenii. The sequence goes on from NC_092875.1 coordinate 391,384,433, forward strand.
GATCATGGCAGGAAACTAGCTCTCCCAAAGTTTATATACCATCTCTTTTCTAAATAAATGCAAGAAATATCTGTGCATACTCAAATGACTGGCTTTTATAGGCTTGTATTATACTCAAAATGCTTATTAACAGTAAAAACAAACAAAGATCCATGCTTATTATTTAAACAAATAACAGAAAGAATCCTGAGAGAGAGAGCAACCAATCTGACATGCTTTTGTTAAAGATGAGGAAATTGAAAGCTGGAGAGGTGAAGTGACTAGAGAGGTAATTAATAGCATAATTGGCTCCAAATCTAAGACTCTTTTTTTTTATAGCATGATGCAAATGAAATTTTCAAACACCACTAATATGAATTTTCAAACAGGAAAAATATAATTTTGAAAATTTTATATCAAAATCTAAATTATCTGAAACTATAGCACATTTATTCATTTGTTTATTCATTCACCCATTCATTTATTTCTTCATTTCTTTATGAAAACCAGCCAAATGAGACCAAAGTACAGGAAAGAGGCAAGACTCAAGAAGATACTATCTGATGGCTGATTCATAATAATCAATCAAGCCATAAGCATTTAGCAAGCACCTATAATATGTCAGGTCCCGTACTAGGTTTTGAGTACATAAAAACAAAAAATGGACTTTATCTAGTCTCTGAAGGAGGGAGGATACAACATCACTGTAAATACTATATATCTGCAAAATAAATATAGAAAATTATTGCAGAGAACAGAGGTACTACCAAGTAGCAGTGGACACCTGTGATAACCTGTGGAAAGGCTCAAGGATGAAAGATGGGAACATTGTATGTGGGGAATATCAAGCAAGCCAATTGGGTTAAAACACAATGTATGTGTGAAGTAGAATGTATGATGAAAAGATAGGCTAGAGTCAAGATTGTAGAATGCTTTAACTACCAAATAGGGAGATATTAGGGAGCCACTGGAATTTCTTTAACAGGAGAATGCCATGGTTAGATCTCTTTTAGGAATATCAGTTTGGCAACTATATAAAAGAAAAATTGGAGAGAAAAGAGGCTGGAAGGAAGGAGACTATTTAGGAAGCTATTTCAGTATTCTCAAGCCAGAGTTGATGAGGGCCTGTAGTAGGATGGCTGGAGTATGAGTAGAGAGAAAAGAACAGAAGTTGAAGAGGTAGAATTGACAACACTTGGAAAGAGATTGGCTACATTTTGTGAGCAAGAAATAAGATGCTCGGGTTACAAACTTAAGGGAAAAGTCTAGAAGAGTTTTGAAATTTCAGTTCTAGCTTCCCTTTTTCAGACAGCCATTCAGGGCAGCTGCTATTTGCATAAGGCCATTGTTAGAAATTCTTAAAGTAAGGAACAAAAACAATGAATACATCATCTAGGTAATTTTCCATTAGAATGAACAATATCCGTGAGAATGAACAATGTGAATCAAAATTAATTTGGTGATCTCTTCAGCAATCTTTAAGGTTTACACTATCTTTCAGTCAATGCTATGTAACAACTAAATCTACAAAAATGCAGTTTAGTTTCTCTAAAAGACAAAAAGTTAGACAACCTGGAAAAGAGTGTAACGTCTCTAAATTATCAGTGAGGATGAAGTATTCCTCAAAAGAATGGAAGAATGGGATCAAACAGAAAACTGAAAGGAAAAAGAACCTAATGAGACATGAGGGAACCTTAGAAAGTTGGAGCGTGGAAGATACAGTGACAGGAAAAAATAAAATCCTCTGAACACTGAGAACTAAATAAAGGGATAGACACAGTTCCGATAGAGGGAGCTAAATTCTCTGAGGAAAAAAACTCCAACAGCTTCTTGTGCTTCAATTGATTGATAATAAGGATTCACAAGTAGGAGCACATCCAATTTTAATGAGAGGAAGAAGAGACAAGGAGTGATGATTGCTGACTCTCTGCTGAGAAGCATTCAGGTCACATGTGGACCTTGATCCATGACATGAACAGTTGGGAAGTGCGCTATCTTTCTGTAAAATGGATCAAAGATATTACTGAGAATCTCTGGAGGATTATCACACTTGATGACCATGACACATTTCTGGTAAATCACATGGAGACCAATGATACTACCAAAGAATCATAGAATAATAGACTTGGAACAGGAAGGGATATTAGAATTTATCTGATTTACAGATGAGGAAACCAAGATCCAGAGAAGATAAAAAATGAAAATAGTATTTCTATAGTGTTTTGAAAAGTTCCTTGTATATATTACTTCATTATAACCATACTCTGAGTATCTTATTCCAGTTTTTACAGATGAGGAAACTGAGGTAAACATATGTTAAGTGACTTTCTCGAAGTTAATAATAATAATAACTAACATTTAGTATAATGTTTATATGCTAAGAATTTAGCAATTATTTTCTCATTTGTACTTCATAACCACCTTGGAAATCAAGATGACTGGCAATGGTACAGCATGCCATAGAAGCTGCTGAAGTAGAAATTATGAGACTTGGAAACAAATGACCACTTATAAGAAAGAAGAAAACAAAGAAAAGAGGAGCATCATGGTGAAGTGAATATAGTGCTGAACTTATAGGCAGGAAGATCTGGATTCAATCTAACTTCTGACACCATGAGAGTGACTTCTGACCTTCCTGAGCTAAAGACAAGTTTCTTAAGATTTATCTACTAAGTTGTAAATAGGCTATAATATGTTGGATGAAAGAGTTTCCATAGCAGAGCAATTAGAGATCTTTGTTTAATTGATATAAGGAGATAAAATCATATATAGCCTAATGTAAACTCTAGATTTTGGGAAAACAGATGTCAGGAGTTTAGAAAAAGTATGGATTAGATACCAAGGTCTGAAATTCTACAGAAGTTAATTCAAGAGGAGTAGGATGCTTGTAAGAATAAAACAATAAAGACACAAATGCCAATGCTGCTAATGAGGAAGAAAAGAAGGAGCTGAATGAAGAATTAATGAAATGATGAAAAGCATTTTAGAGCTTACAATATGCCAAACACTGTTCTAAATGCTAAAGATAAAAATACAAAATTGAAGTCATTCTCTGCTCCCAAGAAAATTACACTTTAATGAGGGGGAGGCAGGGGGAGGTTCAGCAATTAAAAGGGAGTGGTGTTCAGGATAGGATAATTTTGTGTGGAAAGTTATAAGGAGACTGAGTGGAACCACAGGGAAATAGAGACCCTCATGGTTGAATAGTGATCTCACTGACATATTTTCAAAATATACACAGAAGTAGGAACTAAGGGTTTGTAAATAGTTGAGGAGAATACAAAAGAATGGTATAGTCATGAAAAAATATATTTAGGAATACTCTACTTCAGTATAAATCCATGCTGGCAGTAATTACGTAGGTAGCAAAATGACTTCTCTTAGATGAACTGGGACAAAAGAAGATCAGAGAATAGATAGAGCTGCTGCTTATGTTAGATAGAAAGATAATAAAAGACGATGGAGAAAAGGGAAAATGACTTAACTATAATTTTATTTCTATTATTTTCTTCCAGGAACATGATATTCAGATTGGGAAGAATAATGAAAATAGTTAACATTGAGTTGGCACCCAAGGTAAATAAGAAATTGGTAAAACACTAGTGTCAGAAAATTACATCCCAGGGTTTTAAAAGTTTATAGATGTGATTACTGATCTGTCTCAGTAATCGCTGAAAAATCATTGTTAACAGGTCCGGCATCACAGAACTAGAAAGAAGTAAATGTGGTTATGATTTTCAAATGTGATTGGACAAAAGATAGGCCAGTGAGCTGGAGTTTTACCTTTGGCAAAATTCTAGAATCTATTAGATTGTTTGTAGACTCAAAAAAAGAAAAGCAGGAATCACTGAGAATCTACACAGACTATTGAAGTATAGTTCATGTTAAATGAGCCTTATTCCTTTCTATGATAGAGTATAAAGGAGGAATGCCATAGATATTATATATCAGTGTTTCATCAAAGGATTTGACCAAGTTTCTCATGATATGATATAGACAATTTAAAGAAATGTAGACTGGATGATAACAAAGGTAGGTGGACTGAGTATTTCTTGAACGATAAGCTAAAGAGTAAAGACAAATACATTGAAGTCAGTGAGGAGAGACATTTTTAGTGGAATGCCTTAGGGCTCTGTTGTGTTTTGTTTTTTCATGTTCCATTTGAGTTATTAACCAATGTCATAATTGAAAGTATAGAAGGATCATTTATCAAATCTGTAGATGACATGAAGCTTGGAATAAGAGAGAACATAAGGTTGGAAATGGAACAATAAAAGACTTCAATGCTCTGGGGTTCTTTGTGGCATTGTGCCTGACATCTATATTCAGCACGTGTTTATTTTTGACTGACTGACTAGGGTTAAAAATATAACTGTTAACATACAAGCTAGGTCACATGTTCTCATTACAGCTCATGTTTATATAGTATTCTGAAGTAGATAAGAATGCCTCAAATACAATTTTCCTATTGGTTATCGTGCCAGTTGTGTGGTGGATGTAATTATTATTCTCCTTTTCCAAGTGAAGAAACAAGTTAAGGGAGGTAAATGACATGCTCAGGATCTTACAGCTAATGTCAGCAGTGGGGAAGGAACCCACATCATCCTGAGTCCTAAGTCTAGTGCTCTGTAAACTACTACCACGAAACAATAATTTGGATTTAGGGGCACATGTATCATTAGTGTGACATGGAAGTGAAGAGGAAAAATATTCTAGGCACTGTGAGTAATAGGGAGACATACTAGATCCTTGTAAGGTCACATTTAGAGTCTTGTATTTAGTCCTAAGCATTGCATTTTGGGAATTGAAAAGCTGGAACATGTCCAAAAGAAGGCAGACTAGATAAAAAAGAGGAAGGAAAACATCTCCTATGAGGACTGGTTGAGGGAACAGGGGATGTTTTCCCCAGAGAAGTGAAAATTTAGAGGGACAAGTTAATTGTCTTCTGGTATTTAAGGTTTAATATGAGGAAGAGAGATTATTTTACTTATTTTGCTTAGAATCAGAGGTCAAAACTAGGAATACTGTGTGGAAGTTTAAGAATGGGCAGGTTTTTGCCTAATATAGAAAGAAAAGCTTTTAATTATTAGAAAACACAGTAAATAAAGCAATGGAATCAGGAAGACTTGAGTTCAAATTTGTCTTTAGATACTAACTATGTGACCCTGGGCAGTTCAGTTAAACACTGCCTACTTTACTTTTCCAAACTGTAGAAATAAAATAATAGCATCTCTACTTCAAATAAATGTTGTGAGAATCAAATGAGATATTTGTAAAGCACCTAGCAAATCCTGAAACACCAAATAAATACTCCTCCTCCTCCTCTTCCTCCTCCTCCTCCTACTATTACTACTACTACCACCACCACTACTACTATTACTACCACTACTACTAAAGATGGCCCAGTGAGCTAGTAGTAGTAGTATTACTACTACTACCATCACCTCTATTTAAAAATAGAATGCCATGCCTAAAAATGTAATAAGTTCATAGTTCACAGGATCATAGGTCAAGAATATATCACTAGAACAGCAACAATGACGACAACAATAACACTGTCTCTGTTGTAATTGTGTTCTGTGCCTTAGCTATTTTGATTATTTTTCAGAGAGCATGCTAAAAAATGAATTTTACTCTTTTACATTGATCCTTGGTAATGGACATGAACTACAATGGTGGGCTAAATTAGGGCCATTGACTGCAACATTTGAAATGAGGGCTCTTTGTGTGAATTCAAAGAATTTTAAAAGAGGAGATGATCCATTTCTTCCTGTTATGGTTCTGGTTAATATACTGGCAAGTACTCCATCCTGTCACATAAGAAATGAAACTTCTATTTCACAATAGGAATGACTTTTTTCCTTTTATATAATGATATAGTGATTAAAGGGCTGTTCTTAGAGTCAGGAAAACCTGAGTTTAAATCTGGCTTCTGGCATATATTGGTTATGTGATCCTCGTCACCCCTTACTTCCTTAGGCTACTCTGAGCCCCCTAAATAACATGGTGAGTGGTGTGCTGGCCATGGAGTTGGGAAGACCAGACACTTACTGACTGTGTGAACCAGAGCAGAAACTTAACCTTTTTGTACTTCATTTTTCTACTCTGTAAAATAAGGGGCTTGATTCAATGATCTTTAAAGTCTTTTGTAGCCCAAAATTTATAACTCTTTGATTCTGCCTACAGATGAGTTATTACTTATTAGTCCCAGATCTGCTCTGGAGAAGGGAAAAGTAAAAAAGATCACACAAAAGATATACATACCTACACATCAACATACATACACAATACACATACACACATACATTCTCTATGCCTTTATATGAATGGGAGTTGTGTGTTTGTTATTCATGCTTACAGGTGGTGTAATTGTTTGGGTCCAGATGGATAATTTTCGGTAAAGTTACAGTATAATTTGCAAAACAGAGGAGGAAAGGAACCAAGTGAAAATTGAAAGCTCTTTTCCTGACCATCTCTGAGTATAGTGGACAAAATACTGTGTCTAAATAGAGATACTTGTCCTGGTTGTGGCTTCTGATTTTGTGTCTATTTTTTTTCTCTCAGACAAAAAGTATCAGAACTAGAATGACCATGTGAAATTTGAAAAAGTCAGAAGTGTAGCAGTCTATTGATAGGAGTGCTTGTCAGAGATTCCTCAGCTGGCATATAACTGAATTAAGTGGGAAGTCACAGTAGCCCCAAGGAATGATCTTCTTAGCCAGCCAAGCAGAAATGATATAGTCTGCAACAAGGAGTTCAGCATCTGTGGTACATTTGAAAGTGAACCTGTTGGGATGAAGGCTTAATAGTAACCATTTATAGTTTGAACTTCAAGGAACTAAGGTGGTAGAGGGAAGACCGTGTCACTATTTTAAGGGTATATTTTTGTACTTTAGTTTTTGCTAGGCAGCTTGATGTCTGTCTTCAAGTATAGAAAGATAGATATATAGATAGACAAGTAGATATAGACATACATATAGATATATACACATTTGCATATGTATATATCTATATATAAGCATATATGTACACACAATATAGATTTATATGACATAGATACATATGGGCAGCTAGATGGCATTGTGGATAGAGTGCTATCCCTGGAGCAGGAGAACTTAAGTTCAAATCCAGTTTCAGACATTCACTAGCTGTGTGGCCCTGAGCAAGTCATTTACCCCTGTTTACTTCACTTTCCTCATCAGTAAAATCATCTGGAAAAGGAAATGGCAAATCACTCCAGTATCTTTGCTAAGAAAACCAAGAATCAAACATGACTGAAAAGACAACAATAACCACAACAGATACATACACACATACATATATAAACATATGTAAAGACACATAGACAGATAGATAGAGCACTGGAACTGGAAACAACGATAAAAAGAAAAATGCAGATAATAAGGAATGGTGTAATACAATATGTGATACCTCAGTTTCTTTTGCTTACAAATGCTCTTAATTCCACAACCTGAGGACATTTAGTGATTTTTTACACAGATAAAAGTAAAATATAACTTAATGATAGCCTGCTCATCCATGGAAATTGGGAATGTTGAACTTATTATCAATTCCTAACTTGAAGACTTGTCTTTTATTTCATTTATAAAATTTACTGAAAGAGGATAATCATTTCTATTTGGAGCACCTAAATCTCTTTATGCTTTTCTTGGTTTATCTGAGTTTCATTTTTTTCTTCTCAAGAAGAAATAAAATCTTGAATTTGGATTAGACCTTTCTCTGCACAATGCCTTATACCCAAAGGATAAGAAAAATTAAGATAAAATGAGAAAATTAAAAACAACCAGACAAAATAAGCTCATCAAAACTGCTAAGTTTGCAGAGTTCAATGGGAAAATCCTTTCTTGCTCTTAGAGTTTTCAGTCATTAGCCATTTTTTGTTAATATAAATATTTCTTATTTTTCAAAATCTAAAATACATCATCAAAATCAACATGGGAAATTTTGGTCAAAATTTTACTATATATACAATTGTCTTAGCTAGTGTCTTCCAAAAATCAGATTAAAGACATATGCAAATGATTATTTCCTTCCATGCGTTTCTTAGAGGGTAATGATACATCATTGTAAAAGCAGATAAGATTCTAGTCTATATATTTCCTAGACTCAGTGTAGGTGAATTCACTTAAATTCTATTTTTAAACAAACATTTGTTGTGTTTATATTCCAGTCACTGTACTAGGTGATAAGGATACAAACATAGAAATGAAAGTCTTGGATCCTAAGGAGCTTATATTCTACTGAGTTAAGGGTGGAGTGGTGCAGTACGATATATTCAAAAAGGAGTATCATATGAGAAAAATTGAGGTTGAAGAAATAACTTTCCAAGGAGGATCTCATGGAAGAGACTACCCCTAAACTAGGTCTTGAAAGAAGGTAAGAATTCAGAGAGATGAAGATGAGGTGATATGTTTTCAAGGCACTTGTAATGTTTTATAGAATTGCATGGGAGTAGAAGTGGTATCAAAGATGAGGAATAGTTAATAGTCCAATTTTGTGGGAACATAGAGTTTGTATAGTAGAATAGTATGAAATAAGTCTGGAAAGGTAGGTGAGAACCTGATTAGGAAGGGTTGTAAATGACAGGATAAGGAATTTCTACTTCACCTGACGAACAGCAGAGAAGAACAGAAGGTTTTTTGTTATGTGAGTGATATGATCTAATTTACCCCTTAAGAAAATGATTTGAGCATCTGTGTAAAGTATGAGTTGAGAGATAACAGTCAAAGAAGGTATGAACCAGGTTGATGGCTGTGTGAATACAAAGGAGGGTATATATGTGAAAGATGTGGAGGTAGAATTGACAAGATTGATAACTGGATATGAGAAGAAAAATGGAAGGAAAGAGTCAAGGATGACTCTACGATTAAGAAGCTGGGTGACTGGAAGGATGGTAGTGTCCTTACTAGAAAGAAGGAAGTTTAGATGAAGGTGAAATTTAAGAGGAAAGATAATGAGTTTTGTTGTGGAAATGAGTGAATGAGTGGTTCAAATTCAGGAAAGATATTAGATCTCTTCATGTGTATGTATATATGTATATATATATATATATATACTTATATAATAAATATATACATATTTATACATGTATTTATACACATATATACAACATATACATATATCTCTATTATATGTATGTATGTGTGTATATGTATATGGTTTTTCATTCATTTAAAGATGATAACCAGGGGGTGGAGCCAAGATGGTGGAATAGAAAGATGCACATATTCTAGCTCTTCCCCCACAGCCCATAAAATACCTGTAAAAAATTACTCTAAACAAATTGTAGAGCAGCAGAAGCCACAAAACAACAGAGTAAAAGATGTTTCCAGCCCAAGGAAGCCTGGAAAGTCAACCAGAAAGGTCTATCGCATTGAGTACAGAGCGAAGCACAGCCCACGGACCCAGCCCAACCTTGTCCACACAGCACCGGCAGGAACAGGACCAGAACAGGCCTCGGGGGTGGAATTGCCAGCAGAAGTGATGCTTCTCAGATCCCTCAACCCACAAGTGCCAAAGAAACCTTCAAAGGTCAGTGAGAAAACTTTTCATCTGGGAAAGGAAACAAGATCTAGCTTCACCAGTATCAGCCACTGCAGTGGCAACATCCATTGTTGCAGCCCTCTGTCTAAAAAGCCCCTGAGAGAACTAGGCAGCTGATCTGAAACTCAGTTCTGAGCCAGGCCCTGGGGTGAGGAGGAAGAGCGCTGGTAGAGCTGGAGGCTACTGTGGAGAGGGAATTCTACTTGCAAATTTTGGGCAGAAAAGTTTTTGGTTGTTCCTAGACCAGTACGCAGGTCAGGAGACGAGTTAACTCCTGTCCCTTGATTGTATTACCTTGAAAGAACTGAGAACTTTCAGGTCTCCAGAGTATACCTTCCTCTTGACAAAGGATTCAAAAGTCAAGCAACCAGCTGGGAAAATGGCCAAAAAAGGGGAAAAAAATAAGACTGTAGAAGGTCACTTTCTTGGTGAACAGGTATTTTCTTCCATCCTTTCAGATGAGGAAGAAAAATGCATACTGTCAGAGGAAGTCAAGTCTTCTGCATCTAGTACCTCCAAAATAAATATGCAATAGTCTCAGGCCATGGAAGAGCTTGAAAAGCAACTCAACAGCTTGCTAAAGGAGACCCAAAAAATGCTCAAGAAAACAACACCTTTAAAAATAGACTAAGTCAATTGGCAAAAGAGGTTCAAAAAGCCAATGTGGAGAAGAATGCTTTAAAAAGCAGAATTAGTCAAATGGAAAAGGAGGTTCAAAAGCTAACTAAAGAAAATAGTTCTTCAAAAGCTAGCATGGAGCAGATGGAAACTAATGACTTTATGAGAAACCAATAAATTATACAACAAAACCAAAAAAAATGAAAAAATAGAAGATAATGAGAAATATCTCATTGGAAAAACAACTGACCTGGAAAATAGATCCAAGAGAAACAATTTAAAAATCATGGGACTACCATGATCAAAACAAGAACCTAGACATCATCTTTCACAAAATTATCAAGGAAAAACTGCTCTGATATCCTAGAACCAGAGGGCAAAATAAATATTGTCAGAATCCACCAATCACTTCCTGAAAGAGATCCTAGGAATATTGTAGCCAAATTCCAGAATTACCAGGTCAAGGAGAAAATATTGCAAGCAGCTAGAAGAAAGCAATTCAAATATTGTAGAAATACAATCAGGATAACACAAAATCTAGCAGCTTCTACATTAAGGGATAGAAGGGCTTGGAATATGATATTCCAAAAGTCAAAAGAACTAGGATTAAAACCAAGAATCACCTAGCCAGCAAAACTGAGCATAATTCTTCAGGGGAAAATGGTCATTCAATGAAATAGAGGACTTTCAAGCATTCTTGATGAAAAGACCAGAACTGAACAGAAAATTTGACTTTCAAACACAATAATCAATAGAAGCATGAAAAGGTAAACAGGAAAGATAAATCATAAGGGACTTTCTAAAGTTGAACTGTTTACATTCCTACATGGAAAGATAATATTTGTAACTTTTGAGACTTTTCTCATATATGTATGTGTGTGTGTATGTGTTGTGTGTGTGTATGCACACACACAAAGAGCACAGAGTGAACTGAATAAGAAGGCATGATATCTAAGGAAAATAAAATTAAGGGGTGAGGGAGTAATATAGTGGGAGGAGAAAGGGAGAAATAGAATGGGGCAAATTATCTCTCATAAAAGAGGCAAGAAAAAACCTTTTCAATAGAGTAGAAAAGGGAGGAGGTGAGAGGGAAAAGGTGAAGCTTATTCTCTTCATATTTGGCTTAAGAAGGGAATAACATGCTCACTCAATTTGATATGAAAATCTATCTTACAGTACAGGGAAGTAGGGGAGAAGGGGACAAGTGGGGTGGGGGTGATGGAAGGAAGGGCAAATTAGAGGAGGGAGAAAGTTGAAGTAAACACTTTTGGGGAGGGACAAGGTCAAAAGAGGGAATAGAATAAATGGGGAGAAGGATAAAATGGAGGGAAATGTAATTAGTCTTATACAACATGATTATTATGGAAGTATTTTGCAAAACTACACATAGGTAGCCTATATTGAGTTGCTTGCCTTCTCAGTGGAGATGGGTGGGGAGGGAAGAAGGGAGATAAGTTGGAACTCAAAGTTTTAGGAAGGAATGTTGAGAATTGTTTTTGCGTACAACTGGGAAATAAATACAGGTAATGTGATATAGAAATCCATCTTACCCTGCAAGAAAAGAGAGAAGATGAGGATAAGGAAAGGGAGGGGTGTGATAGAAGGGAGGGCATATCAAGCTAAGGGGTAATCAGAATGCAAGGTGTTATGGGGTGGGGAAAGGGGAGAGATGAGGAGAAAATTTGGAACTTAAAATTTTGAGGAAATGAATGTTAAAAACTAAAAATAAATAAATAAACAGTGAACAAAAAAGATAACTGAATCCACAGACTTAGATGAGATTTCTTTTTTTTTAACTTTTAACATTCATTTTCACAAAATTTTGGGTTCCAAATTTTCTCCCCTTTTGTCCCCTCCCCCCATCCCCAAACACCGAGCATTCTAATTGCCCCTGTCTGCCAATCTGACCTCTCTTCTATCATCCCTCTCTGCCCTTGTCTCCATCCTATACCCCTTTACCTGTATTTCTTATTTCCTAGTGGCAAGAACAGTACTCAACAGCTGTTCCTAAAACTTTGAGTTTCAACTTCTCTTCCTCCCTCCCTCCCCTCCCCTTCCCTTTGGAAGGCAAGCAATTCAATATAGGCCAAATCTGTGTAGTTTTGCAAATGACTTCCATAATAGTAGTGTTGTGTAAGAACTAATTATATTTCCCTCCATCCTATCCTGTCCCCCATTACTTCTGTTCTCTTTTGATCCTGTCCCTCCCCATGAGTGTTGACCTCAAATTGCTCCCTCCTCCCCATGCTCTCCCTTCCATCATCCCTCCCCACCCTGCTTATCCCCTTATCCCCCACTTTCCTGTATTGTAAGATAGGTTTTCATACCAAAATGAGTGTGCATTTTATTCCTTCCTTTACTGGTATGTGATGAGAGTAAACTTCATGTTTTTCTCTCACCTCCCCTCTTTCTCCCTCCACTAATAAGTCTTTTGCTTGCCTCTTTTATGAGAGATAATTTGCCCCATTCCATTTCTCCCTTTCTCCTCCCAATATATTTCTCTCTCACTGCTTGATTTCATTTTTTTTTTAAGATATGATCCCATCCTCTTCAATTCACTCTGTGCACTCTGTCTCTATGTGTGTGTGCGTGTGTGTGTGTGCATGTGCGTGTGTGTAATCCCACCCAGTACCCAGATACTGAATAGTTTCAAGAGTTACAAATATTGTCTTTCCATGTAGGAATGTAAACAGTTCAACTTTAGTAAAGTCCCTTATGACTTCTCTTTGCTATTTACTTTTTCATGCTTCTCTTCATTCTTGTGTTTGAAAGTCAAAATTTCTTTTCAGCTCTGGTCTTTTCATCAAGAATTCTTGAAAGTCCTCTATTTCTTTGAAAAACAAATTTTTCCCTTGAAGTATTATATTCAGTTTTGCTGGGTAGATGATTCTTGGTTTTAGTCCTAGTTCCTTTGACTTCTGGAATATCCTATTCCATGCCCTTCTATCCCTTAATGTAGAAGCTGCTAGATCTTGTGTTATCCTGATTGTATTTCCACAATACTTGAATTGTTTCTTTCTAGCTGCTTGCAATATTTTCTCCTTGACTTGGGAACTCTGGAATTTGGCCACAATGTTCCTAGGAGTTTCTCTTTTTGGATCTCTTTCAGGCGGTGATCTGTGGAATCCTTGAATACTTATTTTGCCCTCTGGTTCTAGAATATCAGGGCAGTTTTCCTTGATGATTTCATGAAAGATGATGTCTAGGCTCTTTTTTTGATCATGGCTTTCAGGTAGGCCCATAATTTTTAAATTGTCTCTCCTGGATCTATTTTCCAGGTCAGTTGTTTTTCCAATGAGATATTTCACATTATCTTCCATTTTTTCATTCTTTGGGTTTTGTTTTGTGATTTCTTGGTTTCTCATAAAGTCATTAGCCTCCATCTCTTCCATTCTAATTTTGAAAGAATTATTTTCTTCAGTGAGCTTTTGAATCTCCTTTCCCATTTGGCTAATTCTGCTTTTGAAAGCATTCTTCTCCTCATTGGCTTTTTGAACCTCTTTTGCCAGTTGAGTTAGCCTATTTTTCAAGGTGCTATTTTCTTCAGCATTTTTTTGGGTCTCCTTTAGCAGGGTGTTTACTTGTTTTTCATGCTTTGCTTGCATGTCACTCAATTCTCTTCCCAGTTTTTCCTTTACCTCTCTAACTTGATTTTCAAAATCCTTTTTGAGCTCTTCCATGGCCTGAGACCATTGAGTGGGCTGGGATACAGAAGCCTTGACTTCTGCGTTTTTTCCTGATGGTAAGCATTGTTCTTCCTCATCAGAAAGGAAGGGAGGAAATGCCTATTTGCAAAGAAAGTAACCTTCTATAGTCTTATTTTTTTTCCCTTTTCTGGGCATTTTCCTAGGCTGTGACTTGACTTTTGAGTATCCTTTGCACCCCCACCTTGCCTCCAGATCCGCCCAGCCAGCACTTGAGGTCTGAGATTCAAATGCTGCTTCCCAGCCTCAGGGCTTTTGGCGGGGGCAGGGCTGCTATTCAGTGTGAGAGTAGCTTCAGGTGCTCAGGTCAGGGCAGGGCCGCCTCATGGGCTCTGTTCCCTCAGGGGGGTTATGCAGAGACCTTCAACAATGGATCCAGGCTCCTGCCTGTTTGGGGAGCCCTGGTCTGCTCCTGCCTCCTCTGCTGCCTCCCGAGAGGGCCTGAGTTATGGGGGCACCCCACTCCCCTCTTGACCCGCCAAAGAGACCCTCTCATCGACCCTTGTCACCTGTGGGTGGAGGGACCCGTGTGGCTGCTGGAGATTCTGTCCCTGAAGCCTGCTCGGATCCGCTCCTTTCCATACTGTGCTGCCGAGGCAGGGTTGGGCTCTGCTCTGGGTCTGGGGTGGGAGGGACTTTTTGCAAGAGGTTTTCAGGCTCTCTGGAGCAGAAATCTCATCCGCTCCGTTCTGTGGCTTCTGTTGCTCCAGAATTCGCTAGTGGTTCTTTTTTTTTACAGGTATTTTATGGGCAGTGGGTTCAGAGGTAGCGTATGTGCGTCTTTCTACTCCGCCATCTTGGCTCTGCCCCTAGATGAGATTTCTAAGAGAAGTGGTATGAAAGAAGAAGAAAAGAAAACTCAAAATAAACTTGTGAAGTGCCCAACTTTGAGGGTAGGAGATGAATGATGATACAGCAAAGGAAACTGAGGAGGTATCTCTTCTGGAAACTGCAAAAGAGTCAGTAGTCCAAAGGAAAAATAAATAAATAAAAATATTTTAGAAGCCAAAGAAGAAGAGTGTGTCTAGAAGGAAAAGGGTAGGCATCAATACCAAAGGCTGCAATTTAATTTAATTTAATAATTTAATAAGATTTTAATAATTTTAATAATTTAATAAGATTTAATAATTAAGAGATCATAAGAGACACTGGACAAAGTTTCAGCACTTTTTTACCTCAAAATGATAATATTGCTATTCATGTACTGCTATAGATATAATGCCCATTTTCTAAAACTACCTCTCTAAACTGCTTCAGGGGGCAATGTGGGTTTTGAGTAGATGGGGCAAGAAAGGAAGTCCCAGGATACAGCAACAGAAGGGAATAACATTAAGGCCAAAAGGAAAGAAGTAAATGTAGCAATGATAAGGTTTCTTATCCCTGTGAATCTACTCTTTGATTGGTTAGCTGTGACCAGATGAGGCCAGAGTTCCCTTCCACAATAAAACAGCTTAACAACCCTTCTGAGTACCATTTCACACAGGATATTATGTTCCACACTCCTTAGCCTGTATTGAACCAAGATTCTGACTCCAGATTTCTTGTATCTGCACTCTACCTGTTACAGGAATTATTTACATGATATATGTACCAGAATTCCTGGGTCTAGATTGATCCTATGTCTGGGGGAATTAGGGTGTTTAGGGGAACAGTGAGCTCACAACAGTTCAGCAGAGTTTTTTAACTTTTAAAAATATTTTATTAGTGTTTTTAAATATTTATATCATTACTTCACACTGATTCCCTCCATTCCAACAGATTATCTCCCCCTTGCAACAAATAAATGTAGCAAAGAAAGAAAAGCAGCACATAAATCATGAAGATGAATCAAGATGTTGCTTAGAAATGTTTGCTTTGTTCTGTATTTCTAGTTTTTCCATCTCTCTGCCAAGAGGTGGAAGCATATTTCACCATCAATTTTGTGAAGACATAATTAGTTACTGCTGCACTGATCAGAGTTCTGAAGTCTTTTAATGTTTCTTTCCTTTGTATTATTGCATGCATCACTTAATTGGTTCACCTGGTTCTATTCACTTTTCTCTGCATTAGCTCAGATGGATATTCCTAGCTTCTCTTTTTATATTTGCCATTTCTTATGGTTCATTAATATTGTCTTACACTCATGTATCATAAGTTTATCAACCATTCTCAAATGATGAGTAATTACTTTGTTTCTAGTTCTTTGCTACTACAAGAAGTTTAGCAAAATATTTTTTGTACATAGCAGTCATTCTCTCTACCCTTGACCTCTTTGGGACCTGTGCATAGTAGTGGCATTGTTGAGTCACAGGGGTTTGTAGCACCAACATGATATTCACAGCATCTATGGCTGGCATGAATGTGCTTGCACAATTCTGAATCTTGAAATACTATAGACTCTCCACATGGAAGACGAAAGAAAAACATTTATTCAGACCCCAGAAAGCCAAATGCCAATACAATAAAGCCAAATCTGTCATAGTACCCAAGAAGTCAATACACATTATCACTACAGGGGACAAAGACATTCCCAAGCTTCCTCCCACTGCCAAGACCTTCTCACAAGCAAATACCTCATGAGTCTAGCAGTGCCTACCTTCCTGTGTCCTCTCTCCTCTAACCCCAACCACTCTCACCAACTTCTTCCCAGTTCTGCTCTAGCTCCGCCTCTTCCTGTTCCATTCTTCCTGCTCCACCCCTTCCTTTCCATGTGACAGACTCATGTGACTCAGGCTTCCATGTGACATGGCAGGTCACATGGGTTTGTTAATGAATGGGAAAGATCTTTCCATTTAAATTACCATTACAGGGTACAGAGTTTAGTAACGTTTTGGATATAACTCCAAATTGTTTTCCATGATTGATTGAACCATTTCATAGTTCCACTTTTAGTGCATTACCATACCTGTCTTCCCACAGAAGCCCCCCAACATTTACCAGTTTTTACTTTGTTTGCCAATTTGATGTGTGTGAGGAAAAAATATAGAGTTGTTCTTATTTCCACTTCTCTTCTTATTAGAGATTTGGAGCATTTTGTCATGTGGTTATCAATAGTCTGGATTTCTTCCTTTGAATATTGTTTATATATTTTCTTTAACCATTTTTAAGTTCTTATTTTCTTCTTATTTTCATGTAATATTTATTTAGTTATTGCTTCTAAACTAAAAGCAAAAATACCACATTGTCTTCTTGAATGAGTTCATGTTTCCACCAATTTCATTATGCCAAGGTCTAATTAGAGTTAAATATTAAAAATGTCAAAAGAAGCTACAGGTAGATAGCAGATGGATCTTTTGGGCTAAGTTTTTAGTGGTCATCTCTCTAAATCCACACATACTTAGATGATGAGTGATGCTAACTCATAGAGAAATGTACAACTGAGAGGCAGAAGGTCTCTGTAATAGCATTAGGGATCATGGCACCTACTCAGCCTTTCTGCCTTGATAGGGAATAAGTAAACTGACAAAACAAACATGGTACTGCAGACAAGTGACTATGTGTTCCCCTGGTGGCTAAATAACCAGTATAGAGATATTTGATTGTTTCAGAATTAAAACATACCATACCATACCATACCATACCATACCATACCATACCATACCATACCATACCATACCATACCATACCATACCATACCATGCCAGGCCATACCATACCATACCATGCCATGCCATACCATACCATACCATACCATACCATACCATACCATACCATACCATACCATACCATACCATACCACAAATTCTAATAATCTCTCTGATGAATTTGATATCTATGTGGAAAGAGTATGGAATGTGAATTAACTGATCTCTTAATTCATTCATAAGTGTTTGTTAGATGAATGCTTTATGCAAAGCTATCCATTTGCCTAACTTCTTTGAGAAGTTGTGAGGGAAAATAAAATGCAAAACTTCTTCCAGCTTACACAAATAGAATGTTTCTTGATGAGAATGCTAGGATTCATAAATTTTATTATTGTTAGTGAAAACATTTTATAATTAGATTCAATTTCTACAATGATTATGGAAGCCAAAGAAAACACATGAAACAGAAAAAAAAATATTTGTTTTGTGTACAATTATTTGAGAACATATTTAACTCTTAAATTGAGGTCAACCTGTATTGTGGAAAGACATTGACCAGGGCTGATCTGAAGAGGAGATTTATCTTACTATTCATATCTGCTATCCTGTTTTATTCTTATTTATACCTCCAGGTGTTATTTTGTTTTTAAACCTTCAACTCATCTTTTGACCTCTCTATTTATTTCTCCGGTCCTTTATATGGTAGTTTTGGTATCACTTTCAATCCTACACATAAGGATGAACCTTTCATTATTGATTATCTTTGTATACAGACAGAAGTGAGCTTAATTTGTTTTACTGTTCCCTTGTTTTATAGAGAATTCACTCTGTCCTGGCAGAAACATTATACACAGGTTCCTGATGTGATGGGATGTTTAATTTATGTGACTAGATATGCATTTCACAAACAGAAGCAGTTTTGATTTTGAGGAAAGCGGGGGGTCTGTTTAAAGAAAGCTACATAGAGAGTTCATCAGTCAAATTTTTTAAAATACATGTCCAACAGATGAAAATGAAAGCAAGTGAGAGACGGTGAATGCGAAAGCTTGTCAGAATATCATAAGATAGTGTAAAGAGATCTAAATCTGAGAATTGTGCAGAGTTGGTGGAGAAGACTAAAGAAAATCTTTTTTAAAGATAAAACAGAAAATGAGGAAGATCAAAGAATGAATGGGATTCATGTTTGAGATTGATGGAGGATGAAAACAGATAAAACAGACGTATTAAATTCTTGGTCTTATTTTCCCTGTTTGGGAATAATCTTTTCATTGGAAGGACAGAAGAGAAGTCACTAATAAGGAGCTTAAAGCTAATTAAGGAGATAAGAAAACGAGCATCAACCCGTGATGAATTCAAATCATCTTGACCAGATGAACAAAATTAGAAGATGTGATAGGTAAATACTGTCAATGATCTTTGAGAGATTATTTTTTTTTAATTTGTGTGTTCATGAAATTTTTATAACTTACCTAAACACATATATGCTTTGTCCTGGTTCTGCTCTCTGTTCCCACATGCAGCATCAAGTAAGGGATGAAGGGATTGGCTTGGAATCAGTAATATCAGACTTCAAATCCTAACTAAGATATTAGTTGTGTGATTGTAATCAAGTCATTGTTCATGCTTCAGTTTATTTATCTGTAATAGAAGGAGATTGGACTCAATGACAACTTAGTTCCTTCTAGTTCAAAGTTTGCATCCCAGGATCCTGTACCTCTGATCCTTATTGTCAGGGCCACTTCAAACAATTAATCAACATTTAATCAATCAATATTTATTAAATACCTACTATTTGCCAGGCACTGTGCTAAGTGCAGAGGATACAAAAAGAGGAAAAAGAGAGTCTCTGACTAAGGCATTCTTGGTAGAGTTGAGAAATAGTCCAATCATTTGGGAGAACAATTTAGGAGAACAATTAACTTTTGGTCTAGTTGTACAATTACTAGGTCTATATTCCAAAAAGATCAAAGAAATGAGAAAAAGGTCCTATTTGTACAAAAGTATTTAGATTAGTTCTTTACGTGGTGGCAAAGAATTAGAAATTGAGGGGATGCCTATCACCTGGGAATGGCTGAACAAGTTGTGGCATGTGGTTTTGATGAAATGCTATTGTTCTGTAAGAAGTGATGAGGGGGATGCTTTCAGAGAAATCTGAAAAGATTTACATCAACTGATGTAAAGCGAAGTGAGCAGAACCAGGAGACCATTTTATTTAGTAACAGCAATATTGTAATGATGATCAACTGTGAAAGACTTAACTGCTTTGATCAGGATAATGATCCAAGACCATTCTAAAGGATTCATGATAAAAAAATGCTAATCCACTTCCAGAGGGAGAACTGGATGAACTTAGAGCATAAAGATACTTTTTTTTTTACATTTTATTTCCTTGAGGGTTTTTGTGCATGTGTTTTCTTTTGCAACATGGTTAATATGGAAATGTGTTGCATGACTCCACATGGATAGTTGATATCATATTGCTTGCCTTCTCAATGGGTAGGGGAGGGGCAAGAGAGAGGGACAGAATTTGGAATTCAAAATTTAAAAAAAAGTAAAATATTTTTACATGTAATTGGGAAGTATTTAATAGAGTAAGTAAGAAAATATTTTTTTTAAAAGAAAGTCTCTGCTCTTAAGGAGCTTACAAGCTAATGTAAGAGTCAATATGTAAACACATGCATTTATACACACATGTACATGCATACAAAGCAAGCTATATGCAGGATGGATAATAATTATCAAGGGGAAGACAATGCAATTAAGTGGGGTAGTTGAAAGTTTCTTTCAAAAGGTTGAACTTTAAGGAAGCCAGGAAGGTCAGTAGTTGGAGCCGAGGAGGGGGATAACAGCCAGAGAAAATAGCTGGAGTCCAGAGACAGAGGATCTTGTTTATGGAATAGTCAGGAGATCAATATTATTTGATCACAGAGTACAAGTTAGGGAGAAAGATTTTAAAAGACTGAAAAGGCAGGAGGGGAATAGGTTATTAAGGGCTTTAATCTTGGAGGCAGAAGGAAGCCACTGGAAATGACTGAGTAGGGGTGACATGATCAAACATGTCCCTTACGAAAAATCACTTTAGTGGCTGAATGGAAGATCAATTGCAGTGGAGAGTGATTTGAAGTGGGCAGACCCACCAGGTCTAGATTCCTAATTCAGGAATGAGATGATGAGGATCTGCACTGGATTGGTAATAGTGGCAGAGGGGAGAAGTGGGCATTCAAGAGAGATGTTGAAAAGGTGAAATAACAGGCTTTGGCAAGAGACTGGATAAAGGAGATAGTGAGAAATCCAAGATGATACCTATGTTGTAGCCTGACAAACTGGAAGGATGGTGTTGTCCTTTATAGTGATAGAAAAGGTAGGTCAATGAAAGGATTTAGGGGGGAAGATAATGAGTTCCATTTTGAACATACTGAGTTTAAGATTTCTACTGGATATCCAGTTAGAGATGTCTGAAAAGCAGTTGGAGATGTGATATTGGAGATTAGCAGGGAGATTATGGTAGATCTGAGAATCATTAGCACAGAGATGCTAATTAAATCCATGATATAAAGAGAAAAAAAAACCCTGAAGGACATGTATGGTAAGAGAACATGACCTAGAAGGGGATCCAGCAAAGGAGACAGAGGAGTTGTCAGAAAAGAGAAGAACTAGGAGAGAATGGTGTCCCCAAAACCCAATGAGAAGAGAGACCCTCAGGGATAAGCATGTAATGAACAGTGTCAAAGACTGCAGAGGGGTCACTGAGAATGAGGACTGAGCAAATCCCACTGGATTTGACAATTAAGAGGTCATTAGGAGAGAACAGTTTTGGTGGAAGGATAAATTATTATAAGTCAGATTGTAAGTAGTTTAGTAGAGAGAGGAGAGAAAGTAAATACACCAATTACAGAAAGTCGTTTTGAGGAGCTTATCTATAAAGAGCAGAAAAGATGTAGGATGATAGAAGTGATAGAAGGTTCAAGTAGGTGTTTTTGTTCAGGATGTGGGAAACATGAGCATATTTGTAGGGAGTAGAAAATGATTCAGTAGAGAGGGAGGAATCGAAATAAGGGAAAGAGTGGGGATGACAAAGGGGGCAATATGTTGGAGGAGATGGGATGGAGTGGAATTGCTTGAACAGGTAGCAGAGTTAGTCTTGGTGTGGAGTAAGGCCACTTCATCATGCGAGACAGGGGTGAAAGTAGAGAAAGTAGCAGAAGATATGGAAGAGGGAAAAGGAAGGAGCTGACAGGGAATAGTCTTAATATTTTTTCTCCAAAATGTGCATCAAGTTTCTTAGCTGAGAGATTTGGGGGAAGGAGAGACATAAATAGTTTGAAAGAATGGCTATGGGGAATGGGATAGTGAGTTGATAAAGGAGGTATACTAGAATTGCCTAATAGCAATGAAGGCCCAGTTTAGGTTATGTAACATAATATTGTAGTGGACCCAGTCAGATTGATTGTGTGACTTTTCTTTTTTCAGTGTCACATGTGTAGGATTGAAGGTAGCGAATGGTAGACAAGATACAAGATTGATTTTTAGCAGGGTATAATTGGTGTTCTGATAGGGATTTGGATGATGATTTATAGGGGTTTAGAGTCTGGGATGTGAAAGGTATAATCAAATGTGAGAATATACATCATTGAGTGGAAGGTATCACTCCACGAATCTCAAAGAACAGGCACAGGAGGAGATGGTAGGCCTAAAGACAAAGGAAGTATTGCTCTTTATGCTGGAAATTTTCCATATCCTAGCTGAAATATTGGGCTGGCAGTAGGAAGTGGAAGCTGTCTTGTGCTAGCACAGATGAAAGAAAGGCAGAAGGACGACACCCAGCTTAGTTTCTTGCAGATTTTCCTTAGGGAACACACTGCACCCAGCACGAGATGGGAGGCACAAGGCTCTGCCTTTTAATCTGAGGTCTTTTCACCTGAGTATCCTGGCTATGAGGCAGCACTTAATTCATTTCATGTAGATTTCTGAGAAAGAAGAATATAAAAGGCTTAAGTCATCAGTTCACATTTGTAGCACTTAGCCTTACTGTTGATTTTCCTCTGACTTTGACATTCTAAAGTTTCAGGAACTGGATTCCTGTTTTGTTTTCTTGACAATATAATCCTACGCCACTGTTAGGCTCAAACTGATATTCTAGTCATCTTGAGGACTTCATTGGCTTGCTCTTGTTCGCCCTACTCTGTCGTTATACTGAGTGCTTTCTTACTAGTATTCCCATTAATTGACTGCTACTTGTACTTTCATCAATCATGATTCCCAGTCCTATTTGGAAAGTTGCACTGGATCATGGATTTAGTCTGGACCTTTGTTAAATATGAAATTTTTTCCCATCTGTCATTTCCTCTTCCCCACCCTGAGAATAATTAGACTTTGGGTTAGGACCTGTCTTTGAATGTTAGTCTTTACTTAAAGTCAACCATGGTCAGTCTTCTCCTATCTTCTGACATTGTCCTTTGTCCAGTGAGGCTGCCTGAACTTCTACTCCAGACCTTCCTTGATCTGGACTGTCCCGTCCCCTTACAAAGTCTATTTATGACATTAGTCAAAGGAAAGGAGACAGGAGAAAAAAGATGGATTATTCTGGAGTAATATCTAAGTCAATCAACCAATCCAGGATTTTAATTTGTTTCAATTTAGAAAAGAAAATTTAGAAGAATATCTAAAACCTACAGTATAATATTTGTTTCTTCTTGCTTCAGTGATTGTGTAAGCTGACTTTGGAAATCCCCATCATTGAAACAAACCAGGAGCTAAATAGGAAGAGTATCATGGAAGATGTGTTGAAAGTGGAGCATTTTTGTGTGTTTTTCTCATTTTAAAGAAGAATTTGATTTATTGTCTTAGCTCTCAATGATTTCATGGAGGAGAGAAGTGGTGCAGATAATCCAAAGGTGTGAGAACTATAAATCCAAGAATTAATATATATTTGGCTTCAATAGGCACTTTTCTTCAGGTCAGTACTTTTTGTTCTTGTATTTGGATACGAGACAGTTTGATGTTCTAAGAATGCAGAATGCCTTAAACAAAATTGTCTGATCAAGCCCCAGTGTAAAGACCCCTCTTGAAGAAGAGAAAGTTGTGTACTTTCTCCATGTTTTCCTTCTTTATAACTTCTAATTGTTCTCCATTCCATGCTGAATATGGAAAACAAACTCACTTCTTCGCTGTTGCAAAGCACCTCTCTCAGCAGAGCTGCCCACTCTTCTAGTTTACAAATGGTCTGCTGCAAATCCTTAAGTGAGGGGTAGGAAAAGTTAATGAGGCATTTTTGTTCTTACTTGATGGTTCGATTGCCTCTTCTGTCTCTTAAACTCTATTTACTGTACCTTAAAGTGAATATTTCCAAAGAGAAGTCATTGTACAAAATAGGCAGCGAGCAAAGAATAACTTTGATTGATACAATTCCTTACATATTAAGCACATAATAACCATTTACCTTGTTGGTATTCCCACATATGGTTATTTTGGATTTATTTTAAATATTATTCATGTTAAATGCAGCCAACATTTTTATATTTTAGGAACTGTATTTTCAACTTTCTATTCTAAACTATCACCAGACAAAGCCCTCAATTCCAGAGATATTTGTTCTGTAGAAACATGAAGGGAAGAAGCAGACAGTTTAGCACTTTCTCTTTTTTCCTGTTTCTTTTATCCAGTAAAATTCAAGTTATTTATCTAGCAGAGTGAAAGAAAAGAAGAATTGGAATTGCTTTAAAAAAAGATTTTCAGATTAGCCATTCTTTACTTCCATAGCAATTCAGATGACAAGGTAAAAGGAAAGTAAAATTTATGATTATGCACTATGAACATGACCAATCTGTTACTGAACTACTTTCAATGTTCAATTTATTTTAGAATGTCTAAATGGTATATTCAGAAGTAAATGAGAAGAGACCTAGTGATCTGGAGAGGGAGGATGGGAAAGGAACAACTGCTGTGAACTCCTATTCTGTTGTCTTCTACCCACTGGTCCAGAAGAATTATGGGAATTTATTGAATCTGCTTTATAGAGCTTATTTGTACCTGTCCCACAGAAAACTGGTACATTAAAAAAAACATTCCAAAAGGGAAAAAAAGTCTTAAACTTTTCACAAATTTGTGGATCTTTTCTTTCATTTCCCTTTC
Organism: Notamacropus eugenii; assembly: GCF_028372415.1. Classification (NCBI taxonomy): domain Eukaryota; kingdom Metazoa; phylum Chordata; class Mammalia; order Diprotodontia; family Macropodidae; genus Notamacropus; species Notamacropus eugenii. Next base: position 391,408,992 of record NC_092875.1, read on the forward strand.
TTTTTTTCTTCTTTCCTTCTTTCTTTCTTTCCTTCCTTCCTTCCTTCTTTCTTTATTCCTTTCTTTCTTTCTTTCTTTCTTTCTTTCTTTCTTTCTTTCTTTCTTTCTTTCTTTCTTTCTTTCTTTCTTTCTTTCTTTCCTTCCTTCCTTCCTTCCTTCCTTCCTTCCTTCCTTCCTTCCTTCCTTCCTTCCTTCCTTCTTTCTTTCGGCACCAAAGTCTAGTTTTATGGACCTGCTTGCAATTCAAAAAGCTTTGTAGGGGCAAAAAATAGAATTTTCAACTGAAATAACAGATAATGAAAATGAGACAGTCAAAACATGGCAATAATTATTTAGCAGCACATTCCATGAGTATTAAAAGCACAACCAACAAGTACACAAACATTGCTACATATTTGTTTACATTAAAGTAAGTCATCAACATTTTTATTCCAGCTGACAATGTTCTTATGTCAGTCAATTTTTTAGCTCAATTAAATAAAACATATTCTCTGTCATGTTTTTATATTACTGTTTTTTAAAGAGCTATATTAACTCTTCTTGTTGAGAAGTTGATGTAAATACCATAAATATATTTAGATGCTACCAATATAATTAGAATTTTCATTTAAACTGCAAAGACAGCTTGTTAGCTAACCCACACAGCAGAAATGTAATCATAGGATCATACAAAAATGTTTTAATGGATAAATATGACTCTTCAAAAGAAGTAGTTATCTATCACTGTGTAGAGTGAAGAAATGGCCCATTTAAATTTGCCCTCTTATTTTCCTGTAAAAAAGGGAAATTTTAGAGGTTTTACTGCTTATTATAATACAAGAACTTTCTGTGGTCCATGTATTTATATACATTGCTAGGCAATGTAACACGTCATCAGCCTGGTTAGGTTATGGTAGCCTAAGTCTAAGTTTGTATCTCTGACCTTGGATATGTCCTGTTTGCCTCTGTATAAAAGAAGGAGGGGATTTTCATTCATACAGTACTCTTTGTGATTTTCTGCTTATCTTAGAGAACCACGAGGCTCTTAGCATTTAAGAACTTTCCTAGTATATTCTCTATTAAACTCAATGATGTCTGCCATCATTTCCCTACACAAATTACTCCTTCCAGTCAGTTGGGGATACTTATTTCCTGAAAATGCCGTTTATATTTCTTCTATTATTACTTTACTGCTGCCATTTTTTTCTGTTTGGAATTTTCTTCTCAACTTTTTTGGAGAAGATATTAAAGCCTCCCTTAAATGATTTGAAGATATTTTAAATCTTCCCCTGGTACTAATTTAAATCCTCTCAAACCTTCCTTTCTTTAAGTTACAACCCAAGTCCCACCTTCATGAATCTTCCAATCCTCCCAAGCCTCCTAGAACTAACCAAACACTCTTTCTTCTTAATACCTAGAATCATATTGTTCTTACTGCTTACTTGGCACTTAGTGCAGTCTGCCCTGTATTGTTTATTTGTTTACTTATACTAATTAGCTAGTTAGTCCATTGAGATAATAAAAAAGTACTTTATACCTCTGCCATAGTAAAAAAGCTCTGGACTTGGAATCAAAAGACTAGGGATCACCCTTTTGAAGAGACTATCACAACTCCCACTCCAACTGACAAGTTGGTTCCCCAGTGTATATTATTTCAGAAGAACAGGATCAATTCTGAGGGGTTGAGGAGCATCTGTCAACTAATGTAGAAGGTGCGTTACAATCAATATCATTGTCAGACTTGCTTAATTAGCTTTTTATTTACTACGTGTGAAACTCTGAACAAGTCACTTAAACTCTTTGGATTTCCTTTCGTTCATATAGTCCAAATCTTCATTTTATAACTCATTTGTATATTTTTACCTCCAAGTAACATTTACCTGTAACATTTAGGAACTATGTATCTTTACCATCTAAGACAGTACCATGTACATATTAAAGTGATTGTCAAATGTTTGTAGATAATGATTCTCTTGTTTATTTTTGTTTTGTTTGTTTTTTTACTTTTTTCACTTTCTTGCTTTAGTGACTGGCATAGGGAACTCCCAAATAAGAGAAAGCCCTTTACTAATGCAAGTTAATAACTTCTTTGCAACTTAAATTCATTTTTTTAAAATAGCATTTTATTTTATCTTCCCAATTTTTTTAGCATTCATTTTTACAAGGTTTTGAGTTCCAAATTTGTCTGTCTCTTCCTCCCCTATTCTCTTCTGAAAGTGTTAGGCAATTCGATATAGATTATACATGCGCTGTCATCAAAATATATTTCCATATTAGTCACAGTTGTGAAAGAAGAAACAGATAAAAAGGGAAAAAACATGAAAAAGAATAAAGTGAAAAAAATATGCTTTGATATGCATTGAGTCCATCAGTTCTTTATTTGGATCTGGATAGCACTTTCTTTCTTGAGTCCTTTGCATTTGTCTTGGATCACTATGTTGTTGATAAGACCTGAGTCATTCAGAGTTGATCATCACATAATATTTCTGATACTGTGCACAATTTTGTCCTGGTTATACTCATTTCATTTTGCATCAGTCTGTACAAGTCTTCTAGGTTTTTCTGAAATCTGCTTGATCATCATTTCTTATTAAACAATAGTATTCCATTACATTCATGTACCATAGCTTGTTCAGCCATTCTCCAATTGACGGACATCCCCAAAATTTTCAATATTTTGCCACAAAGAAAGGAGCTTCTGTAAATATTTTTGCACATATAAATCCCTTCTCCTTCTTTATAATCTCTTTGGAATACAGACCTAGAAGAAGTCTTGCTGGAAAAAATGATATGCACAGTTCTAAATTGCTCTCCAGAATGGTTGGATCAATTTACAACTCCTTCCACAGTTCTTTAGTGTCCCTATTTTCCCACATCCTCTCCAACATTTATCATATTCCTTTTCTGTCATATTAGCAAATTTGATAGGTATGAGGTAGTACCTATGACTTGCTTAAATTTGCAGTTCTCTAATCAAAAGAGATTTAGAGCACTTCTTTATGTGCCTATAGATAGCTTTGATTTCTTCATCAGAAAACTTCCTATTTATATCCTTTGACCACTTATCAATTGAGGAATGCCTTGTATTCTTATACATTTGACTCAGTTCTCTATATATTTGAGAAATGAGGCCTTTATCAGACACACTTATTTAAAGATTGTTTCCTAACTTTCTGATTTCCTTCTAACCTTGGTTGCATTGGTTTTGTCTGTACAAAAGCTTTTCATTTTAATAGAATCAAAATTATTTGACATTTCATAATGCTCTCTATAACTTGTTTGGTGATGAATTCTTTCCTTCCCCATGGATCTGATAGGTAGATTATTCTTTGCTCTTTTAATTTGTTATGGTGTCATCCTTTATATGTAATTCATGCAGCCAATTTGACCTTATCTTGGTATACAGTGTGAGATGTTTGTCTATACCAAGTTTGTGCTTATTGTTTTTCAGTTTTACCAGCAGTTTTCGTCATATAGTGAGTTCTTATCCAAAAGACCCAAGTGTTTGGGTTTATCAAACTCTAAATTACTATGGTCATTGACTATTGTGTCTTCTGTACCTAATCTATTCCGCTGATCCACCCCTCTATTTCTCAGTCAGTACCAGATAGTTTTGATGATTACTGCTTTATAATATAGTTTGAGATCTGGTGTTGCTAGTCTACCTTTTTTTGTTCTTTTTGTCGTTAATTCCCTGAATATTCTTGACCTTTTATTTTTCCAGATGAATTTTGTTTTTATTTTTTTCTAGTGCTATCAAATAACTTTTTTTGGTATTTTGATTGGTATAGCACTGAATAAGAACATTAGTTTAGGTAGAATTGTTTCTATTATATTGGCTTGGCCTACCCATGATTAATTGATATTTTTCCAATTATTGAGATATGAGTTTATTTATGTGAAAAGTGTCTTGTACTTGTGTTCATAGAGTTCCTGGGTTTGTCTTGATAGGTAGATTCTCTAGTATTTTATATTATTTACAGTTATTTTAACTGGAGTTTCCCTTTCTTTCTCTTGCTACTGGGCTTTGTTGGTCATATAAAGAAATGTTGATGATTTATGTTGGTTTCCTTATATCCTGCAACTTTACTAAAGCTGTTAATTATTTTAAATAGCTTTTTGGTTGATTCTCTAGGGGTCTCTGAGTATACCATATCTTCTATGAAGGGAGATAGTTTTGTTTCCTCATTGCCTGTTGGAATTCCTTCAATTTCTTTTTCTTCTCTTATTGCTAAAGCTAATGTTTCTAGTACAATATTGAATAATAATGGTGATAATGGATATCATTACTTCAACCATGATCTTATTGGGAAGGATTCTAGTTTATCCACATTACAGATAATGCTTTGTGGTTTTAGATATATGTTGTTTATCATTTTAAGAAATGCTACCTTTATTCCTACGCTCTCTGGCATTTTTAATAGGAATGAGTGCTATATTTTGTCAAATGCTATTTCAGCATCTATTGAGATAATCATATGATTTCTGTTAGTTTTGTTATTTATAAAGTTCATATCTAGGAAGAGTTACTCCTTGTCTCAGCTCACAATTGGTCTTATAAAAATCTTTAGTTGAGGGACAGGAAAAGTTAACTAAACTCTTTTGTTCCACCTGATGGCTCACATGGCTCCTCCATGTCTCAAACTTCTTTTGCTGACATTACCTTAAAGTGAATAGGTCCAAAGAGAAGTCAAAAAACAAGTATAAAGTAGGTAAAGAGAAAAGCTTAACTGTGATTTATGTAATGCAACCACTTATTTTGTAGGTGTAGTCAGGCGGTGTAGTGGATACAGCATTGGACCTGGATTTAGGAAGTTGTTGTTGTTTAGTTGTGCCCCACTTTCTGAAACACCTCTTAGGGTTATCTTGGCCAAAAATACTGGAGTGGTTTGCTCTTTCCTTCCCAAACTCATTTTACACATGAAGAAATTGAGGCAGTTAAGTGACTTGCCTAGGGGTCATACAGCAGTCCGGAAGATCTGAGTTCAACTCAGGTTCAGACCCTTACTAGCTATGTGATCCTGAGCAAGTCACTTACTCTCCATTTGACTTCATTTTCCTCATCAGTAAGAAGGGGATAAGAGCAGTACATAGTTCCCAGAATTTTTGAAGGGATCAAAGGAGACAATAATTGTAAAATGCTTAGTAGAGTGCCTAGAACACAATAAGTACTATATGAATACTAATGATTTATTATTATCATCATTATTAATTATTATTCTGTCTTTATACTTGCATTTTTTGTATCTGTATTTTATTTTAAATGTTCTTCAGGCTAAATACAGCCAATATTTTTATGTTTTTTGGAAATGTATCTTCAACTTTCTTTTTTTAAATTCTTGCAAGATAAAACCCATGTTCCTAGCACTTTCCCCCATTTTGCCATTTTTCTTCCCTGTTTTATCTTTACCTTATTACTTCCTCTTCTCTATCCTGGCTAGGCCTCTCATCCCCACTCAGCTTTTGAATTGCCAGGTGAGTCAGCGTGGTAGGGCACAGATGTACAACGACCTCAGTGACTGCACAGTCTGACACAGTTGGTTAGCATGCAGAGTCATTTAGAGAAAATAGCTGAGCTACGGAGCTCAGTAATGCTAAGGCTGTCCTCTTTTACTTTGAGGAGATATTTCCAGTTGATTGAATAGCAGAGCTGACAGTTCAAAAAATGAACTCTGATCATAATAAAATACTTTTTAAAACACGTCATAGACATACAAAAATTCAATTTAGTAAAAGATAGGTTTTTGCTTGGAGAGTTAAAGCTATTTGAATCAACACGGTATCCATAGGGAAAATAATTTTCAGATCTACAAGGGAATATCATGACAGTGCTTTGATACGCACCAGTATTTCGATGACAGACTAATTACAGATTGATGGTAAACCCAATACACAAGACGCTCACACAGACAAGAACATTTTAACAACTAGTGGCACAATGAACACAGGATTGGACCTGGAGTCAGGAAATCCTAGTTCAAATCCACTCATACATTTAGTAGTATTCAGTTAATCTGTTTACATCAGTTTCCTCAACTGTAAAATGGGAATAATAATAGTACTTTCTCACAGGATTGGTGTAAAAATCAAAGGAGATAATATTTGTAAAAAGAGCTTTACACAGTGGATGGCACAAAGTAACTTCCATGTGAATGCTTATTCCTTTTGCCTCTCCATTGGGGTAGTCTCTTCTTCTGTGAATACTAGCCCTCTGAATCAAACCAGTGATGGAAGTGTGGCATGAAGGAGGCCTATTATACACAGTAACAGCAATAGTGTTTGATGATCAACTGTGAATGGCTTAGCTATCTTCAGAAATAAAAAAATCTAAGACAATTCCTAGGACTCATGATCAAAAACATAGTCCACCTTCAGAAAAAGAACTAATAGAAACTGCTTACTCTCCATTTTGGCTCCTTGGCCAATCAATGAAAGCTAGAGTGATTTGGGTTTAAAGCATTTTCCTTAAGAAAGAAATGTAGCTGGTAAATCCCAAGACATCTTGCAAGGTTTTTATACATATACATACACATACACGCACACATGCACACACACACACACACACAATTGCAATGCTCTCCTGGTTCTGCTCACTTTCCTTTGCATGAGTTCATGTAATTCTTTCCAGGTTTTTCTGACATCATCCTGCACATCATTTCTCATAGCTCAATAATATTCCATAACACTTGTATACCACAACTTGTTCAGCAGTTCCCCAGATGATGGTCATCCCCTCAGTTTCCACTTCTTTGCCGCCGCCACAATAAAACTGCTATACATATTTTTGTACATATAGGTTCTTTTCCTCTTTTGTTATTTCTTTCACTACACAACTAGTAGTGTTGTTTCTGGGTCAAAGGATATGCATAGTTTTAAAAGCTTTTAGACATAGTTCCAAATTGCTCTCCAGAATGATTGGCCCACTTCACAACTCCAGCAACAGTACATTAGTGTCCCAATTTTCCTTCCCTCCAACATTTGTCATTTTCCTTTTCTGAGCAACCACATGCACATTTCTCTACTCTGGAATTGTGCCCAGGGTTCCTACTTCTGCTAGATCTCCTCACCCTGGAACTGTGACCCTGAAAATATGCATGGATAATTCAACAGAATCTTGCTCCCATTGACAGCAAATTTCACTATAATTACCTCCTGACCAATTGTCCAACATCCTTACTGTTTATGGGCTCAGAGTGCCATAAGACACTGATACTGCTGTCACCAATTCAGCCTTCCCCAATGTTTACTGTTGGCTTCCCGGACCTGCTTTGGCAAAGCTTACACTGGACTGTGTTCCACTTTCACCCCAGTGAGACAAACCTTTCCTGCCAACCTTCTAAATTGTCTTGAGCTGGAAATTGTTTCACTTTTTCTTTTTGTTGATTCTGCTGCTTCAGAATTCATTTTGAGGCATTCTTTTAATGTTGTTTGGAGGGGAATGTAAAAGAGCTAAGATGATTCCCTGTCTTTACTCAGGCATCTTGATTCTGTCCTTTAGATTGTGAACTCCTCAAGAGCAGGGATTACCTTTTACCTTTCTTTGTGTTCCTGATGCTTATCCCAGTGTTTGGCACATAATAGGTGCTGAATTAATACTTACTGACTGACTGACTAAAGTTTAACCCACATGAAGGTGTTTTAACAGCAAAAAAACCTGAAATGATATAAAAATTTGCTTAATCAAGAAATATGTCTCCTTCAACTAACAGAAAGAAGGCACCTAAGGAAAACACTTAAAACACAAGCTGTTTTTACAAAATACTAATAAGGGCAAAAAAAAGGATCTGAGTACTCCTCACAAAACAGTGAGAGCCATTGAAGCATAGATAAATTTTCAAAGGACATGAAAAGACAGTTTTCAAAGGGAGAAAACCCAAGTTATCAACAAACACATGAAAAAAAAGTGCTAGAATTAACTAATAATTAGAAAAGTACAAATGAAAGCAATTCTGAAGTTCCTCTTTATACCCATCAGATTAGAAAAGAGAATAAAAAAGGAAAATGGCATGTTGGAAAAGCTATGGGAAAACAGGTATATTATACATTATTGATGCAGCTATGAATTGTTCTAGTTATTCTGCTAGGTGATTTAGAACTATGACTACAAAGCTGCTAGCTGATATATACCATTTGGCTCAACAATAACAATACTAGGCCCAGGGAGATCACAGAAAGAGGAAAATTACCCACATTGATGAAAATATTTATAGTACATTTTTCACAATAGTGCTGAAATCGGTAGGAGGGTCATGGGGAAATGATTGAACAAGTTATGATTCATGAATATATCTTTAAATATTATTGAACCATAAGAAAACTTCAAACAACTTGAGAACATTTAGTGTAATTGTTACACTAATGCTGATTAATACATGTTGATGTTACATAAGTGTTGATTAATGTACAATAAATTGATAAATATTGATTACATATTACCAATGGTGAAACATGCTACCTGCCTCCAGGCAGAGAAACGATGAGCTTGAGATTCAAAATGAGATACATTTTAGGAAATGGCCAATAAGGGAAGTTCTTTTTTTTAAGCTATACTTATTTCTCAAAAGGGTTGTGCTTTTCTCCCTTTTAATGGTGTTTGCAGGAAGGTATGAAGGAGTGGGAAGATAGAGGTAGGATACCCAAACAAAAAAGGAGATAAGAGAAAAGAAGGAAAGCAGAAAGGAATAACAACCTTTTCCTTAAAAAGAAAAGTAAGATTTCCTTAAGAGATTTACAGTTTCAAGCACAATTCCTTCCTTCTGTTCAGCAATGTAGGTGGGATTGCTCATTTTAATTGATGTTTGTTAAATTCAGAGCCAAAAAAATAAAGAAAAATAAGAAAGTACATACAAAGTAAAAAAAAAAAAAAAACTTCTAAGGGAAATAAAAGTCTTCTCAGAACTCAGAATGAGAACTAGCTGAGCCAGAACATCCTGAAAACATTTATAAATGAAACTATTAGGAGAACAAATAGACCAAAAAATATAATAGAGTTTCAAGATTTCTGTGGTGATCTATCTAATTACAATATTACTTTTAGGCTTTATCAACTTAGTATCCAATGAACTGTGTGAGGAAATAGTTGGGGCCGTTGAGGAGATAAAGTTTGGAAGAGTGCCTGCACTTAAACAAATGTATTGCATTTCACCATCCTCAAAGTATAATAGGGACAATGCAACTTTAATTATACTGAGGAATTGATTTTCATTTTACAAAAGATGAAATTGTTATAGGGGATGAAAAGGTGACTAAGAATACATTGGTAAGTGCTGACCTCTCATTATTTTAAATTTTCAATTCTAATGGTCCATTTCCTATTCAAAATATTCTGGATGGAAAATAGATGCTTTTATGTATGTTTTTATATAGCAGATCATAATTACGTAGTCACAAAAATGGTTGAGGGTTAGAGAAATTAAAATTCTTCGGTGTCAAGTCTTTATTAATCACAAAAAGGCATCTGATGCAGAACAAACTATAGCTTTCAAAATACTTTTGAAGCAAGAAGCTTCACATATAGATAGATATAGATATTTATCTATCTCTCTATCATCTATGGTATGGTCATTTTTGGTTTCTGAAAGAACTAGAAAAAGTCTGCTTGAAACATTGATGATATCAGCTCTAGAAGAAAGAGCACCTCAGGAAAAAAAAGTGCTTGTGAAGAGACATAAAATTCTGAGGACAGAGGAAAAAAATTAGTTTTTCATAGTGGGGCCAAAGTGAGAAAGAGCCAAAAATGGCAGATTAAAGACAGGGACACAACTGAGCTCTCCCAAATTCACTTTGAAAAAACATAAAAACAATGCCTCAAAATTCTGGTGCAGCAGAACCAGCAAAAAGATGAGGTGAAACAATTCTTCTAGCCCGAGACAACTTAGAAGGTCAACAGGAATGGTCTATCTCACTGGGGTTAGATAGGAGCTAATCCAACACATCCCATACCAGAGCAATTCAACATGAAACCTTGGGGGAGAACAAATCTGTGACAGCATCATCTGGAGTTCTCAGCCCATAGACAGTAAAGGGGTTGGATAACTGGTTAGCAGGAGATTGTAAAGGATACTTTGTTGTCACTGGGACCATATTCAATTTCTTTGCCCATATATGGTTCTAAGTTCCAGTGCCAGGGTGAGGAGGAACACAAACAAGGGTGGGAACCATGGTCATAGTTCCATGGCAGTAAATTATATTGTGGTCACTTTCAGACAAGATCATAGTCCAGGAAAGCAGTTACCACACATCTCCTTATATCAGGCTGCCTTGGAAGACCTGAAAAGTTACAGGTTTCTAGAACTAGCTCTGAAAACAGTAGCATAAAAATCCTATTCAGAACAGATAAAATTTAAGAATTGTTATATCTGGGTATGAAATTCATGGGCCACAATTCACACACACACACACACGTGGATCTTGTTCTTGAATAATGTTTGCCAATCATATCATAGATTTCTTTCTTCATGAAAGAATCACTTTATTATGGACATCTGATAACAGTGGTCTTTGTTACAGTTGTGTATGGAATGTTTTGTTTTTTGGCAGATTGTGGTGCTTTGATTTGAATGAAAAAAATTATTGAACTACTTGAAAGTCATGATTTAGACATCATCTTTCAAGAAATTATTAAGGAAAATGTCCATGTTATTTTAGAACCAGAGGGTAATATAGAAATTGAAAGAATCCATCAATCCCTCATAAAAGAGATCCTAAAATGAAAACATCCAGGAATATTATAGCCAAATTCCAGAGCTCTCAGATCAAGGAGAAAATATTATGAACAGTCAGAAAGAAACAATTCAAATACATGAAACCACAGGCAGGATAATATAAGACTTAGCAGTTTCTACATTAAAGAATCAAAGGGCTCAGCATATAATATTCTCAAGAGCAAAGGAGCTAGGATTACAACCAAGAATCACCTACACAACAAAACTGTGTATAATACTTCAAGGGAAAAATGGATATTTAATGAAATAGAGGACTTTCAAATATTCCTGATGAAAAGATCAGAGCTGAATAGAAAATACGACTTTCAGAAAGAAGATTTAAGAGAATCATAAAAAAGTAAAGAGGAAAGAGAAATAATAAGGTCAAACTGTTTACATTCCTGCATGGGAAGATAATAATTATAATTCCTAAGAACTTTCTCATCATTAGGACAGTTAGAAGGAGTATTCATAGAAAAGTTTATATGGGGTGTCCATGGAGGACTAGCACCTCTGGGGTGAGGGGTTGCTGAGCCCTTTTCTGGGTTGCTCATCTACCTTTGGTGTCTACCTCTCACCCAACTACCATTTGTGCCTATTAGAAGCTGTAGCATGTACAGTGGCCACATCCTGGAAAAATCATTGTGGTAGATGGGCTAAACCTGGTTGAGGGTAATCAATAGGCCTCAAATTAGTACATGAGTTGGGGGTGTCTAACCTAACCATGTCATGACTTCCTTTGGTGAAATGGGCAGATGATAACAATTTGTTGCAATGGCCATGAAGGACCATATTGTTGCCTTTCCTTGTATGCTCAGCACTTAGTATGGTGCCAGGCTAATGGTAGCTACTTAATTGGTGCTTGAGGACTGACTGATATCAATAAAATTGCCAGTGAGTATACCTGCTGGACCTTGTCCTCAGTGAGGTCAAATTCTACTTGTGGAGAGAATATGTAAACAATTATGTACATCTAAAACATATATGGAGATTGGATCAGCACCACACTTAGTATGTACATATGTCAAGATTCTTTAAAAGATTCTTTAATAGATAAGACTATGAGGTGGGGTTTGGATGAGTAACTTTGCTCCACAATATAATGAGTGTCAACATTAATACAAGCATTAAAAAGGGGGGAAACATTTATCAAAGAAATGTGTTAGTCTCAAGAAAGAAGATCTATATAAAGTCCAAAGATAAGACATTTTCCCTATTGACAAAGAAAGTCTATAGATATCCTTATTGACCTCCTCAGAAAGCTCTAAAAACCTACACAAATATTTATATATACATCTATGATATCTAATCATCTAACCAAAGAATGCATAATGACTAACAGCATGACATCTAGTTGAACATGCAACCTATTGAATTAGACTTCCAATATATACTTTTGGAAACCATAGCTGACTCATTGGGAAGCAATGTGACATAATGAATGGACAATTTTACTTGGGATCATGAAAACTTAGATTCAAACCCTGACACTAACTTTTGTAAATCTTATTTGTAAAATGGAGATGATAATAGCATCCAACTTATGTTTGTTGCTGGAATAAAATGAGATAATGTATGTAAAGTGAATCATAACTCAGATTAATATAAAAATATCAGGCCCCATGCTAATGATTACAGATGTTTAATGAATTGGGCCAGTATTTTGTAGAAGGAAAAAATTAAGCTAGATTCAATTTGGGAAATTGTATAGCATCCTCAATGATTCCAAGCTGCTAGCTGCCACAAAATCTACTTTAAACAAAAATTTTCTGATCATTCTTGAATCATAATTGGGCAGAGGTGACTGGGTCTTTGCCCATAGGAACTAAAACTTAGAAGGTACAAAAATAAATATTTGCATTAATATCCCTGTGTACATCCTTTATATAAGGCTGTCTCTGAGATCATGAAGGAAAAGAAGATTTGGTGGCTCCAAGGATTCTCCCTTTGTAGAGCAGTTGGTCACTGACACATTTCTCTTTCACTAGCTTCTTCTCTGATACAAGTTATCAGATCTGATATCTCTGATCCATATTTCCCATAAAATAGGGAAATCCCCCATAGAAATTCCTTTAGAGGCAGCTAATGGCTTCCTGACCCTAACCCATTATGATTTTGTCCATTCTTTCCTGATGGAACCTTGACCTGGGTCTGGGCATACCTGTAGACTTATGGGCTCTCTGAAATTTGGGTCTCTGTTGAAGAAAGAAGGAATGAATGATATCCCTTCTGTGTTATATATCCTAGCATCTTCAGAAAGGCCTAAAAGCAGTTTCCTTCAGTGACCTGTTTCTCCACCTCCCTGTGCCTCATGGTTAATTCAATAAATCACTGGTTTGACTGAGTAAAAATAATATTGGAAGTCATTTATGTGAAAGACTTGCTATTTCTGTTTAATTGTCATGTAATACAACAGTAGTTCTGATATTATTAGATACATGTCAGATTAACTTGTTTGTAAGTTTTATTTGACTATAACACTAAATTCTACTCACGAATACAGTCTTCACATTATTTTAATTCATATCTCATGATCATTCATTTGCAACTTAAAAAGTACTTAAAGCTACACCAACTCTGAAAAGAGTCAAGTTTAATTTGTAAAATGAAGATAATCTCTAATTTCCCTTCTACTATTCTATGTCTCCTTTATTTCTCACCTGTAACAATACATATCTTTACAGCTTTTTTTTTTTAATTTGTTGATTTAGGAATTACACTATGTGAATTCATAGGGACCAAACAATATGTATGTGGCCCCAAATATGGAAGGCCAAATATTTATATTATGATTCAGTTGCTAAGGACTAGAAGTCTCTAAAAGCAGTCTGCTCATTGATCTTGATAAGATCAGTCTCAATTGACTGAAGCTTTGTATTTAAAATGATATTAAATTAAACTCATTATGCATTTGAAACTTTACTGGAAAAAATCTATCTCAATATTTTAGTATTCTTAAAACAAGGTTCTACAATAAATGTACTGATTTTATACACCTTTTAAAATAGAATTACAACTTGTTCTCTATAATTCTCTGTAATGTATCTCCATTGGAACCTCACCTTTCAATTTCCTTTAGGTCTGACCTCTTTTTCTTCAAGCTTTTCTTTTGTTCTGGTTCTCTTACCCCAGGCTAATGCATTTTCTAAGCAAGGCCCTCTCTTGTATTTTGGACGCTTCCTTTCATTTAATTCCTTTGCCAACCTTCCATTTTTTTCAAATCATAATAGTCTATTTTACGTAACCCTCACAGGAATAGTTCCAGAAACCCTCTTTGGTAAGAGCCACTCTAGTCTTAGGTTCACTTTCTGCATCCAAGAAGGGCCATGTGCGCTTTTTTTTTGCACAATGGGGACAATACACTTTTTGATACTGCCTTTTGCTCTCTAAATTGGCTCAGACAATAGAAGGCAAGAATGTGGAATAAAAGCTTATGGATCTAATGGTTGACCTTCACACACTCAAATGCTCCTGAGCCTTACTACAAACTTGTTTGGTAGGTATTGCCAGAATTATTATCATCCTCATTTTAGAAATGAGGAAACAAAGGTTTAGAGAGACAAAATGTCATGTTCCTGGTCATATGTCTAATAAACGTTTGGGCACAATTTGAACCCAGATCTTTCCTGACTCCAAATTCAGTGATCTTTTCAATCCACAATAATGTCTTTCTATGGCAACAAATTCTGTTCTTCCTATGACCAGCAGTCATGACAGGAAAAAAACTGTATATAGTCATGGAAAAACGAGAGAGAACCAGGAGACAAATGTCCCTAATGCCAATGTTCTCAGTAACAGGAAGGTAACTAAAAATAGATGCAATAGAAATGTTACCCTTTGTTCTTCCTGTCTTAGTTTCTTACCTTTAGAACTATGGCAAAAACTTCTTTTGAATGAATTTATCATCTATTTTATAGTGGATAAATAGGAGCATTTAAAATACAATATGGAATATATGCATTAAAATTTTAGCAATCATTTAAACAGATTACTACTTAAATAAATGAACAAATTCTGTGAATATGAATCTGGAAGTCTGACTGAAGTAGAGTGGCTCAGTGGCTAGAGTACTGGATTTGGAGATAGGAAAACATGAGTTTGAAGCCTGCCTCAGGAAATGACTGGCTGGGCAGTCAATTGACTTCTCTCAGCCTCAGTTTCCCCTACCTCACCTTGGTTGTCATGAGGATCAAATGAGATAACATATGTAAAGCTATTTATAGACCTTAATATTCTATGCGAATGCCAGCAATTTCTCTTCTTGTAGGCATTTTGGATTATAGATTTTTTAAATACAATTTTCATAACCCATCCTAAAGTATGTAACTCCTGAATCCAGGGAAACACACTTTCAAATTATATTTGCTGTATTCATGAAGGAAATAGTGAATATTAGAGGTTTCAAAACTTGGGAATACTTTCTTGATAAATTTTTCTCAGTTGATTAAAAAAAAACAATTTGAGGTAAAGCTAACATAGCTTTTTAAGGCATGGATATGCCCATGTTTTCTCCTTTCCACAACACTGGGCTTGAATTTGAAGTTCAAGAGGACATATAATAAGTAGTTTAGTACAAAAAGATTTTTACTCGCACTCTTGCACATCATATATTCTGCATATCATTATTTCATTTTTCTCTTTTTTGTTTCTTTGAACAATTAAATGAGATAATATTTGTAAAGTACTTAACCCAGTGTCTGACACATAGTGGGTGCTAAATAAATGTGTATTCCCTCCTCCACTACCTTCTGTAACCTTGCATTTTGCTTCATTTCCCACTCTTCTTCTACTACATTTTTCCTTTTGTCTCTTCCTATGCCTCAAATTTTCCAGTAACACCCATGAATACCCACATTCATTACTCATTCCTGTTAGTGGCATGGGGCTAAAAAGGCTTCTGACTCATAAAATGCAAATAGAGCTGCCTGGAAAATATTTTCAGAATTCTTGAAAACTCCTAGCAAATTTTATTAGGCTTTCTGTGATTCAAAATAAAACAACAGGTGTTGGGGAAAAATGATTTGATCACCTATGTAGATTACCTCTTCAATCACTGACCACTTTTATCTGTTCTTACCACACCGGGGTCATGATAGTTACCACTATATTATTAGCTGTATATAGGAATCACATACCATCCATATGTAATATACATAGTATATGCATACACAAATCATATATATGTATGTAGTTTATATATTATGTATACATATATATAGTTTATATATTATGTATATATATACATATATACATATATACATATATATATATATATATATATATATGAATATACACACAAGGAATAGAAAAGGCAAAGCTAATGGAGTCCTAAATCTTCTACTGGATATCATAGATTAAAGATAGAAGGGATCTTAGTGGGGTAATCTAGTCTAGTCACTTCATTTTTGTTTATTTTTTACTTGTCTTCTTTGTATTTTACAACAGGATTTGAAACATGGTCCCTCAATTGTCAGTATTTACATGATAACCACTAAAAGAAATCCAAGGTTGTTTCCCTAAAACTGATGTTTTAAAAATAGGTTTTGGGATTCCAAAGTTTAAAGACAATAATGAGAGATGATAGTGACACAATGGCAAACAAATCCAAGTAATAATAAACAAAGTTTAATGTAGTCACATGTACCCTGAGGTAGGTGGCACTCAATCTGAAGAATCATCGAGTCATCAATTTCCTTTCTACCAGACATGGTGCTGCCAATCTCTCTCATTTGATAATCAGATCTTTCAAGATCCATAAAAAAATCATAAAATTGAAATGTATATAGACCCTTCTTTTGAGCTTCTGGGTAGACCACTTTTACTGAACTGCTCAATTCTTTCAAGGTTACATCCATCCAGGTGTAGATCTGCAGCTTGCAGGAGAGTCTGTTTCCACAGGAGAACTCTTCTACTGGGTGATATCTGCCATTATTTGTGGTGGAGATCTGTGGGAACAGTGGGAATGACTTTTCCTGGTCAATTTACTTTGTTGATTCCTTCTTATTTTTCTCTTTGGTGATATGAAACTTCACTTCCATCATTCTCCTTTGACCTCCCAGAAGCTCATTGTGACCTCCAACCCTGGGGCAAAAACATGAACAAAATCTCCCATGAGGAGAATCTCAACAGACTTATAGGGAGGGAAGAATGAACAAAGTGAGCTAATAACTTCATTTAAAGGTGTAACTTGGCTTTCATCAAAGCCTATGGCATTTTATAGAGCACTGTATAAGTAGAAGGATACATTGAATTAGTGGAGAAAATGTTAAATATGAGTGAAGCCAAGTATAAATGTGAGGGTTAGAGCTTTCTGGAAATAGAGGGACAAAGATGTACCCAGCCTAAACTAATTATTAAATTCTCAGTATAAATATTTACAAATTGGAAATTTGCAAATTGCAAATCAGGGCTTGATTTCTTATTTTGGTGATCGTCCATACTTGAGAAAGTGACACAGGAAATGTTAATAACGAGAATTAAATCTGAAAGTGTGTCATCCTTACTTACCAGCATTTCTTTGTTCCAGACTCTCTTCAGGAAAGATATATGGAGAGAGAGAGAGAGAGAGAGAGAGAGAGAGAGAGAGAGAGAGAGAGAGAGAGAGAGAGAGAGAGAGAGAGAGACCTTTAAGGCATGAACATTTAGGGGAAACTGGCTCCCCAACATGTCCCTGATTTTGAGTTTGCTTCCCTAAAAACTACAGAGACAGAGTTTCCCCTGGGTGTAGTAAGACCACTCTCTTGGTGGGGCTGAAATCTTAACTTGTTCCCATCCAAAGAATTCATTCACTTATGTATTTTCTTGCATATTGTAATCTTTATAACTTGTTCAATTTTGGTTTTCTGATTTTTCTTGGGTAAATTAATTTAGTTGCTATTTGACATTTATAATGTCTTTTATGTAATTAATGTTTAGCAGAAGGAGTTAAGCTGACAAGGGTAAGCTAATTGCCAGCAATCAAAGGAGTGGCTGTTGTTCTGAGCCTAGTTCATACTCTAAGACCCACAATGTGTGAGGGTATCAAAGAAATCCCAATCTAGCTCAATACTTGAAGATTGATGCTGGAAGGATAAAGTGTAGAGACATTTTCTTTCTCCTGCTCCCTTAAATATAGCAATTATATTCTCCTTTGTAGTGGGGCCTGGAGTGAGAAAGACATCTTCGTGAGTTCAAATCTACACTCAGATACTTCGCTGTATGACCCTGGGCAAGTCACTTAACTCGTTTACCTCAATTTTCTCATCTGTAAAATGAACTGAAGAATGAAATAGGAAATCACTGCAGTATCTTTGCCTAGAAAATCCCAAGTGCGATCACAAGGAATCAGAAACAACTGAACCACAGCAAATTGCAGTGAGGGACAGATTCCAGATCTCTCTCTCTCTCTCTCTCTCTCTCTCTCTCTCTCTCTCCATGCATTAGGAACTTATATTTATAAAGTTCAGGAGGACTTGTATATCTTATATAGGTAGACACATCTTACACAGATTGGGAAACTAAGACCAAAAAGTATTAGGTAACTTGCTAAAGGTCACACAGTAGTGAAAAAGTTGGGATATGAACTCACATCCTTCTGATCCCAAATCCAGTGTTCCTTATACTGCATCATGTGACTTCCTAGCTACAAAAGAAAGTACTGATTATCAGAAGCCAGTTTATGTTCATTTAGAAAGTGTTATGCTAAATAACACTATTTCAGTTTTTATTTTTGAGAGTTACAAAGCTAGTAGATTAGGAAAATGTTATAAAATGTCATTAAAAAATTAGCAAAGCCTTTGGTTTTTGTGGAGAAGATGGAGAAGTATGGGCTGAGTGATACATAGAATTAAATACATTAATGCAATAACATTGAATAATCATATCAAAAGGGCTTGAGGGCTCATATGTCAGTAATGCTGTGATGGTTACTGCCTACAAATTATAAAATTATGTGACTATGAATTCTTAACCTAAACAACTGTCCTTAAGTGGCAGAACTGTCTCAAAATCATCATCTAGCGATGTTTATTTGAAAGAAAGAAGATTTTGTTTTCTTTTGGTTTTCAGGGAACACTCATATAATCTTTATAGAAAATGTGGAAGCTGATTTTCTTTTCTTTATTTTTTTCATTTTCCACAGTGCATATGTATAAACATTGGTAAGCATTTAAAAATTCTATTTTCTTTTTGCCGAGAGGTATTTTGCTTTGAATTGGTTTTTATATTTTAAACTTGTATTGAAAACTATAACAGTTCCATACCCCTCTTATTCTCCTTCCTCTTACTTAACCCCTAGGAGTTAACTCACTAAACTTCTTTTGGAACTCCATATTCTACATCCCTTATTCTACTGATTTCCCCTTTTATCTACTTGTTAGTACCTTTAAGTGACAGGTAGGTGAGCTAATGAATTGAAGAAAAGATTTTAGGGAAGCTATGAGACTGATTAGGAGGCCATGGTAAGCTGAAACCAGATTGGGAGAAAAAGGAATGATTAGGATGGAAGAAAACAAAGAATCAAGAGCAGAGGCTCAACAGATGGTGACTGACACATCTGAAAACAGTTAAAAAGCCTTTCAAGTTCTCATCGGCTGCCCTGGGGACAACCTTCTCTCAATGATAAATGCCAGTGCATAATTTCATTTGGCAGGGAGCCCTGAAGTGGAAAGTCAGGAACGAAGAAGTTAGGTAGGCTTCTTAAACAAGTAGATGTCTGGAGGATGTTGGGGTGGGATGTTGGGTAGTGGTGGAGAGATGAAGGGAAGTGGAATGAGAAACAAAACAAGCCCTGCCTAAAAAGAATGTAGCTTATAGCCAGAAACTTTAAGTTCAGTCATTGCTTGGTCGGACCCTGTCCCAGAAGGCAACAGGGAAAGATGACATTGCCAAAGCTCTTGCTAAATGGGTCTTCTGACCCCAACGTGGAGCTATAAGGATGGGTTAATGGTTAGTAGAGGAAAAGTAATGAGGAAGTTTAGGCTTAAATTTACAAAGACTGGAC
Source organism: Notamacropus eugenii (assembly GCF_028372415.1). Classification (NCBI taxonomy): domain Eukaryota; kingdom Metazoa; phylum Chordata; class Mammalia; order Diprotodontia; family Macropodidae; genus Notamacropus; species Notamacropus eugenii. The sequence continues at coordinate 391,428,654 of NC_092875.1, forward strand.
TGCTAAATTGGCATTTGAGTTGATAGGACCCTTGTGGCTTTCAGTCCTCTGAGGGACAGTTGAAAGGAAAATTCTTTGGACTTCTACCCTGATTAATGAGGCAAAATTCAGGATAAAGAGAATTAAAAAGAATTTGTTATAAGACAAGATAGCAATACCTTGAGGGGTTGATCACTGGAGACCAGTGAAGGTTTGAAGATGGGATTAGCTTTTATTGGTAACTTTCCGGTGGAGATAAAGACAATTCAGATAATCAGCATCAGTAGAAGGGGTTGTGCCCTTGCATCTCAGTTCCTCCTCAGTGCAACAAGTATGTGATAATTACCAGGAACAGGTAGGTATGGAATGACTTGACTGTGTGATGAATATCAGGGAATTGGGTGATGCCTCCCTCCAACACTGATTGACAAGTAGGTCTGGGAACAGTGAGTCACCTAGTCAGTATAGATTTTAATAGAACCTTAGAGATAACCAGAGGATAATTATAATAATACATCTATGTAATCCCCTTTCTAATTACAGCTATCCCTTTCACATCATGATTTTCCTCATCACAGTTTCAATATATTGTAGGTCAGCATAAAAAATTAAATGAGAAATTTTTGGAACTTTTGCAGGAGCCACAGATGACATGTGAAGGCCAGCAGATTACACAGAAAAAGTTTAGAAACTCAGAAATGCGTTATACAAACACACACATATATGCATATATGCATAGATATGTATATATATATGCACTATATATATGCATACACACATACATATATACATATGTATAATATTGTATAATATCAACATGTTTTATCTTTTAATACCATAATAACTCAGACTTCTTCTCTGGTTATGAAGGCAGAGCCAAACAATTTTACACGTTTTCCTGATTGTAGGGGCGCCCCTCCCCTGACCCTAGCAATGTGGAAGGTATAACTGGACATCACTGTGACATAAGCTGTATAACTTTATTATTAGTATATTGCTATCACCATTTTGCAGTTAAGGCTCAGAAAGATTAGCTTAGGTGTTCATAGCTTCACAACTAGTGGACTCAAAAGCAAGCCTTTTGATTCCAAGTCCAAAATCTGTGTTCTCCAACTACCTATAGTTAGGTCCTGATTATTTCAAATAATGAACGTGCTTCATGTATTCAAATCACATTATTTTAAATTATAATTATATAGAGTATGGTAATTAGTTCCACTTATAATGGGAATTTTTGATTTCCTTTTATGACTCCTACAGTTTTTGGTTCTTATGAATCTCACCTGAACAAAACCTTTCCCAGGAGATATGAAATTTAAAGCCTTAAACATTCCTTAGATAAGAAGGGGGACTCTCTAGAGGGAGACTGTCCCTTACTCCTTGATGATATGTAAACCCTCCTCCTTAATCAGCCTATTAGTGAGCTCTGTAAATGTAAGTTAATCTGTAACCTGACTTAGTTTACCTATAAGGTCTGACAGAAGTTTGTTTTCTCAGGTTATTGAGATTATGACTATGAGATTATAGCTAGTTAAATTTGATCAACTTATACAATACAAAGCTTTGGAATTGTGGATTGGTTATTTCTTTAATTTGTATGGCCTAAGAGGATGTATAAGATTGTAATATGTAAAAATAATTATTTCTCTAGTGCAATTTTGCCCATATGAGAGCTTGTTAGACTCCCAGTTAGGGTTAAGGTTTTCTCTGAAGCCCAAATCTATGCTTGAGTATAATAAAAGCTAGGTTTTTACCTCTAAAATTTCTGCATTGCAGTAAATATATTTTGTCACCAGTTACCTATCACATGTACTTAGAGAGGAGACATTTCTCCCATAGCACAACCCAATAATAACATGCACTATGAACATAAATAATGCAACTATTTTACAGGATTCATTGTATTCACAGTCATCAGGACCTAATTGTCTAGGACAATTCTACCTGAATGTCAATTAGATATATCTCAATATGAAGTTTTTTTTAGGCCATTTATTTTTTCATAATCTTTTCAAATATTTACCTTCAACAACCCCAAACGCCTTATCTTCAAGAAAATTTCAAAAGATTTAAAAAAAGAAAGAAAGAAAAAAGTTCAGCAAAACTAGCCAATACATTTATCATGTTTGACATGGTCATAGACAATATTTCATAGGCATAGTCCCTACCTTCTTAATGAAGGGGGAAAGCTACATTTACTCTTCTTTAGCACCAGAATGGACAGTTAAAACTACAGAACATTTAGGGAGAATTCAGAGATGGTAAAGAGAAGCAAGTAGTATTCCAACTTCCCCACCATTTCCAGGAAGTTAAGGGTATGAGTGAAGTCCAATCAGTACTAGGAAGGGTGACAATTGAAGCTGCATCATTAATACTGCTTTATGATATGATTTGAGATATAACACCATGTATAAAGGCCCCCTTAATTCAATTCAGTAAATATTTATTTATTAAGTGCCTACTATGCACTAGACACTGTGCTAAGTGCTAGGGATACAAATTCAAAAAAGAGAAATGGTCCCTGTCCTCAAGAAGCTTACAATCTAACAGGAGAGGACAACACACAAAAGGAAAGAGGAGTTGGGGGAGGATATGCACCAGGGGTACCCCGTGCAAGGTTGAGGCCAAGCCACATTGTTGTTGCAAAATGGACTTACCAGAAAGATTGTGAGCCCTCTTCAAAGGAAGGCTTTGGGGGGAGGTTAATGTTCAGTCTTCCAGAGTGATATTTTGTTCCTCCATTAGAATATATTCTCCTTTTTCTTAATGTTGTTGTTGATTTGTTGTTATTATCTAGCTCTATAAAATATCCTCTTAGTAGTTTGACTCTAGGAATTGACTCCAGTTAACTCTAGAAATTAATTTGGGTAGTATATTCTTGAACACTGAAAATGTTCTCCAATTATTTTGTTTTACTTTTTACTTTAAAGGCTGTTATATAGTTACATTTATAAAAATCTCAAATATATCTTGATATGTTACCTCCCAGATTTTTGATAATTATTTCAAATGAGATTTCTCATGTTTTCTCTTTCTAAAGGGTTTTGTTAATAGCTAAGGATTTTCAGTGGAGATGTTGAGTGGCTGCTGAAAACTGACATAAACTCTGGGATATTGGTGAAGGCCTTTGAGAACTGTGTGGGAGAAGTACAGTTTGTTTAAAATTTTCTTTTACTCAGTTGTCAAAAGAGCCACAGATGTTTCTTCTTCTTTTTTTTTTTATTAAAGAAAATGTATGTGGAGATTTATTTTATGGAATAAATTTTGATTCTTGCCTGTTGGCTATTATTTTATTTAATTTGACATATTTCTTAATTTTTTTAAATAGCTGGAGAGAATTTTGAGTTTAATCAGAACTTTTCACTCCACCATCTTTTCTGGAAGTCTGCTTCCTCCTATTCTAATGTAGACAATTTCATGAATATACTCGTGTCTGGGCCCAGAGTCAGGAAATGTCCTCTCTCTAAATTCAAATTTGGCCTCAGACACTAATTAGCTGTGGCAAGTGACTGGGCAAGTCACTGTTTGCCTCAGTTTCCTCATCCGTAAAATGAGCTGAAGAAGGAAATGACAAAACACTCTAGTAACTTTGCCAAGAAGACTCCTCTTAGGGTCCCAAAGAGTTGGAAATGACACAACTGAAATGACTGAACAGGGCCTGATTGGTTATGGTAAGTTTCTTTGGCTCACAATTATTCCTCCTAGCCCAGAACTATCTGTGATAGCTGGAGTCACCTTCATACCTGCTTGAAGAGTAGAAGTCCATGATGGCTCTGAGTGACAAAAAAGATCATAAGCTAAGAAAAGATAGCTTGTGCTGACTGAGGAGAACCTGAACTTACAATATTGGGAGAATTAAACTACGTATAACCATAGCCATGAACCAGAGTTATGCGTTGGCATTTTCAGAAGAATTGAAACCATTCCTTTCTTGCAGCTCAATGATATTATGGAGTGATGTTCCCCCAACTCCCTGACGGGTTTGAGGCCTTTTGTCTACCCTCAATCTTGTTTAACCCATCTGCCATGACAGTTTTGCTGGAGTATGCCTGCTGCACATGCACATGCCTCTTGGAGCCACAGGTGAGAGCTGGGTGAAGGGTGGACATCAAAGGTGGAAGAACAGCACAGAAAAAGCCTCAGTGAGCCCTCACACCAGATTCCTCCTTGAACATCCCATGCACGTCATTTTTCTATTGCATTCGTCTACCATGAATTGTACAGACACGGCCTATCAATTAGGGAACAGCTAGACAAATTACAGAATGGGAATGTAATGAGATGTTATTGTTCTGTAAGAAATGATGAAAGAAAAGGTTAAAGAGATACTTGGGAAAAATATATGAACTAACAGAGAGTGAAATAAAGCAGAACAATATAAGAAACTACAATGTTGTAAAGGAAAAGAACTTAGAAAGACTTAAGAACTCTGATCAGTTCAACTATCAACCACAGTTCCAGAGGACTGAAGATAAAGAATTTTATCCATCTCCTGACAGAGGAGTGATGGAATCAGAATTCAGAATGAGATGCAGTTATTGGATATGGCCATTACAGGAATTTGTTTTGTTTGACTTTGTTACAAGGCTGTTTTTTTTCTTTCAAGGGGGTAAAGTGATAGAGAAAATAGATGTGTATGTGGGAAAAATAAATTGAAAAAAACCCTTGCTTATTTGAAGAGATGTGGAACAGTGCATATGTTGTCAGACTCTCAATATAGTAGTTAGTTTTGCTAAACCTTTTTCCTTTAATTCTTATTATTCTTATGTTATAAGAAGTGTTTGTAGAGGGTGAAGTGAAAGGAATGAAAGAAGGAATGAAATGGGTATTGATTAAGTACATACTATACGAGGTAGATGCTATTATTATCCCAATTTTACAGTGGAGAAAAGTGAAGCAGACAGAGGTAAAGTGACTTATTAAGGTCACTAAAATGATTGAAAGGGAAAGCAACAAATGTTGGAGGGGATGTGGAAAAATTGAGACATTGATTAATTGTTGGCGGGGTTGTGAAGTGATCCAACCACTTTGGAGAGTAAACTGGGATTATGCCCAAAGTGTTATTAGACTACTTTGACCTAACAATACCACTATTATGTCTATTTCCAAAGACAATTAGCAAAAGAATAAAAGAACCACTAAGTTCTAAAATATTTATAACAGCTCTCTTTGTTGTGGCAAAGAACTGGAAATTGTAGGAATGCCCATCAATTGGGGAATGGCTTTGATTGTGATGGAATACTATCGTGGTATAAGAAATGATGAGCTCAATGATGTTAGAAAAACATGAGTAGACTTGCACGAAATAATGAAGAGAAAAATGAGAAAAACCAAGAGAATGAGAGAGTGCTGTATTCAGTAACAGCAATATTGTTTTAAGAACAACTTTGAAGATCTAAGTCATTTTTGCTGTTATAAATATCCAGATTAACTACAAAGGACCCATGAAGGAAGATGCTATCTACATCCAGGGAAAGAACTGATGAATGGGAGTATGTACAGAATGATTTTTCTTTTATTTTTAATTTTATTTTAGACTCAAATGCCAGCACACAAATGAAGAATAGAAAAAAAAAAAACAAAAGCATACCATAAACTTAAATATTTGAACTTAAATGCAAAATTAAAAAGAAAAAACATACCATGTGTACAGCAAAACATGAGAGTATGCAAATTGTATAATAAATTTTCATTTCAAGGAAGTCTGTAAGATAAATAATACTTGCGTTGAAAATTGTCTATCTTTTCTTTGCTTCCTTGTGAGTTGTTTTGTTCTTTGCTGTGTACATTTTTGCTTTGTTCTCCCCCTGCCCCAGAAGGTTGCAATAACGTTTGGATATGTTTCTCTATAGCTATAGATATATACATACACATATACATATATACATACACATACAGACATATATTTCCCCAAACATATTCTACTCCTGATCTTTGTTTTTTTTATATTTATGCATATCTCTTGCCTCCTATCCCTCTTGTCTCCTCTACTTTACTTCTATCCACTACCTTGCCTTCCTATTACTTGCCCACCCCCTTCCTCTGCTGCCAAGGATCCCTCTCCTATCCTCCTACTGCCATAAACCTAGACACCTTTTTGCCTCTTCCTTTCCCCTTCCCTCTAAAGACTAAAGATCCCTCCTTGCCTCTCCCCCCTCCTTATGCCCCTATCATTTTATTTCTTTTGAATTTAGAAAACTTTTATACTCTTCTAAATATATATATATGTATTGTTCCCTCTTAAATTCATTCCTGATGGATGTAAGTTACCAGAACTACCAACTCTCTTCCCTATCAAATTCCTCTGTGTCAGTTCTTCCTCTTGCACCTCATTTGTATAAAATAATTACTCTTTTTAGCTATTTTTAAATGGTTTTACTTTTTTAATTTCATATCCTACTCAGGTTTTCCCCAATCTTACTTATGACCTACCCAATTATTTATAAGAATCTTAGACATACTTTTTACATTTTATTTATATACATTTTACTTCATATATATATATACATACTCTCTCTCTCTCTCTCTCTATATATATACATACATATACATATATACATCCATCCATCCATATGTATTTGGTTCTTGTATGTCAAATCCTTAGTTAATTTCAGTATTTTTTTTTAACCAAGTCTTGAAAGTCTGAGAGTTTATCAAATGTCCATTTTTTTTTCATTCAGGATAATAGTTAACCTTGTAGGGTATTGTATTTTCTCCAGAGCCCCAGTTCTTTTTCTCTTCTGTGTATTATATTCCAAGACCTGTGGTACTTTAATCTCTGGTGCTAGGTCTTGTGTGAGTCTAATTGTGGCAGCTCCATATTTAAAGTGTTTTAATCTTGATCCCTTTAGTATTTTATCCTTAAGCTGGAGGTTGCAGAATTTGACTACGATAGTCCTTTGAGTTTTCCTCATAGTATCTCTTTTAAGTAGTGATCAATGGATTTTTTTCTACTTTACTTCAATATCCTCCTCTGAAGATGAACCCTGGTTATCTCTGTTTCCATAGTAGCTTTCTATGCCTGGATTCTTTCTCCTTTGCCTGTGCATTTTTTTTGTAGTGATGTCTTAATTTTTGTAATCCCCTCTAGCCCTGGTGTATTGGAAATGGTGCCTCTTGCCCCAGATGTTCATTTCTCCCCTTCTGCCTGGAACTAAAGCCAATCTTCCAGCCTCCTGTAAGTGCCCACAACCAGGGGCTTTCTGCTCCACTGCTTCTGCACTCACTGGTCCTGTGATAGGTCCTTCTCGCCTCTGCTTCACTTCTTAGCAGAGATGGGTCTGGTGTTTCTTATCAGCAGAGGTTCCCTCAATCTTCTTGGACTCAAATGCCAAAGTCCCCTCACTATCCCCAGGGTGAAAGTTCCTGTGGCTGGGGTGGATGCATCCTCTCAAACCAACTAATCCCAGGGCTTGCAGCTTGTTGTTTAAACAGGACCAAGCCTGGAGGTATTTACTCTTCACAGGGACCAAACCTCATCCTGGGATTTTTCTTCAGATCTTCTCAAATTGTTGGAGAAAGATCCCAGTTGTTCCCCAAATCTTATTTACCTCCACCCACACTTTGTTCGCCCTAAGGTGCTATTTTAACCCGTGTGTGTGTGTGTGTGTGTGTGTGTGTGTGTGTGTGTGTAAATCTTGCTGGCTTGGCATTTTCTGACCTACTCTGTCGTCTTCCCAAAATCCTCCATATAGAATCATTTCACATACATATACATATTTGTGTCTAATGGTAGCCATCTTTAAGTGAGGTTGGAAAGGGAGAAAAAATAAGAAAAAAGAAATTTACATGACAACTTTATTATATCTGAAAAAGGAATAAAAAGTTGTACAAAATAGATTTGCAGTTTCATGTGCAATCATTTTTCAGAATTATGCTGTGTTGTGGAACTGCTTGTTTTATTCCCTAATTTAAATAATTTAAACATAAAATAAAATAAGAAGCTCTAGTAAATTTCTAAGGCAAAATTTGAACCAAATTCTTCCTTATTGCAGGCTTAGCACTTTATTCACTGTATCATCCAGAGGCACACTGGGAAATGTAGATGACAGAAAAACAAAGCAATTCAATAAATGTTATTTTCTAATGAAGAAAAGAACTAGTAAAGTATCTATTTTAGATTCTGAAGACAAAACTACTTGTCGCTAATTAGCATAGTAGATGAATACAGAATCAGGAAGACCTGGTTTCAAATTCTGCCAGAGACATTTACTAGCTCTGTGACTTTGTTTAAGTCACTTAACATCTTTCAGCCTCACTGTTTTCATCTGTAAAATGGGGACACATTATTTCTATTTATCTATCAATACACACATACAAACATATATATATGTATATATATATATATACACGCATATATAAATTTTACCTATTCTATTATTATTTGGTAATAGTAGCAGCAGTTGTAATCCTGATGGCCAGGTGTGTCGCATCATCATCATTACTCCTCTAGGATTCTTGGATACAGTTAAAGAGGTTTGGAGGTATCTAGGCTCTCTGCCAGTGGCTTAAACCCCACTGATGGTATTCTCTCCTTCAACTCATTTCCATTTACCCACTAATCATTAGATTATCTTTTATAAAGGGATAGTTACTTCAAAGATATAATCACAAATACACAAAATGACTCGTTAACACAAAAGGCCTAATCTTTCCTTCTTCCTCCTTACCTCGGTTTCTGAATAGGGAAAGGAGAAGAAGGAAGAGGAGAAGAGAAGGGGAAGACAATGAGGTTCACAATTTAGCTTAGTTCCTGTAGAGCACAACCTCAAGTTCCTAGTACAATACCCCTCCCTCTCAGACAAACTATTTTCTTGGGTCTTTGCTCCAGATTGGCTGGTGGCAACCATTCCACCTAGAATCTTGGCTCAAATGTCTTGGAGATTGCCACCAGTATCTGAAACTGAGAAGGACAAACAAAACAGAAACAACCCCCCCATCCCTTGGTGCCCATTTCTTGTAACAGGGCAAAAGATAGGAGAGAGGATGCCAATTCAGTTCATGGCGCAGTTTTGTTAGTGAAGAGAGTTGTCTTCACCCTCAGCATGACAGAAAGGACAAGGAGTAGGAAACAGCTCACAGGAAAGAAAGATTGTCTCAGTCTGGCATATTTTATTATTCTATTATTTTTTGAGGGGTTTACAATCACTTTAATCAAGCACAAGTATCAGAGAAAATCAAAATTAAAATTTCAGAGAAATCAAAAATCAACAGACAGTGCTTCCAAATTGCCTGGCCATTAATGTACATACATCTTTACCAGAGAGGGAAGCACCTACATCTGAGTTTTCAAAGTGGGGGTGCTGCTTAGCAGCTTCCCAGGTCTCATCTGGCACACAGATCTTCTTCCAAAAACTAAGCCTCCAGTCTGGTACTTTTTAAAGGCTCAGTCTGTTCTGTCTAAGCAACAAATTGGAGATATCTACTACGATAGCACAGAGAGAAGCAGGGTGCCTCCAAGGCTGCATTACAAATATATTTCAATAAAATGCTCTTCCTTTGTAGTCTGTTGCATTTTGTTTTCTGTAATTACAAACACTATCCTGAGAAGGCATCCATAGGCTTTGCCAGACTATCAGCGTGGTCTATGACAAACAAAAAGGTTACATACTCTCTCTATGATCTCATTCATTCCCATAGCTTTAATGATGTCATTTAAGAAGATTCACTACAAATTTCTATTTCTATCTTTCACCTCTTTCCTAAAACCCAGGCCTCTGCCTTCAAATTCTTACTTCATATTTCCAACATTGTGTCCAATGGACACCACACAACCAAAATTAAACTCATCATCATGCTTGCCTTCAAAACCTTCTGTGGAAGTGCTTTTCTCCCATAAAATTACATCTATATGTAGACTATCATCACCATTATTGTTGCTGTTGGGTGGCAGTGTGGTGCAGTACAGGACAGAGAACACTGTCTTTGGAGTTAGAGGACATAGATTTAAATGTGCATTTCATACTTTCTACCGATGTGATCTTAGGAAAATCCTTTATTTCCTCATCTCCAACATAAGAGTGTAGGCCCCTCATCACCTCACACATGGACTATTGCAATAACCTGCTATAGTTCTCCTGCTTCAAGTCTCTCTACTCTAATCCTCTATTCAGCCATTAAAGTGATTTCCAAAAGGCACAGGTCCAACCATATCACCCTTACTACTTAATACCTGCTAATTCATGATAAAATACAAAAGTACTATCACACAAAGCCCTTCAACAACTAGCCTTCTCTTGCCTTTCCAATCGTACTTTACTCCTTGATAGGTACTCTTCCATCTAGTGACACTATCCTCCTGGCTGTTCCATGAACAAGATCCTCTGTCTCTGGGCTCCAGTCATTTTCTCTGGCTATCTCCTTTCCCAATACCATCCTCCCTTCATATTTCTACCTACTGATTTCACTGGCATCTTTTAATTTTCAACTAATTTCCATCTTCTACAAGAAGCCTTTCCTAATCCATCTGAATTCTTTTGCCTTCCCTCCTTTAATTATATCCTACTTACCCTTCATGTAGCTTGTTTGTATATGATTGTTTGCTCCCACCTCTACCCCCATTAGATTTCAAATCTCCTTGAGGGCAGGGAATATTTTTTCCTCTTTTTGTATCCCCAGGGTTTGGCAGAATGTCTTAATAATGTTTATTGATTGATTTGAATTGAATCTTAATCACTTTTGTATGCAATCACTTTTGTAAACAAAGTTCCCTTTACATAGCAAAAGCTCAATAAATGTTTGTTGAATGAATGAGGCCATAAAATATAACTCCACATTTTGGAACTTTACAAGAAGATCTGGAGTTAAATGGCTCAGATGTTGTGTAATCTAAATAAGAAATAAGAAGCTGTTTTTTGTGTTTTTTAAATAGGGGATTGATTTTGAAGTTGCTTATGAGATAGTTCACGTTAAAAGATGAAATTATTGTAAAGTTAAATTTCATACAAATAGAAAACCAAGTCATGTGAATATTTTTCCTCAAAGGGAAACTAAAACTTAATGTGGGTAGGGTTTTTCTGATAGAATGTAATCCCATTGAGGAAAATGGCGGTTTTTACTTTTTTCTTTGTGTCTCCAGTTTAGCTTGCTACCTGAAAGCATTTAGTAAATTCTTGTTAATTGAAGGCTTTGATAAATATAGAATTGACAGTATAATGTGTACATAAATATATACATGTATGTGGAGAGAAAGAGAGAGATAAAGAGACCAAGAGCTAAAGACAGACCAAGGAGACAGAAAGATATAAACAGAAGACAGTGATAGAGATAATAAAGGACCAGATTAACCACTCTGTTTAAAAGCCAGACCTTCAGCTCCAACTGAATTTAAAACAAAACTGTAGTGACAAGTTCATTGATTTCAGTTCTTAGGAACTTTCCCATTGCCTTTTCTCCTTAGGAACTCTCTCTCAGCTGTCTCTTCTCTTTCTCATTCATATTGAATGTTGGTAATTTCACATCTGCTATGATTACTAATTAATTTAACCCCAGGCTAAAACTTGCTACAGATTAAAGCTGTTTTTGTAAAAGCATGGCCTCAAATTATATTGCCATCAGTTTATTCACTTATTCCAGGTGCAGATTGCAGTTTCCTTTTCAAAGAAAACACTACTATGCTGGTTGCAAAAAGAAGTTAAATTGACTTTTTCTTTTGGAAAGCCCAAAACTCCTCATTTTTCAGAATGTCTGAATATTTGTTTTAACTTGTTCTGCTACTTTGAAGCTTACAAGCTGAACAATCATGCCTTATTAGTAGTATTCAATCATCTTTCCCTTCCTACATGCTCGTCACAGGAGAATTTTCCAACCTTGATGCCCACTTGAAAAGACTGCCAAACCTGATCTCCTTGGAGAGGCTGCCTGATAACTTGACTGTTAAGGAACATATTCTCCAATTTGTCTGGATGAATTAATTGGATTAATTCTTGAGCATTGTGGAACAGTGAACAAATTCTTTAATTGGGATCCTTCTTTTGTTCCTCCTGTCGAAAATTAAGCATGCATTTCTTTAAGCATGTGTTACCTCCATTAAATTCAATGGAATCTATCCAAAAATAATAATGAGTTTAAATTTTACTTCAGGAATCCAGGCTTAGTAAACATATTCCTTTACTCAGAAAGGAATTATGTCCAAAAGTATGAGGGAGATTCAAATGAGGTAAATTTTTAATCTTATCTTCTTAAGTTTGTGATGGTAGCTTACTACTTAGTCATTATACTATATTACACATACATATGATATATATTATACTATTATGTATATTTATTACTATTTAGTCATTATAATCAACAACTTTTACTTGAGACAAAGGTCTTGGGTACATGCCTGGAGGGAGCAATGTTATCTTCTTTGTGGATTGTGTACAGTGCTTGGCACATAGCAAGAGCTTAATAACTGCTTGCTGATTGATAGCTTACCCTCACACAAAACATCTGGGCAGCCCAGCATATGACACAACTCATTTTGTTGTCACCAACTCCAAACAACCCTAACTTTAAGCTCACAGTTTAGAAAAATCAAATGAGAACATATTTATAGGTTAAAAGAAAAAGACCTTATGAAAATATTTATACCTACAATTAATGAGCTCTTCCCTAGAGATTTTTATAGCCTTAGTCACTAGAAGTTATGAAAATGATACGGCGTGAAATAGGCATTGTTCCAAAAGTGGTAACTGCAGATATGCTAACAGCTCTTAGCAGGTGACAGCAGTTGAAATTCCCCAGTATTACTTTTATAGTTACACGAAATTCCAAGTAGGTGTTGTTAGCTCATTTTAGTTAAACTACTGATAGTCTTTATTATTTTAATTCTAAGGTCTTTAAAAGAAGTAATAATAGTATGAAAATGTAATGTGGACTTTTAATGCATCTATCATCTATTGATTCATTTATTTGTTTTATTAATTTGGTTATTAATTTATTTGAGGAACTATAAGATTAGGGTGCTTGAGGAAGTATTAGTTTGAGTGTTGAATTCCCCCAGTATGATGGCAGGAGTGTGGGAGTTGAGAAAGACTGTGAACCAGACACTGGACTCATTGAGGAAAGAAGAATGTCTTGGAGGTTGGTAGATAGCAATTATAAGAATTTTGACTGGATTATAAATATGAATTGAGTGAATCTTAGAGGAGAAGAGACTATGGGGCACTAGTAGAAGAGGGAGAGTTTGGAAGTGGCAAAGAGGAACAAATGCTCCAGTTCCCTAAAACTGATCAACTATTGAGTGTGGATAATTAGAAAAAGTGCTATTAGTGATAGAAAGGGTGACCAGGGAAGATGTGTTTATCAGAAGAGAATTAAGTCTCAGTGAGAGCCAGAAGATGGAAAGAATGGGGAAAAATAAGAATTTAAGAGGAAAGTAAGTTTGTTATCCATAGAGCAGGCATTCCAGAGAGTGCAATGGAAGGGGTGAGTAGCTTTACACTGAGATACCAGTGGAGGTTGAGTTGAGGGGAATGGAAATAAGGGAGTAGGCAGTGGGGGGGGGGGGGATAGAAAATTTGAATTAATTTGAATAATGACACTTTATGGATCAGATTCACTAGAGTGGGGAGAGTACAATTAGGTAGGAATTTGTTAATCATTGAAGGATGAGTTCAGGTAGGTTATCAACATCCCTTGGGCTATATATAGCAGCATGTAGCACAAGTTGGGGAACAGTTAAAGGAGCTGATGGAATTGATGTGGTTTAGGGTTGCTGGGAACCCTGATGACATGGCTTGAGGTTTCTGGAAAACCCTAAAATGTCATGATATAGGGTGGCATCCAATTGGGAAGAATTCACACACTCAAACCTTCCAGTCAAAGAGGCACCATTTTTTGTAATGCCAATAGAAGAGAACTAGATTCCTAGTAAATCTACAAGTTAATGAGGGTGAGACTGATGCTCTCAAAAAAAGGACAGCAAAATCATCTAGATGGGATTAAGGAGTGCCAAGTAGTCTGGGGTGGGCCAGGTACAACAGTGAAAGGAATATTGAGTAAGTTAATTAAGTAGTCTGGGTGGACCAGATGCCTTGGACAGAGGTGTCACTGATCTGGGCTATGTGTTGGAAAATTCAGGGACTAGGTTGTTTTCAAAGATATGGTCTTTTCTTTTAGGATTTCAGGTACCATAACCTGGTCAGAATGTTGTTTCCTCCCCCTGCAGCAGTTGTATGACTTTAGGAAAGTTTCTTAATTTCTCTGTTTTCAGTAGTTTCATTTGTAAATCAAGAGGATTGGACTATCTCTAAAATTCAGAGTTTCTAAATCTCAAGTCATGATTGCCTCTCATTTACATGACTTGAGGTCATTTTTCAAAAAGTACAATTCATCACTTCTGAATGTGGGCTGTAAATCATACACATAAGACTTAATTTATGGTTTTAGGAAACCCTTGATTGGTAAGGTTGCACCTTCTGGAACTTAATAGTAGGAAAACCCTTCTTCTTGGTCCATCTCCACAACCTCCTTGACAACCTACTACCCACTTAATGTGTGCCCTTTCCTTCCTTCTCAATCTTGAGCCCACAAACTCTGAATTTTGAAATCATGGATCATGATGTATCCCTTCCCTAGAAAATAAGCTCCTTGAAGACGTGGTATTTGCTTTCATGTTAGTATACAGAGGTCTTAGCACAGCCCTTGATACATTATAAGCACTTACATACTTTTGTATTCATTCATTCATTGATTTATTTTATAGATATGTAGTACCACATTAATAATTGCCCTTGAACATTTCAAAAAGGTGTCCCAGAGAAATCTCAAACAAACTGAACTCAGTATCTTCCTCGCCCGCCCCCCCCCCCCCCGCCAAGGTCTCCCCTTTTCCAAACTTCTCTATTCTGTCAAAGACATCACAATTCTTCTAGTTTCCCAGGTTCATAGCCTGGGTATTATCCTTGACTCCTCAATATTCTTCACCTCACATATCTAATCAATGACTAGATCTTGTTGATTTTTCTCTCCACAACGTCTTTCACATCCAATGCCTATGCCTCTTTTCCACTCACATAGCTCCCTGTGGCCTTAGTTGTGCAAACCCATATCATCTCCTGCTTATACTGTTGCCACAGCCTATGAATTAGTATCATTGCCTAAAGTTTCTCACAACTCTTGTCCATTTTCCACAGTGCTACCAAAGCAATTTTCTTTAAGTGCAGATGTGACCATGTGATGTTCAATTAACTCAATTAACTTTAATGGCTTCCTATTGCCTTTAGGATTAAATACAAACTTCTTTATTTAGATTTGAAAGCTCTTCACACCCCAGCTCCCATTATTCTTCCTTCCATATTCTGTGATCTAACCAAATGGGATTTCTCTCTTTTTCTCATAATCTCAGTCTCCCTTCCCTTCGCATTTGCAATTGGCTAATCCCACCACCTTCCTCTTAACTCTACCTCATATAGTCTGTTCCTTCAATTAAGATCTTGTGCATGAAGCTTTTCATAATGTTAGTGACTTCCCTCCTGAATTATCTTTTCAATGATTTTGCATATTTGTATTTATTTCTTTATGATCATTATATATATATGTGTGTGTGTGTGTGTGTGTGTGTGTGTATGTGTATTTTATATGTTCTTGTCTCCCCTATTAGAATGTGAGCTCTTTGTGAGTAGGATTGTTTCATCCTTTTCATTTGTATAACCCCAAGACATAGAACAGTGCCTGGCATGTGGTAGAGACTTAATTATGCTTGTTGATTGAATTGTTTATTATCCTATCTGTGTGCAGCAAGGATACATGTGAGTCCTAGCATCTTCTACTTTTTAACCTGCCTGTATGTAAGTTATTTTCTTTTTTATTCTTTTAATGAGAAATGTGATGAAAACCTCCTTTTCTTTGGTTTGGGCTTAGTCTCAATCTGCTATGAAAACCAGATGTGAAAGTAAAAATCATCTGCTCCAATCCTAGTTTTCTATTAAAAATGTATCTCATGTACTAAGGAGGTCATGAACTTGGCAGAATGGACCACATGTAGTACAAAGCAATAAAGGTCATGCCTCCTTATACAACCAAACCATGGAAAAGCCCAGATATCTCTCCTCCCTCCAACATCACCTTTTGTATTTTAAAAAATGTCTTTGTTTTTTGTCATGCACCTTCTGTCTAAGGTGAACTTAAAGGCAAATGAATAATCACAACAGAAAAAAAGGAAAATTTTTTGCACATCTCTTTAAAAATAGAGGAAAGAAAGGCATTGAAACATGGTAACTCAGTCAGCAAGTAATCAGACATTTAAAGTATGCTCATGAAATGGGAGTGGGGTAAGGACAGTGGGTTGGGGAAAGCAAGCAGAGAATCATAAAAAATAATGGGTGCTGAATTAAGGCATTTTTGAGGGGGGAGATGCAGATCTATGATTTTATTGGGTCAAAGAAACTGCCTGTACTAAGGTACATCTATGCTTTGTGTATAACTTCTAATCTTAGAGAGTTTGGAGTGGAGGAAGTGAAGGAGAGGAAGGAGAAGGTAAGGGACTTGACCATAATCATAAAACTGGTGTTTGCCATGGATAGAACCTGAACTGAGGTCTTTTTGTTTCAAATTTTATCTTACCATCTCAGCTACCTCTAATAAAATTGACACATTTTACCTACCATACCAGCTCTCTCTGATGTATATTTACCTTACTTATTTAAAAAATGATGAAAGTAATATCCATAAAGCAATTCAAATTTTTATGGAACATAGAGAGTATAACTGAAAAATACCTCAGAGCTCACGTGGTTCAACCCCTTTCCCCCACTTGCTACATATAAGTAAACTAAGGCCCGGGTAGGTAAAGTGATTTGCCAAGTGTCACACAGGTTTTAAGTGTCTGAGGTAGAATTTGAACCCAGTAAAGCACTGTACTACATTTTGGATATATACTAAGACAAAAATAAAATTATTTCTACCTTCAAGAAGCTAAGGAATGGTGATGGGGATAGGCCAGGAAGGCTTCCTGGGGAAAGTAACACAGAAGCTTATTCTTGAAGAAAGATTCTGAAAAGTAGAAATTAAGAAGCAGTACATTCTAGGAATGAAAGAAAATTTGTGAGACTATTGGGGGTAGTGAAAAACAAAGCTGAAGAGAGATAGCTTATGCCAAATTATGTAAGGTCTCAAATATCAAGTTGAGTAGTTTGTATTTATCCTTAGGGCAACAGGGAGCTACTGACATTCTTAAAAGAGGAGTGTGATGTGGTGAGATCAGTTAGGGAAGAAGGTTTTTTGAGCAAATATGTGAAGATTGGATTGGAGAGGGGAAAGTTGAATTGAAAGCAGGGAGTATATTAGAAGGCTTTTAAAAATAATCCAACAAAAAACTCCAAGGGATTAAACTTCTAAAATGATGTGAGTAGTAAGAAGATTTGAGAGAGGTTGTGGATGTAAAACTTGTAGGACTTTGAAACTGATTTGACATGGGGGTGGGAATTAAAGATGAAGCTTTGTAAGATTGAAAATGTGATATTGACCTTAACAGAAACAGGAAAGAAAGGTGGAAGGGCAGATTTTAAAAGGGCAAGGAATAGCATAAATGAGTTCTTTTTTTCAGCATATAGAATTAGAGATTTTGATGAGTCATCCCCTGGAGACATCCATCAAGCAACTGGAAGTTGAGGAGTTGAGTTCTAGAGAAAGATTAGGAATGGATATTTATATTTGGAAGTTATCTCTGTAGAAATGGTAATTCAGCCCCTGGGAATAACTGAGATCACCAAAGGATAGAATGTTGGAAGAGAAAAGGGCACAGGACATAAACTTTGAGGGAAACCTTTTTGAGGGGTGGGGGTAAAATTTGTGTATACAAACCAATGATATTCCAATAAAATATAACCTGACTAATCAGAGTATCACATATGGGGGAAAGGATTTGGAATGATTCCCTAAAAATACTCCCTACTTGTACTGTTGTTGAATCTAAGGAGATTGCTAGGGATATTTTTATAGCTGAAATAATATGACCTATTCTGGTTATACGAAAGCAACATCAGCAACAAACAATTCCCACTGCACTCCAAAAGGAATACAGTGAATTTCCAAACTCCTGAAATCTACCTTCAACTTGGCCCCAAACTGAGAATGCTGGTCTATCTCTAAATCAGGCACAATTCAAGCTTACCTTGGGTCATTTTGTATTGGTGGTTTCCATCCCCCAGCAGAACCACAGGTTGATGATGTTATAAGAAATAAACCCATGTTTTCTTCATTCCCCTCACACCTGAAACATGTAGTGATTTAGCAGAGTTCACTGAGATGATGATGTGGCATAATAGGAAATCCATTTCAGACTTTATCATGATCACAGGACCATAGTTTTCAACCTGGAAGGAAGCCTCTATATTATTTAGTGAGTCCAACCCTTTAATTTTACAAAGGAAGAAACTGAGAATGAGAGAGTTGACATAACTTGGTGATATGTATGTAGTGATATAAGTTTCAGAGTTGAAATTTGAATCCCTGACCCTGGATTCAAATCCCTCATAGGATACCTTTAGCAGAATACCTCCAATCTATTTTTTTGTATTTCACTGACCCTTTGGTAGTCTGGTGAAGACTTTTACAGAAGAAGCATAGTTAGAAATATAAATATATAGAAATATATAATATATATATATATATACATAGACTGTATAAATATCAGTGGTTCTATCTATCTATCATCTATCTATCTGTCTATCTGTCTGTCTGTCTATCTGTCTGTCCGTCTGTCTCTCTCTCTCTCTCTCTGTTTGTCTCTCTGTCCATCTACCTATCTTCACAGCTCCAACTTTAAGACTCTTGATCTCACAATACTTTGCATCCTCCATCTGCTTGCTTTTGTACTAGCTCTGTGCCTGGAATGCTCTGCCCCCTCACCTCTTCCTCTCAGTTTCCCTGGCTTCCTTTAAGACTCTTGCCTTCTACAGGAGATATTTTCCATTTCTCCTAGCTGCTAGTATCTTTCCCTCTCAGATTACTTTCCAACTACTCTGCATACAACTTGTATGTACCTTGCTATTTATTCACATGTTGCCTTCTTCAGAGAATTTAAAGTCCTTGAGGGCAATAATCATCTTTTTATCTGCATCTCAGCACTTTACAAGATGCCTGGCTTTACTAGCCCTCTTCACAGCACATGTCCATAGGTGGTTCTTTGCAACACCATGTCCCATCCATCCCATTTATGTTTGAAAGCATTTTCCCTACTCCACTAAGGGTGATAGACACTGGGGTTTCATTACCTCTTTAAATTACATAACTTTCTCTTGGTTTTCTGTCCTTGCCCTGGCCCAAGCCCTGACTGCTTCATCCTCTAGTCTCCTGCTGTCATATTAGTTCTATAATACTCTCTTCCCTTGTGTGAGTTGAGACAAGTCATAGACACTGTTGTTCCTCAGTTAAGCAAGAAGGGTATATGTAATGGTTAAGAGAAGACTTCTTTCTGAAGATTGTGTAATGGAGTAGGCAAAGGGACAGAGGGAGAGGAAAAGGTAAAGAGAGAAGAAGAAAGAAGAGAAGGAGGAGGAGGAAAAGAGAAGAGAGAGGTTGATGAAAAGACAGAGGAGAGGAGAGGGGGAGAAAAGGGAAAAAAGGAGGAGAGAAGAGGAGGGGAGAAGAGAGAAACAGAGACAGAGGCTTTCAGAAGTACCAAAGCAGAATCAGACTTACCAATGAAGATGTGGAATAATATTTTATATTGTTTATCTCTACCTTAGGCCCCAGAATGTCTCACATACATTAAATTAAGATATCCAAATGAACACCCACAATGATATATCAGCACTTTCATTTCACCTACAGCTTTAACTAAAATTCCACTGCTATACTATATTTAAATCCATAAATTTAATTGTGTTTCAAATATAGAAAAAATCCCTAGCTTAAGCCATAAAATCAATTTTAACTAAAAACTTGAACCCAATTATAACTTTTATTTTTAATCCACATGCATCACTGTTAGAACTGCATCCCATGCCTCAATGTTGAAATGTAAAAATAAAAATAGCTTTGAGTTAAAATGATGCAGTGATTTCAAATGTGCCCTTCTATATTCTACTTCATCTCTTCATATTTTTGCATAGTCTACAATGAATTACATAATTCTTTTCTGAGCAACCTTCATCAATTATTGTCTCCTCTTATTTGGGAGTCTCATCAGTTTCCCCGAAAGGTAGAAGTATAATACAATAAAAACAAGTATTCCTAACCCGGATTATATGAACTTCTATTTCTAAAAAAAAATTTTGATATTCAAAATTCAATATGTTATTTCTTTAGTAACTCTGTGTATTTCATACATTTAAAAATATTATCTAGAAAAGGATCCATAGGCTTCATCAGACTACCAAAGGAGTCTAGGATACACAGAAAGACTAACAACTCTGGCTTTAGAAAACTTGGGGAGATTTTTGTTTTTATCTGCTTCGTCCCAGATATAATCCCCCCAAGTTAAAGTTACATATACTCTTCAAAATGAGCATAGTGAGTAATTATGCTCATTGAAATCCCTTTGCAGATCCTGGGATTGTATTCATCAGTGAGCAAATGAATCCATGATAGGTCACCTACTTTTAAATTTAGATATATATATTTCTGGAACGTGGTCATCCTGGGGATGAAAACTTTGCCAAGAGACTCTTTAGCTTTCAGAAATTTTCTTCCAACCCACAGCTGTAAGATGTCAGAGAACACCAAGCTGCTTGCTTATTATTATGTTTTACAGGAATTGATATTGACACTCCAAATCTAATGGAGAAATAGGCAAATTGCTATCTCTGAACCCCTTTGTTTTTAGTCAGTTCTGCAGAGTATCCTCTCCTACATTAAATAAAGTCAGACACCGGAGTCTCTCCTTTCCTTAGTGGTTGTATGCAAAAGAGGAGCACAAAAGAGTATGAATTGGCATCCTGTGTGTTCCCAGGAGCATGCAGGCTATAGAATGCTAGTCAGCTGCTTCACAATCAGACAATTTGGTTGAAGAAATGAAAGTACGTACTTGAACAGATGTGTCCCTTCCATCTTTTAAAAGATTGGTTGCTTTGGGACTCAAAAGATCTTTCTGCCTCTTCTCCAAGGTAGTCTTATTTAGAGAATTCTTGTTAAAAGGAAAATCAACTTTACTGCTACTTCAGCAGAAGTGGAAGGAGAAAGCTTTTCTTATATCACTCACTATGAGATTTCACAGTTCAAAATATTTTCCCTTTTATACCCAATCCAGATCAATACTTAAAAATATATGTAATAAAATATGAACAATGATTGATTAGAATCCACCGATGATGTAAATGCATTCTTTATTGGTTACATGATTAAACTATTTCTCTTTTATACCCCCAAAGGACATAAAATTATGTTTTAAATAAGGTTGTACTTTTTTTTAAACACAGAGAACTTGAAATTAGCATATTTTGAGCATTTTACATCTCAAAAGTTATCATGCATTTAAACAAGAATACTTAGAAACTACTACATTTTTCACATTGAAAAATAAATAACAATCTGAAGTTTGTTTTGTTTTCTTTTTACAAATGATACACTGAACAAATCATGCACAATACAGAAAACTGATTGTGAAGCACACAGTTCAGATTCTATTGACAGTGTTACTTGGAGGGTTCAATACAGGTCTGTGAGGTGTTTTAATATCTGCCAGACAAATCACAAGGACCTCCCAGAGTATAACAACAGATGATCTCCTTGAAAGTTTTCCTTAGTTCTTGACTCCGGAGGGCATAGATAAGGGGATCAATAATGGAATTACACATAATGAGGATGAGATAAAAGTTGAAATGGGACATGAAACATACACAGTATGGATTTTGGGGACATGAGATATAGAAAATCAGGTGGAGGAAAAAAGGGGCCCAGCAGACCACAAAAACCCCAATTAGGATGGTCAAAGTAATAGCTCCCTTCATGTTGGCCCCTTGGCGGATGGCGCCTGTGCCAGGGAGAACCGCAATCCTCTTAATGTGAAGTCGGGCCATCAGGAACATGTGGACATAGAGAGAAGCCATGAGAGCTAGCATGGTGAAGAACATACTAATGAGACAGATAATGACAGCACTACTGTCTGAGTAAATGATAAACAATATGCCTGACACTGTACAAGCTGCCCATATACAAGTGATGATGATCCCGACCCTCCTAACTGTCATGATGTTATGGTACTGGAGAGCATAGAAGATAGTAAAGTACCTGTCCACTGCAATAGAGAGCAGGCTGCAAATAGAGGCAAGCAGAGAGCTACAAATCACTGAGTCAATGACATTATCAATGTTTACGGTGAAACTTTGTGCATCAGTGTCAGTGCTGTTTAGCAGGGTGATGACAATAGTCTCTGATCCATTGGAGACGCTAACCAGCATGTCAGCCACAGCCAAGCTACAGATGAAGAAGTACATGGGGGAGTGGAGATTCTTGTTTTTAGCGATTGCCACGATCACCAGAATGTTCTCCAACAAACTGATGATACCCAGGGTGACAAACACCTCAGGAGAGACAAAAAGTTGTTCGTAGCAACCCCTGTCCAGGTAACCTTTGCTGAGGGAGTCATTGGCACTGCTGTGCAATACATAACTGTGGTTCCAGAAGCGGAGAGAGGGGTGCATTCCATGGTAGGAGAGTTCATGATGTGTGGAGTTCATTTTAGAAAGAGCTCCGTCAAACTCCGGCTGAAATTGTTTAAAAACCTCTAGTCCCTTCCGAGGGGCTTTTCTCTAGTCTCTCAAGGTAGCAAATGAGGAGATGGTCCTGGTACTCAGTGGCATGTCTCCCCCAATTTTAATGCCGTTCACAACAGTTCCGAGCATCCACTCACTTTTAAGTCCCGAAGTTAAATCAGACTTAGTCTCAGCTGCAAAGAGCTTCAGTTGTTCACATCTTCTTCCCTCTCTTCTCCCTTGAGCTTTTTCTTAAGGCACATTTATTTCATCCAATTCAAAATCATTTTTTCCTAGTAACCGCTATTTCACAGAGAGAGTTCAGGGTTGGTATGCTAATGTCAAATGCAGCCTGATAGAAACTATCAGCAAATGCAGGCATCATGCGGAATGTCAGAAGCTGTGCATGCCGGCTGCTGATTTTTATGGTGTGTGGAGGGAGAAAAAAGGAGGGGTCGACAGGTTGCTCCTCCTCCTCTTTGCATTCCATCCAATGCAACTGAAGTACAGCATGAGTCTAGGAGATGCTGATTGTGTCTCAGGGCGACAATTGCCTGACCAAACAGGTTTGGATGCAGCTGCTCCTGGAAGCAGGAAGCAGATGGGGTATGAGAGATTTATTTTGCTTTCTCAAGTTTTAAGACTAAGTAAGTTGGCTCCCTAAGGAACTCTCTGTACTATCACCCCCAAATCCTCTCAAAGCAACAATATAATTTCCTGTCAAAAGTGGTTCTTTCAGTTTTTCAAGTGCATACCATTTGCAAAGTGCATACTATTTTGTATGCTTAAAATGAACCTAGTGATCCTTTAGCTGATATGACTTAATTGTTCCTTCCTCCTTAATGTATCTCTCCAAAAAATTATGAGATAGGTTGAAATGTATCTCTCAAAAATTATGAAATAAATTGAAATGGGTGGGTAATAATGCCTTAAAGAGCTGGATCCTTAGGACAAAATGTCATGATAAAATAACATGACAGCAAATCTCCCAATTATTCTGAAGGTAGCTTTAATCCATTGAGATTTAAGAAGAAATTAACCTGCCATATGAAGAAATCTTACATTGCTCAGACACTTGGCTCCTGTTATTCCAGCTGAAAATGCCTTTTGGTACTTTTCAAAACAACTAAAATTTATATATTACTTGTTTAAAAGATATATAGCCTACAATCAGAGAAAAAATGGCAAGTTCATTAATCTGGCAATTCACTACAAGTTTTCAAGATGAAGATTATCAGTCAACCTTAAAAATAATCCAGTGTGGGAAAAGAGGTCACCCTGGGAATATTAAAAATTGAAATACATAACAAACCTAGTCAAGTAAAGACAAGTGATCCACTATTCTCCATAACAAAGTTGGTTTTGAATGGAAAAGCAACATTTGTTTTTTTCTAGTTTAACAGAACTGTTGCAATAGTGTTCTAATTGATCTTACTCCTTTATTTTGAACTTCATGTCTCTCACATCTCCATTAGGAGATGGGAAACATGTATCTGTGAATATGAAGGGAGAACCTCAACTAAGAAGTAGAGAAAGGCTTGCCGTG
The DNA here is from genome assembly GCF_028372415.1 of Notamacropus eugenii. Classification (NCBI taxonomy): domain Eukaryota; kingdom Metazoa; phylum Chordata; class Mammalia; order Diprotodontia; family Macropodidae; genus Notamacropus; species Notamacropus eugenii. The sequence goes on from NC_092875.1 coordinate 391,452,798, forward strand.
AGAGGCTTGAGGACAAATGAAAATGTTTGGAAGTGCTTCTGTGGTAGATGAGTGAATTGATTTGGAGGTATAAAACAGATGCTTAACTGCAATTCTGTAGGAGGTAGAAACCCTCTCTATCAATGAAAATTTCAGCGCTCCATACCTTTGTAGATTTTTTTTTTTGTAGATTGCTTAAGGGAAAAAGAAATCCATTATATGGTGGCCAGTTTTCAGATGATGTGCCTTTCTGAACTTAACTAAGTTGATCCTTGAATGACTATTCATTCCTGTACCTGTGTTGTTGTTGTTCAGTCATGTCTGACGCTTTGTAATTCCATTGTCATTTTCTTGGCAAAGACACTGGAGTGGTTTGCCATTTCCTTCTCTAGCTCATTTTAAAGATGAAGAAACTGAGGCAAGCAGGGTTAAATGACTTGTCCAGGGTCACACAACTAAATGTCTGAGGCCAGACTGAACTCAGGAAGATGAATTTTCCTGAATAGGCATATCCTGACTCTATCCATTGTATCACCTAGCTGCCCCTGTACTTGTACTTTGAGTCTTTTTGGCTTATTAGAATCTACCAGAGCATGTGCTCTAGGCATGGAGAATTGAATATCACCTTTGTACCTCTTATAAGCCCTAGAGCTCCTTACCCCAACTCCCGTTCTCAGTGAAAAGTTGTATCTTAAGAAGTGCAGTTAACTCTTACGAGCCCTTACGCCAACTCTCATTGTCTAGTTGTATCCCTTAACAAGACTGCATCTTCCTATTAGGGGTCTAGGAATACCTCTGAGGGAATTGAAATGTCTTTCTAACAATATTCATTCTATTCCCCTTTCAAGTGAATTCTTCTAAACATCAATCAACAGTCATTAGCACCTTGGTCTGATTTAACCAATTAACATCTATTAGCCTTTTAAAAGGTATATTTATTGAAAACATAAAGTAAGAACACAAATACAAACATTTTCCCCCAACATCTGAAAGCACACTCTCCCTTAGACCCTTGGGACAATATACCCAAACGTAAAGTGGTTCTAAAAACATTCACCTACCAAATTAATGTCCAGGTATGTCATAGTCTATGAACAAAATTATTCTCTTATTTGTAGAAACCGGTGTTTTGATGGTTGATCCATTGCTGGGCTAAGTGAGGTAACTTGCTAGGGTTTTGTTCTACACTAGGTTTAGTTGCCTACACACTTTGGCATGGACTCTCAGCACTGGCACAGTTAACTCTTCCAAACACTCTAAGCTAACCAGGTCACTCCCTAGTCCAATCTATTGTTAATGATCCTTCATCTAAGGCAGTAAAGAATAAATACAATGAAGACAGAAGCAACAGTAAGGCTATGTTAATGGCACATGGGTTGGCCCAAGGTCAGAGAGTAAGTGGTTGGTGCTGTCTCCCTCTCACACACAAGAGAGTGACAACAGTCCTTAACTCTTCACTGTAATACAGCCAAACAGGAATGAGACCTAAGTTTCCTCGGTAGGAGTCTTTAGTATGCAGGCACATTTCTATCTCAGCAGGTAAAAAGCATGCCGTGAACAGATCAGAAACACAGTATCTGTGAATACTCAGAACTGGGGAGTAGGGCCTTTCTGTTACACGTACAGAGCCTCCACATATAGGCATACAATAAATACAACACTGTGTATGGTCAAAGGATGAGATTCCTATTGGCTGGCACCTCCCCCCTCCGATACCCTGCCATTAAACTTTCATGGCATGATGAAGCATCACAATAAGACTTAATAATTATTTTCTTTTTTAATCCATAAATTCAAATCCTCATCTCATTTGGAAAATAGAATCAACCTCATTCCCTTCGAAGTCCTTTTGCAGATAACAGGTATCAACAAACTTGCCTGAGTTGTTTTCCTTTATCTATGAAAGATGCTGATGACAGTTAATTAACTGAAGAGTGAATGAAACAAAATATTGTGGTGAGTAATTAAAAGGCTCATCAACCAACTGCTTTACCATTGATATTTGGCTGTACATTCTCTTAATAGATTCCAAGAAAAGACATAGCTCGTCTAAAGTATTCTATTTTTATTGATGTGGCTTTCAAACATTACCTCTACATAGTTATTATCTGCCCTCAACCTATCACCCTAATCAAAACAAGCCTATTTAGTCATGATGATCTTCAAAGTGCTCTTGCTTATTTACATTGAGCAAGAAGGCTATCTTTCTTATTTTTGATATAGTACATTCTGACCTAGATTCTCCACACTATTCTCTATGAATGGTAGGTCCACACACAGAGAAGCCCCCACAAAGGTACATTACTCAAGGCTATATAGCACATTACTAGTATAAGAAGTTTTGTTTCCTGAGTACAGAGAGTTTTTTTAAGCATAGTGGAAATTATGAGCTTCATCAGAACTGAATTAATCCATAAAGCAATTAGACAAAGGGTCATTATATGTAATTCTTTCTAGAATATGGCAGCCTTATCTATCAATACATGAAATTTCTAACATAAAGAATCCTTACTTTTAAAAAATTGTCTTATTTTTTCAATTAAGTTTAGTGAGATGAATGTACGCAATAAATTCTTTATCCTCCTCTAAAAACCTCCTTGTTCTATTTTTAAATTTTTGTTAATGGTACCAACACCATTAACAACTTTCTTCCTAACTAACAACCAACAACATTCTTCCTCCTCCACCTATCACCGTGTCTCAAAGCTGAATTTTCCTTAGGAAAATTCTTAGGAGTCCATATTTAGCAAATCATCAAATTTTATTGATTTTTTTTCTTATTATACCTTTTCTTTTTCATTCCTCATACCACTACTGTAGGTCCCTATTACCTAATATCAGGTAAAAACTTCCCAACAGCCTCCTTCTGTTCAGTCTCTCTTTATTAAAATCTCTCCTACACATTTCTTCTCAACCAGTCCTACCCAAACAATATTTCCAATATGATTTTCCTCCTCAAAAAATCTTCCTTATTATTTGGCAAATAAAGTTGAAACCTCTGTCTGGTTTTCAAAGTCTTCTATAATCCTGGTCCCAGACATGAAGTTGGGAATTAGAGTTGTGACATTAAATGATCATCAGGACTCAGTTTAGCACAGAGGTATCAAAAACTCAGATTACATGAGCTAGCAGCATACCAGAATCAGATTAAAATATAATAGGGAAATATTTAACTAACTAAATAAAAATGTCATAAAACATGGATAATGGTAATTTTTGGTTTTCTAAGTCAATATGCAGCCGATAGAGATCCTTATGTTCAGCTTATCAGCTGCTTTTTCTTTTTGAGTTTGATACTACTGATCTAGAACATTGGGTCAAATGTAAGAAAATAAAATTTAATAGTATCAACTAATATTATGAGAGGAGTATGGATAGACAGCATGTTCTTGGCTGACTCAGAATACTTTCCTTGTAGTTTATGTTCAATACTGGTACAAAGTGATACACTTATAGGCCATTCAACAGGTAACAAAAAGAGATTTCTTTGATCATCTCGGCAGGATATTAACTGGACATATACTGAGCATTCCCCAAACTGATTTAGCTGGTTGAAGCTCCCCTTCCTAAATTGCCCATTATAGTCCATTAGCTAAGCATTTGAACACATCTGGAGCTCCTGGTAGTTGTCTTGTACTCAGCCAACAAGGAAGCAATATCAATGGACCAAACCTACATCTTGTATCAAACAGGTCTCAAGAATGGTTTCAATATTTTTGAAGAAATAACTAGTATGAGAGTGGGAGAGTAATATAGCATTTCTATCAAACAGCAGTCTATCTAAAAAAAAAAGACCTGAGTTTTTTAAAGGACTATACACTCAATGTAAGACAATGGTATACCAACCAAAATAAGTTAATGTGATATTAGGTTGCATACAGTGTCCAGGAATAAGAATGTAATAATCCCATTTTACTCTACCATGGTCAAATCACATCTGGAGCATTGTATGTGTGTGTGTGTGTGTGTGTGTGTGTGTGTGTGTGTGTGTCTGTGTCTGTGTCTGTGTCTGTGTCTGTGTCTGTGTGTCTGTGTGTGTCTGTGTTCGTCCGTTGATGTGGAAGAAGACCATGCCATCAGAGAAATGGTGACATGGCTTGCACTTGACTTTGTTTTGAGTGAGGGAGAGCCGTGCAGGTCACCAGCCTCACTTCTCCTCCAGAGCCATCTGAATCCAGTGACCAGATATTCATCAGGATGACTGGAGATGACCCAGGTTGAGGCAATTAGGATTAAGTGACTTGAAACACAGCTAATGAGTGTCAAGTGTCTGAGATGAGATTATGTTCAACTTGGAGTTCCATATATCTCTCCAAATGGGAGAGTAACCAAAGAAGAAAAATGAAGATGCTAAAGAGTTAATTTCACTTGAGGATTGGTTGAAGGAAATAAGGAAAGGGGAGGTTAGCTTAGAAGAAAAAAGATATAGGGGGGACATTTTAGCTCTCTTCAAGTACTTGAAGTGAGAAGGATTAGAACTGTTTTGTTTAGTCTCAGAGGTCATAGTTAGAAGCAGGGGATGGACACTGCAAGGAGGTTTACAGCTCCATTTGAGGAAGGCACTGAATAAATTGTCTCTGTCATTAAGAAAACATTGAATAATCATTTTTGAAATATTGTTGAGTTAATTCATCACTCCTCACAGCTGTGATAAGTAGCAGTTATGAGTGTCAGATTTATAGATAAAAGGGTTTTTATAGGTCACCTAATTTAACTTCCCTTTTTAAAGATGGAGAAAATGAGACCCAGTAAGGTTAGGTCACATGGATTTTAAGTAGATAGCCATGTGGCCTATGGTTAGATGAGCTATATTAGGGCACATAGAGGAAGGCCTGTAACACATTGTGGGATACCCTGTAAAGGAAAGGAAAGGAAAGGAAAGGAAAGGAAAGGAAAGGAAAGGAAAGGAAAGGAAAGGAAAGGAAAGGAAAGGAAAGGAAAGGAAAGGAAAGGAAAGGAAAGGAAAGGAAAGGAAAGGAAAGGAAAGGAAAGGAAAGGAAAAGGAAGGGAAGGGAAGGGAAGGGAAGGGAAGGGAGGGAAGGGAAGGGAAGGGTAGGGAAGGGAAGGGAAGGGAAGGGAAGGGAAGGAAAAAGGAAAGGGCATCTTTTGGATTGTGTTTGTCCCTTGTTGCAAAAGAAGACATCTAAGGCACATAATGTGCTGTTTTCTTTCAGATGCAACAAAATGATATTATAGGGAGAAAATATTATTAGGAGAACTGTTTTTATTATTTCATGTAAATAGAAAACAGTATATGAGATTCATTGCTCTAATTTAATTCCAATTAGTTTTCCCTCATTCTCTAAACTTAATATGAAAGCAACTTATACTGAAATGTCTTGACTCCTACAGTATTAAAAATAATACTGGATATTACCTATCATTTCTTTTTCATTCATTTTTCATTTTACCATTCAACTTTTTCTTAGAACTTCACTTGTAAGTCTAAAGGTCATTATACATGAATATTCCCCAACTACAGAATTTCAGGAAGCTATAAAAGCAACAGAAATGAGATAGCTTATTTTCTCTCTCAATTCAATTTGAGTCAGTTCAGTTGAAGTTAAACAATTTTTATTAAGAACCTGCTATGACAGGCTTAAAGGAACTCATATTCTATCATGGAAAGCATAAATATGTCAATATAAAAGGATAGATAACATAATTTGGGGGATAATGAGAGAACTAATGATTAGGAGGGGTTAGGAAAGCCTCCTATGGGAGAGTTGTTACTTGAGTTGCACCTTGAAGGAGTTAAGGATTCCAAGAGATAGAAGTGAGGCTAAGAGAACATTCCAGAACATTGCAAGCATAGAGATTAATTAGGTAGCCTGTGCAAAGTAAAAGAAGCAGGAGATATACACATTCACATATATACATATGTACACATGTGTATATATATATATATATATATATGTATATATATATATATATATATATATATATATATATATATATATATATATATATATGGTTGTGAATGACAATTCATGTGTCTGTATTTTATGGCTTATAAAGCACGTTTCTCACTGTGACTCCATGAGAAAAGTAGTATAAATTTTATTAACTCCATTTCACAGAGAAGGAAACTTACTTTTTTATTTCCTTTGATCTTCCAGTATGTATTTCTAGGTGGATCTTATTTGAGAGAATATGGTCTCATTGAGTAGACTTTACAGTTGTTTTTGTCTCTCATTTTCAGAAAGGACCATTGATATAATGGGGTGATGTCTTGACTTGCTTGTGAATTGGATATAAGTGAGACAGTGATTCACAAAGTGTTCAGCTTCACTCTCTCTCCCAAAATCATCAAAGTCCAGTGGCAAGATAAAAGTCAGGACAACTAGCAATGGCCTAGAATGTAGTGGATGATCTTAGCATCTTCAATGTGTGACCAAGCTTTAAATATTCCACTACACCTGCTTCAGTCACCTTCATGGTCATTGGAACAAATTATTTTTCTCCCATTCTGCTGAGGAAGTCTTCACATGTTTGGGGTACACATCCCCATGCCTCACTGATGAGGTCAAGGCTTGTCAGTTACCTTCAACTTGGTTTAACCCATCTGCTGATGCAGTTTTATTGGGCTGTAACCACAGTCCATCTTACAGTTTCTTGGAGGCACAGATGAAAGTTGGGTGAAGGTAGACACCAAAGCTGGATGAACAGCCCTGAAAAGGACTCAGTAAACCCTTACATCAGTGGTGTTAGTCATCATTGAGTACCCTATACAAACTGGCCTCATATTTTTCTGGTACTAGATGCAGTCAGTACAATATAATCTATAAAATGGATCATATGGAGAATATTTCTATCAATAGGGACTCAATCTTCTACTTGAACTTTGCTCCAGTCTTATTTTACTTGCTTACTTTTTCTTGAACTTTATGTTAAAACCAAACTGGACAAGCAGATTAGTCTGTTGAACAAATTAGACTATAGAGAAATATGTTGTCTTCTTAGGACATATAGTCATGACATAATGGGGAGTCTCCTTAGAATTGTTAAACTTTATTCACTCACTCACTTCTGATGATTCATCAGAGTAGTGGGGAGAAGGGAGAACAGATTGTAGCTTTAGAAGGAATATAGAATGCAAAATCTTAGACAAAAATATGAAAACCTTGGTGCTACATGTAGTGTTTTCCCCACTACCTCTCATTTAAGGTAGGGAATTCATAAGAGAAAAACAGATTTGGGAAATGAACAGCTGGCCTGAACAAGGAGATATTTTCTGAGAAGACTTTTATTTATGGACCACATATTAATAGAAAAATAAAATAAAATAAAAAAAGTGTTATTTACATTTTTGGACATGGCTAATGTGGGAATTTGTTTGCTTCACCATGTATATTTATTATAATGATTTTCTTTGAAATTTGAGGGGTGAGAAGAAAAGAAAAAACAAATCTGTTAATTGGAAAATAATGTAAAATTGATTTCTTGGCCATAGCTTAAATATAGGATTGAAAAGCTCTACATGAAATGAAATATACCTAACAAGGTCCAGTAACAGAATATTTGAATGAAATCTTGTCAATCTAGTCAAGAAGAATTTCTTAAAATAGTGTATTATTTTTCTCCAATTACATATCAAGAAAAATTTTAGCATTCATTTCCACAAGATTATTAGTTTCAAATTTTTCTTCTTCCTCTCCTCTCTTCTGAAAATGGTAGGCAGTTTGATAATGGGCTATCATATAAAACATATTTTCTTATTCATCACAGCTGAGGATGAAGAAACAGAAGGGGAAAAACACAAGAAAGAATAAAGCAAATGAAAAAAAAAATGCTTCCATCTGCATTCAGAGTCCTGTTATCTATCTGGATGTGGATAGCATTTTCCTTTGTGAGTCCTTTATGCTTGTCTTAGATCATTGTGTTGCTAAGAAGAGCTGAGTCATTCATAGTTTGAATGGTTGAACTTCCAAGTTTCTTGGGCTAAAAGATTGTTTCACCCCATCTTTTTTCTGCTGTTCTAGGATTTGTTTGAGGGCTTTGTTTTATGACCGTTTGAAGGTGAGTATAGAACAGTTATAGTGATTCTAATCCAGAAGAACTTAAAAGAAAAGCCCTGTATATAGATTTCAATGGCTGGTTTAACAAAGGAAAACAAAATAGAAACCTAGTAATCCATAGAGGACATTATGCAGCTCTAAAATTGGTGACCTTGAATGTTTATATACAAATGCACAAAGTATGAATAACAAACAGGTTAAATTATTGATTCAAGTAAAAGGAGATAAACTTGATTTCACAAGTATCAGTGAGACATTGGTATAGGACTCATGAATGGAATTTCTCTTTGTGGAGTGTGGAAGGGTATATTTTCTCTGAATTGAATGGAAGAGGTTTTGGGTTGGGTGAGGGTGGAATAGCATGAGGGATAAAGAGGGAAAGAAAGAGATAGAGACAAGTAGACAGAGACAAAAAGAGAAAGAAACAGAGACAGAGAGAGATGCATAGGGGAAGAGAGAGTGTGTGCTAAACCTGTAATTATTAAGACCTTATTAAAACCCAAGTTCAGACACTAGATGTGTGGCCTTAGACAAGTCACTTCACTTCAATTTCCCTTACCTTTTCCTTCACCTGTAAAAATAAAGTTAATAATAGCATCCACCTTTAATGGTTGTTGCATAACTTACTCATATATAAAGATGAATATTATAAAGCACTACAGACACAGCTTGGGGAATTAATAACTAATTTATTAATTAAGCTCTATGTCAATCAATAATGGATGGTCAGTAGTTTCTCTTGATAACCAAAGACCCCAAAGGAAGCCTGAAATATCTTCTGAAAAGGAATTCCCCTTACAAGTGAAGATCAGCCTAGATTGGTGGATTGCTAATGAGGAGATTGACTAAAAATCTTGAACTCCTCCTACTGAGAACATGGCTTGATTATGAGATTCAGAAGCCTCAAGCAATCTAGATGTGGGGAGCCAACTCTATCCAGACCTCTCTGGTTTTCTTCTTCATGTGCTGGGTAGCCCTAAACTCTAATGGAGGGCAGGGATTCCTTTCCTCAGAGTAAGGGCCTGCCCAAATTGGGTTTTGGATTGGATACTCAGAAATTAGGTCTCCTAGTTGGGTGAGATCTGTCCAGCATTGAGAAGCATGTTTCTTGAGGGCTAGAAATAATCTCATCAATCAACCAAACTTTCCAGAGACTGACTTTAATAAGAGCTGAGGAACTAGGAGAAAAACCTGGATCACAAATTAACAATTAGCTATGAATACAATAATATAACAATAATTTATTTTAATACATATGTGTGTGTTTATTTATTTATATTTATAAAAAAAATCCAGGCCTCTGAAGTGAGAAGCCTGAAGGGAAACATTTGAATAAATCAGTGGAAATTAAAACAAAAATAGAATTGTAAGAATATTGATTACTCTGAGAGAAGAAATTCAAAGAGCAACTTGGGAAACATCTGAAACCTATTATGGAAACATGATAGTGTATTTATGAGTAACTTCATCTCTTCAAGACATCTGGTATTCTCTTTCTATGCCTCTTTTTCCTTTGCCTCTATCTCTCTATCTTCATTTTTCCCTTTCTCCTTCCCCCTCTCCTCTCTTTATTTTTTTCCTCTTCTCACCCTTCCCCCCAAACAGAGCAGGTAACAATTTTTATGAGCCCTCTTAATCATGTCACTCATCCTTCAAAAGTTAGAGGAGGAGATAACAGAAAAATATTGCTCTAGGTCTCAATGAGAACTTCAGTTCTATCTGAACACTCTAGCATCCACTCTAGAGATTGTGATCAAGAAGGAGAACAAAACTGAAAAGTCTAAGAGGGGATGAACTAGAGGTGCCACATGATAATGTATCCATTTGGTTTGATTAACTCTGTTACAAAGGAAGGCTTCTAACTGGGTAGTGGTAGGGATGAGAGAGACAGATGGAAGCAGAGAGATAATCAGAAAAACAGAGAAACATGAATGTGGAAAATAAGGAAGAAGGTTTATTTCCACAGAGTTGTCACCTAGCACAGTCAGGTTAGAGGTCAGAAATTTATGCGCAGACCCAATGAACTGTTTGAGGGAAAGCCTATTAGAGAGAAGAACATGAAGTCACCTGGCCAGGGGATGGTGGGCTGAGGAGTTCAAAATTCGGAACAGTATAAGAAGCTTCCATTAGTCTGAACAAGCTTTATTCTTCCTGTTGCCTTACTGGGAAGCTACCCATTCGTTCAAAGGAATGAAGGTAGAAGGCACTCTCTCCTCCTGATGAGGAGGGGGAGTCAGCTTTGGCCAAAGCACTCAATTCCTCTGAACTTTACTTTAATAAATTTTCCCTTGACACATTTTTGTGTGTAACAATGAGCATCACTAAAAAATATTTTAAAATGCAGTGAAATAAACAAAAAGAAGATGAAAAGGGAACAGAGAGGAGTACTGCTGTTATCTTGTTAAATTTAATATATGTTTAAAAATGAACTGTATGTAATAACTCTATTTCATAGATAATCTTTTTTGTGTTCAACTGTTTATTAAAATGTTGGTGTTTGTTTATGATTGTTAAATTCATGATAAAAAAAATATTTAAAAAAAAAGTCCAGAAAGTAGCCTGAAATTCATTAAGTCAGATATTAAAGGGTTCAAGAAAAGGATAGGTCATATCCAATACCCTAATATTTTGAGGGAGACATCTACCCAGAGGAATAACAGTAATAATAGTTGGTATTTTTATAGTGTTTTTAAGTTAGAGAAAGTGATTTATATACATTATCTCATGTGATTCTCATAATAGTACTATGAGGTGAGTGGCACAGGTATAATTAGTAAAATTTTACAGATGAGTGAACCTTGGATTAGACTGACTAATTGTCTTTCTTCCCCATGGTCCTACGCCTAGTAAGTTTCAGGAACAGGAATGGACTACAGGTATTTCAAGACTTTAAGGCAAGTGGTTTATTAAGGAAAAATTCTAAAGTCACATTTAAAAATGATTCTGATAAAGAAAAAGGAGAACTGTCTAATGTGACTATTGTGAACTGAAGAGAAGTCATTGACAAATTCAGATAAAACAAAAAGACATGTGGATAAAGGCAAAATAAAGTAAAGGAAATCAATACAAAGTATTCTCTTATAAAAATTGTGTCAGGAGTATTAAAAGCCAGAATGAGATGAAGTTGCCAATGAATGCTAAGGACAAAAATCAAAGGTTTGATGGCTTTGTTGTGGGAGAAAGGGGAATCAAAGAAGAGATAGGACTGCTTTTTGTTGTGGATAGAATGATAATATTGGGTGATAGAAAGAAGGCTTCCCTCTTATTTTGTTTATGTTTCAGGCTCCAGAGAGAGTGAGGAGTAGGAGGGATAAAACAAAGATGCAGAGTGGGAACCCTAAAGATAAGTGAGAAGAGAAAACTAAGGAGAGAGCAACATACCTGGGGTCAGGGGCACTCAGGTTCATATCCTAACGGCCACTTAATTTCTGAACTTGAGCAAATCACATTTTGTTTATACTCTAAACAGAAAATAGGACTTGGACAGAAATCCTGAAAAGAAGACTGAAATGGAATGTTTAGACAGGTAGAAGAATCAAGATGGAGAAGTGTGAAGAAAAACTAGAGGGAAGACAGTATCAAGGAGATTAAGGTTGTTAGCAGCGTCACAGGCTTCAGAGATGTCAAGAAAATAGGACTGTGAAAAGGTCATTTGGTTTGACTATTAAAAATCACTAGTAACTTAGGAGAAAGCAGTTTCTTTTGAATGAATGCTTACTTTTTTTCTCCTTGGTAACCATGTTAACATAAGCAAATTAAAAGAAGGAAGAGGTAGAGAAAATTTCTAGAGGGAATGGGAAGTGAAGAGAAGGGGTGCAAGCAAGCTTATAGGGTGATATAGTCCATTAGAGAAAGCTTTTCTGGAACTTTTTCTAAAGTTCTTGTGTATTCTAAAGTACTCCTTTCAGGTACCTATTAAATTTGTCTCATTTGTCAGAGTAGATACAATTCACAAAGCAATCTAGGGATTCTGATTGATGGTTTCTGATATTGTAGTACAGGATCCTACATTTCTGCCATATGTTAAAATAGAAAAAAAAATGTACTGGTCTTGTTTTGTTTTGTTTTTTGTATAATATTATCTACCTTGATATCTCTCAACAGATCTATCCAAAATGTATTTCTTTTCCATTTCAATAGGTATGACCTTTTTTATTGATCACAAAATGTCAGTAGTAATTGGTTTATGCAAGTGAAGGGTCAGGGGCTTGGTCCAGAAGGGGAGAGTAGGGTGATACAATTACTGAGAGCCTGAGACTTACGGAGTAAACATAGTTCAGCTGACAAATATTTATTAGATGCCTATGGTATACAATGCACTATACCAGCTGCTAGGGTTACAGCTATGAAAAAACATATAGTCACTGTCCCCAATCCAATGGAATGGGTGGTTGGTGATTTAGATAAGACTTTACAGTATAATGTGATAAATGTGGAGATCATATTCAACTTAGATCAGGGGTTTTAAACCTGAGGTCTGCAAACATTTTTTTGATACATAATAATTTCAGTGTAATTGACTTCTTTTTTTATTTTATGCTTCAAAACATTATACTAAAAGGCCCAGACTACTTTCAATGATGGAATGCATGGTTACTATCTGGAGATCAACTTGGCTAATGTGGCTAACATAGCATGGCTCATTACTGGATTGATTATATGGTGATATTTCAATCATATCAACTCTCCTAGACTATCTCTCCAAGTTGAACATCTATATCCTATGAAGACAGTACCTACATTGACAAAAATATCCATACTATAGTACTAACCATACTATAGTACTAAAGAAATAGTGCTACACATTGTAGTTGCATTTTCTTTCAACTTAACAGCAAAAACCATAGTCAGCACTTAATACAGCAGCACTTTAAGATTTGTAAGATGTTTTCTGAATGTTATTTTATCCTTACAACAACCCTGGAAAGTAACTGTTATTATGATTACCTTTTTGTAAATGAAGAAACTGAGACAGGCAGGTGTTAAATGACTTGATTAGGGTCACACAAGTGTCTAATACCAGATTTAAAATAAGGTCTTTTTGACTCTTAAGTCCAGTACTCTATCTACTGTAATATCTAACTGAATAAATTCTGTCTGTCTGTCTGTCTCTCTCTCTCTCTCCTCAATTCCTCCCTCTCTCTTCCTTTCTCTCTCTCTTTCTCTCAGTATAGATGGTGACCATAGCACATTCTGGATTTTAGAACAGTTGAGATCTCAATACATTGCATTTTTAACAAAACAAAACAAAAATCACTACTTTATTCTGAGAAGGGGTCTATAAACTTTACCAGATTGCTGAAGGAGTCCATGATATCAAAAATGCTTAGGATCCCTTGGTTTAGAGTAGAGGTGCCAAAAATACAGCCTATAGATCTGCTTGTGAACCACAACACTCCTGACTTCAGCTTAAAACAAAAAATCAAAATCTAATCAGGAAATGGTCAAATGATATGAATAGGCAGTCTTCAGATAAAGAAATTAATGCTATCTATAGTCATAAGTAAAAAAAAAAAATGCTCTAAATCACTATTGATTGGAGAAATGCAAATAAAACAGCCCTGAGGTACCATCTCACATCTATTAGATTGGGTAATATGACAGAAAAGGAAAATGCCAAATGTTGAAGATGCAGAAAAATTGTAACACTCATGTATTGCTGTGGAGTTGTGAACTGATTCAACACTTTGGGAGAGCAAAGTGGAACTTTGCTCAAAAACCTATAAAACTGTGCATATCTTTTGACCCAGCAATACCACTACTAAGTATCATAGAGATCATAAAAAATGGAAAAGGACCCAGATGTCGAAAAATTTTATGGCAGTTCTTTTTTTGTGTCCACAAAATATTGGAAATTGTGGGGATCCCCATTAGCTGGGGAATGATTGAACAAGTGATATATGAGTATAATAGAACATTATTGCTCTATAACAAATGATGAGCAGGTGGGTTTCAGAGAACCCTAGAAAGTCTTCCATGAACTGGTGCTGAATGAAATGAGCAGAAGCAGGAGAACTTTGTACACAGTAACAGCAACATTGGACAATGATCAATTATGATACATTTAGCTCTTCTCAACAATGGGAAATGCTGTCCACATCCAGAAAAAAGAACTCTGGAGTCTGAATGCAGATTGAAACTTACTATTTTCACTGTTTTGTTTTTTTCTTTCTTGTGGTTTTTCCTTTTTGTTTTAATTCTTTACAACATGACTAATGTATAAATAAATTTGACATGATTATACATGTATAGCCTATATCAGATCACTTTCTATCTTGGGGATGAAAGATAGGGAGGGATAAAAATTTGGACCTCAAAATCTTATAGAAATCAGTGTTGAAAGCTGTCTTTACATGTAATTGAAAAATTAAATACTACAAAGTGCAAAAAATAGTTTAAAAATAAAATGTAATCAGGAAACATTTAACAAAATAAATTTAAAATGCAATAGAACATAGTTAATATGTGGTTTTCTATGTCAACATGCCACTGCAAGAATCTTTATACATGGTCTTATAGACAGTTGCTATTTGAGTTAGATAGCCCTTACTCAGGAAATGTATTATAAAGGAACTGGCCCTGAAGGTAGGCCTTGAAGAAAGAAAATGATTTTTAGCAGGTGGAGATAAAAATATAGTATACTTGAAGAATTCATAGCAAATTGGATGAATACCTAGAAGCGACGAAGAGCAAGATGAGACTAAGAAAGAGCTAGAAGACCAAAACATTCAGCACATGAAAGCAGCAGAGGAAAATAAGTTTGGAGAACTAGTTTGGAACCAGACAATTGAAGGCCCTCAAGTGCTTCCCAGAACTGACTTTGTACTTTATGTCACAGGTAGTGGGAGAAAGCTAGGTGGCAAAGAGAATACAGCGTCAGGCTGTCCTGAGTTAAAATCTGACCTCAGATACTTACTACCTATGTGACCTTGAGCAAATCAATTAACCCTACTTGTCTCAGTCTTCTCATCTGTAAAATGAGCTGGAGAAGGAAGGGGCAAACTACTCCAGGATCTCTGCCAAAATGAAAAATAAACCCAAATGGGGTCACAAAGAGCTGGACACAACTGAACGACAATAGTGGAGTGGAGTTTTGAAATTAATGAATACAGAAAGATGCTCAGACCTGTTAGAGAAAAGTTATTTTGGGAATTGTGTGAAATACCAGTTAGAAGGACATGAGTTCAAGTTAGTCAGACAATAAATAAATAAACATATATTATATTCTTATTATGTATCAGGCTTTACCCTAAGTTCTGGAGATAAAAAAAAGAGATAAAAGACAATCTTTGACCTCAAGGGGCTCACAATCTATTAAGAGATGATGAGTCCCTTAACTCCAGTTGAAGCTATCTGAGTGGAGGTCAGAGGTGTGCAAAGGGGGACTGGAAGTGTATAGATAGAAGGGATATTGATAAAGCAGAACTGACATAATTTTGCAGCTAATTAGATTTACTGGGTGAGGAAAACTTGAAGTTGGAAGGATGGTGGCACCATCTACAGAAATAGGAATATTGGGATAAAAAGAAACTTGGAAGATGGAAGAAATAAAGCTCATATTTATATAGTGTGTTAAGTATTATAAAGTGCTTCCCTCACAATATTTGTGAAGTATGTAGTACAAATATGATCTCCACTTAACATCTGAGAAGATACTTGACTTCACATAGCTGCTAAGTGTCTAATGTAGAATTATGACCTTTTGTTCTCCTGAGTTCAAATGTAGGAGTCTATTAAACTAGGCTACCTCTCAAGGAGGTAACAGTATGCAGGAGGGAAAAAGTTTTAGGTTTCAGATGTCTAAGAACTCATGATGGGGGTGGGAGAGAGACAGAGACAGAGAGAAACAGAGAGAGAGAGACAGAGACAGAGAGAGACAGAGACAGAAACAGAGACAAAAGACTGTCAGAAATGTGTATAAGAGAGAGAGAGAGATAAAGAGACAGGCAGAAAAAATATAGAGAAAGAGAGAAGATGGTCAATGGATTAGACATTAGACCATTCATGTACAAGATTCTTCATATGCTACCTTGGTCCCACTAGTATTATAGATAACCCACATGTTAGGTGTGTAGAGGGGGTTACTTATGACTTAAGAGATCAATTCATTTCTGCTTACAACGTATGATGGGAATTCATCATGTGGCTAGTATAGGTTTAAGTTATTATGAGAAGCCTTAGTTTCTGACTTGTGATAGGTGTCCCATGAGCTAATAGTAAGGGGGGAGGGGAGATTATGAGCAGGGAATCCTCCCTACCTGGATTTATTATTGTAATTGTTGCTGTTTAGTTATTTTAGTTATTTCAGTCTTATCTGATTCTTCATGACCCCACTGAGGTTTTCTTGGCAAAGATACTGGAGTGATTTGTCATTTCCTTTCTCAGTTCATTTTACAGATGAGAAAACTGAGGCAATCAGGACAAAGTGACTTACCCAGGGTCATACAGCTAGTAAGTGTCAGATGTTAGATTTGAATTTAGGAAAATGAGTGCTCCTGACCCAATCCTGGCACTCAATTCACACCACCTTTTGTTTGGATTATTCAGGTGTAATTTTATTGTGCAAATTGTGCAAATCAATCAGTTAATTTTCTGACAATACCATATTTATAAACAGATGAATCTCATTTTATATAATAGATATGTTCCTGAAATAAAATATAATTCAAATATTTATAAATTGAATCACATTTACTTCCATTGTAATTTCAAACATGATGCTTTAATCTTAAATAATAATAACAATTGAAAACACTAAATTTCCATGTCATTGCCCAAGACTCTATGTTAATTAATTAATGATCTATAGAATCAATACACTCCATTAAGAACTTGGCAATAATTTTTCCCCCTAAAACAGTCATAACCTAATTGATTGTTGGTGTATTTAGAATTTCACATGTTGAGTTTTCTTAAAGGAAAGCACGAGTAGCACTGTCACTCTTTTCCTCTAATGAAAAATTTTGTGATTATGTTGTACAGTACTGTGTACTAAGAATCTTGGTCCCCCAATGTCTTTTTCTGTGATTATGCAATATGTAACAATTTTGATGCCTTAGCTTCTTTTATTTTAATTTAATAGAATTAGTAGTATTGCCTCAGAGAGAGCCATGGTTCAAAATTAGAACACATTGTTTTATAAAATGGAAGAAGTAAATAAACATTTTTTTCATGTTACTTGTATGATAGATTTATGGCTCCTAAGAACCACTGCACACACTAATTTGTAATATGCCATACATGTACCTTGAAATTGCTCTCATGCATTATTTTTGAAGACATATATATTTACTTTTGAAACGTTCTTAGCATAATAAAAAAGCAAAACAGACAAATGCTTCAAAAGCAACTTTAATGATAGGCACACTCTTCTCAAATTTTTCAATTCAAATTAATTTAGAAAGCATTCTACTAAAATGTCCCCACAATACTTCTCCTTAATTGACCTTTACTCTCAGAGTGAGACCATGATTTGCATTAGACCTTGGTTAGAATGTCTAGGTGACCATGGACAAGTTTTTCTGAGTCTTGATTTTCCTCATCTCTAAAAAAACAATAGTATTTGCATTATGTAAGTCAGGATTCTTGTGAGGAAAATGCCTTGTAAGCCATTGTTTGTTCCTTATATATCCCTTTATAATGATTCTCCCCTACTTTGATAGAGAATGCAATGTCTGCCATTACACACTGACATCAAGAAAAATTGCTCTGACAGCTTATTCCTCCTTTGAATAAGAAAAGAATAAAGTCCAATAACTTTATACTGCCGTCCCTGATTCTAGTGTATTCTCTCTCTAGTTCATCCATCACACAGCTGCTAAAAATCATCTTGCCAGTGCACAGATTTGAGCAAGTCATGTCACGCCCCCCACTTTGAAGTCTGGAGGAATTACCTGTTACTACTGGGATCAAATACAGACTTCTCAGTCTAGTTTTTAAGGCATTTTTTATTTCCCTTCTTGTACTCTGTGTTCCAGACAAATTGAACTCTAACTCCGTCCCATCATCTTAGTTCTATTGCACAGGTCATGTCCTGTGTCTTCCTCATCACAACTAGCTCATATCTGAACTTCATAGTTTCAGCTTGGGTTCAATCTCCCAATTCTTTTTGTGAGTGGCAATGTGTGATGGAAAAAACAGTTTCCCTAGAACTTCAGCTTTTCTATCTGTAAAACGAAGTGTTTGGATTATGATTTATACTATTCCTTGTATCTTGCAGTTTTAAGATATATCATTTCATGGTTTAACAGATGATCATTGAGATCCTGTTTGCAACCCTAAAATACTATGATTCCATATGATGCTCTGGCCTAAAGTTTTCTATCTTTAAAATGGTATGAGTCTACTTTTAAAAAATGAGGACAAGGCACATCAATTGATGCAATTGAAATATTATAATTCAATATAATTTCTCCTATGAAATACAATTTCAAGCAGATACTATCATTTTACATTGAAATAAACATTTTTATCTTGTTATCTTTATTTTCTTTGCCTCATGGATAAAGAGAAATGCACTACATTAATAGACTACATTAATTGCGTCCTTCTTGTTAAGAATCCTAGACCAAATTACTAGGGAAGGCCTTAGTGAAGCAGGTATACATGCATACCCTGACATATACAGGAGGGCCTGCTATCACAGGTTCTTTGATCTGCTTTTCTAACAGGAAAACAACTTTTGAGGGGGTCAACAATCACTTTAATCAAGCACATATATCATTCACTTAGTTCAGGGGAAAAAGTCAGCACCCAGAACTTCAGAGTAGACACAGAAAAATCAAAATTCACAGACTTGGCAACCAACTGTCTGACATCAACAATACAGTCATCATAGATCAACAGACACATCCAACTGCCTGACCATTACATACCTACATAGTCACTAGAGAGAGAATCACCAACATCTGGGTTTTCAAAGGCAGGGATCTCCTTAATGGCTGCCCAGAATCTCATCTGGCCAAAAAAACACTACCAAAGAGTAAGCCCCAAAGTAAACCTCACCTCAGAGTATTTATACATTTTTTTTTAGAGCCAGAGTGCATCACAACCCTTCAGAACCAGTGTTGCATTAACCATCCCCTAATCAAACTCCCCTTAATGGGCTGGCCCATTAATGGGTGGGGAAGATCTTTAATTTCATTAAGAAACGAAATTGTATTAACAATAAGCAAAAATGCATTATTAATACACCATCCACTCTGAGATGAGTCATCAATTTCACTCTGCCTCTGAAGAGCTACTATATCTAATCACAATTTTTAAAACTCGTAATGGAGAAAAAAATTAATTATGGACTTGACATTGAAAAGTTCTCTTCCTCACCCAGTTCCAGAAATAGAGTAATTTTGTGGTGAGTATAGATAAGTTATTTTCCATGTATTTGTTATTTTGTTAAGACATGTTGTCCTTTGGATTTATGAGAACAAATGCATTTAAATTTTTCCACTATTAAATTTGTTCAGCTCTGGCACCACTGAGCATGCCCATTTTTCCTGATTTTTAAAAATTTGGTAAATATTTCACATGAAAAAATAAAGAACATGTCTCTTTTATGTGGAACAAAGTGACCCAGAGCCAGAAAGAAACATGTGATTGTGGTTGGATAATGAGGAGGAATGCCTAAAGTCTATTTAAAGTCTCTGCTTTCAACTCTTTATGTATGAAAACTTATAACTAGGGAGTCACTAAGATATCAAATGCATTTTACCTGATTTTATTATTTCCTGCTTATTCTTGACTGATTTCTACATCCTGTCCTGGAATCCACTGACACCTGTGTTGGCCATCAGGAAGGACTACGAACTAGCCATTTGCACAGTCTTGGTTTGCATACTTCTAACTTACCAACCTCTTTCTTAAGAACTGATAATGAAATCAACATATCAAGATCAAATTTATTACTGTGAATGGTATGGTAATCTTCTGTGATATCCTTGTTTTTCCATTCTCCCTACAGTGAAGGTCCTTTTCTTGGTCACTACTCCCTTCTCTCTGTCTGACCCATTCATGTCACCTCCATCCCTTCAGTGTACGTATCCCACTTATCCAACCATTGCATCATGTACTTTAGAACCACTATCTTATTGTTAACAAATTGTTGTTCTTGTTAGTTCTTTTTTGAAGAAGTCCAGTGACATCGGGAATGAATGATGTCTTGACTCCTGAGTGAACTGGATTTAAATAAGGCTGAGTTTCACAAAATGATCAGCAAATTATTTTCATGTTAGATCTCTACACTAGAAATTATTTTATATTTTGTACCTAACATATTTCCCAAATAGAATGGAAATAGACTATAGATTTCTTGAGGGCAGGATTGTTTCATTTTGTCTTTGTATACCTAGAACCTAGCACAATTACTGACACATAGTGCCTTCACCATGCTGAATAAATGCTAATTGAATTAAATCAAATTGTTTCAGACCTTCCTGAAGATGACCTGACTGATTTATATATTAAGATGAGTAGAAATTAAGACATTAAGAAATTAAGACATTCTAGACATTATGATATCTAGAAATATGTTAACTTGTACTCTTTGATACTGATCTTTAAGTGCTCATGGCCTGAGATTCCATAAGCATGAAATGGAAGAATCTTAAGTTGATTGTAAGACTCTGTCTATCATAAATTATTTGGGCCAATATTTCTTTATTCTTAGATTGATCCAATTGAGCTGGAAGAGTTTCAAGGATAAGCCTAGTGGCAAGCTGTCATACTGGGATAAAACCTGCTCAGGTCATAGAGGGTCATCCCCAGAAAAGTGGTTGTTTGTTGGTAAAATACTTTTGACCATTGAAGCTTATAAAAACAGATTATTAAGGCATGGAAAGTCTTCAGTCTACCTCAGTGAATGGTAAGCCCATTGATGAAAACATATTCTGAGGCACAAAATAAAGTCTTTTAACTAGGCAATTCTGTTAAGTAATTAATCCTATTTGTGAGAACAAAATGATCAAAATTTTCTTTTGGTATTATATAGATAAAAGCCTCAGGTTGACCTGTTTTAAAAATTTAGTTGCTTAGATTGTTAGACTAAAAAGACAGAAAGCAGCATTATGGTTCTCAGGCAAAAGAGAGTAGATAAATAGTGTTAGCTTTTTTTAAAAAGCATGTTTCTTTCTTTCACATTTCTCTGTGTTGAACACAAACCTTTATGCTAAGTGATTTGAAGATTAGTATCTTTAAAGTCCTCAGTTCTTTAAAGCCCACTGTTTTATAAAGTGAGCAAGCCAGTTACATATAGATTTTCTGTCAAATCCATTCAGAAGGATATATTCTAACCACGATGGCTCCCTCATTAGACTTAAGTGTCTTTAACAAAAACTATCAGCCACCTCTAGGTCTCTGGAAATAAAAAAAAAATAGCTTGGCCTGTAGAGTTCCTCATACTTCCCCAGTGAGCTCTGCTATATTAACCTTGACATTTTTAGAACTTTGGAACCATATTACCTTTTCACGCCTCATCTGTTAATGTAGCTGTTTAGAGTTCTCATTTTTGGAAAATTATCAAAGAGATCACAGTATTTAAAGCTGTTTCTGCTCCTCTTTCTCCCAAGAAAGGAAATCCATTTTCTAGTATCTCTTCCCTCATTAATCTTGATGTTGGTGAGTCACAAATGGGAAGAAAGCAATTGAAATACTTCTCAGAAAAGAAAAAAAAATCCACTACTTTTGATTATGACTTAGAAGGAATATTCTTGGGTGCAGTCAAGATAACAGAGTAGAAGCAGGGACCTGCGTGAGATCTCCTCACAAACCCCTCAAATTATCTGTAAAAATGACTCTAAACAGATGCTAGAGTAGCAGAAGTTATGGATGACAGACTGAAACAGATTTCCAGCCCAGGACAATCTGGAAGGAGAGAAAGAATGGACTATTTCACTGGGCTCAGAGTGGAGCGCAGCCCAATGTAGGCCATTCCAGCACAGAAGAGACTAGAGCAAAGTTTCAGAGCACTGAATCATTAGCAACTGAAGTGGTTTCCAGACCTTTCAACCCACAAACACAAAAGACAGCCTTGAAGGTCAGTGTGAAAACTTTCTCACCTACCTGAGAGAGGAACATGATCTTACCCCAGCCCCAACCTCAGCTCCAACCTCAAGTGGGTGGCAGCCACTGCTGCAGCAGAAAGCTGCTTCTGGAGCTTTCACCCTATAGAGAGTGGGGGAATTGAGAAACTAATCTGGGTCACAGTCCTGGGTGGTTGTCCTGCGGTGAGCAGGAGCACTGGTGTGGCTGAGCTGGTGGCAGCTGTGGAGAGGGAATCCTACTTGCATTTCCAGGGCAGAAAAGAGTGTTTGTGGTTGCTCATAGATCAGATCATGGGCCAGGAGAGAAGTAAACACCTCTCCTTTGATCATACCACATGGGAGGAACTGAGAATTCAGAGATCCCTAGAGATATCTTTGAAAATAACTGAAAAAACCCTGAAACTTGTGGCAGTACATCCTGCACTTAACAAAGAGCTCAACAATCAAGTTATTTTTCTGAGAAAATGACAAAGCAGGGGAAAAATAAAGACTATAGAAGGCTGCTTTCTTGGTGAAAACGTATTTTCTTCCACGGATGAGGAAGATCAGAGCATATGACTGGAGAAAGACAGCAAGGTCAAGGCTCATGCATCCAAATTCTCCAAGAAAAATATGAAATGGTCTCAGGTCATGGAAGAGCTCAAAAAGAATTTTGAAAATCAATTAAAAGAAGGAGAGGAAAAATTGGAAAGAGAAATGAGAGTGATGCAAGAAAATCATGAAAAACAAGTCAACAGTTTGCCAAAGCACACCCCAAAATGCTGAAGAAAATAACAACTTTAAAAATATACTAACTCAAAATGCAAAAGAGGTCTAAAAGGTCAACAAAGAGAAGAATGCTTTAAAAAGCAGAATAGGCTAAAAGGAAAAAGGAGGTCCAAAACCTCACTGAAGAAAATAATTCCTTCAATATTAGAATGCAGCAAATGGAAGTTAATGACTTTATGAGAAATCAAGAATGAAACCAAAAGAATGAAAAAAAAGAAGACAATATGAAATAGCTCACTGGAAAAACAACTAACCTGAAAAATAGATCCCAGAGAGATAATTTAAAAATTACTGGTCTACCTGAAATAAAAATTATTGTTCTACCTGAAAACTATGATCAAAAAAAGAGCATAGACATCACCTTTCATGAAATTATCAAGGAAAACTGCCCTGATATTCTAGAACCAGAAAGTAAAATAGAAATTGAAAGAATCCACCAAATGCATCTACAAAGAGATCCCCAAAGGAAAACTCCTAGGAACACTGTCACTAAATTCTGGAGTTCCTAGGTCAAGGAGAAAATATTGCAAGCAGCCACAATGAAACAATTCAAGTATTGTTGAAATACAATCAGGAAAACACAAGATCTAGAAGCTTCTACATTAATGGAGCAAAGGGCTTAGAAAGTGATATTCTGGAAGTCAAAGATGATAGGATTAAAAGCATGAATCACCTATCCAGCAAAACTGAGTATAATACTTCAGGGAAAAAATTGATATTCAATGAAATAGAGGACTTCCAAGCATCCTTATTGAAAAGACTAGAGTTGAATAGAAAATTTGACCTTCAAATACAAGAATCAAGAGAAACATGAATAGGTAAACAAGAAAGAGAAGCCATAAGGGACTTATTCAAGTTGAACTGTTTGCAATCCTGTATGGAAAGAGGATATTTATAATTCATGAGACCTTTCCCAGTATTAAAGTCTTTATAGGGAAGTACATATATGTATGTATGTATCTGTATATATGTCCATGCATATGTGTGTATGTGTGTGTGTGTGTGTGTGTGTGTGTGTGTGTGTGTGTGTGTGGATAGAGGGCATGGGGTGAACTGAACATGATAGGAGGATATGTGAAAATAAAATTAAATGTTGAGAGCAATGTACCAGGAGAAAGAGAAAGGGAAAGGTAGAATATAGTAAATCATCTCACATAAAAGAGGCAAGAAAGAGTTTTTATAATGGAGAGGAAGAGGGGGAAGGTGAGAGGGAAATAAATGAGCCTTACTCTTATTGTATTTGGCTTAAGGTGGGGGAATAACACACATTCAATTGAGTATGGAAACATATCTTACCCTGCAGCAAGGCAGGGGGAATGGGGGTAAGAGAGGGAGTATAACAGAAGGGACTGCAGATTGGGGGAATGGTAAATCAGAAGCTATCATTATTGTGGCGGGACAAGTCCAGAGAGAGAATGAAATACATAGAGGGCAAGGCAGGATAGAGGGAAATGTTGTTAGTCTTTTGGAGCATGATTGTTATTGGAAGTGTTTTGCTTACTATACATGTATGACCTATATTGAATTGCTTGCTTTCTCAATGAGGGTGGGTGGGAAGGGAGGAAGGGAGGGAATGTGAACTCAAAGTTTTAAAAATGAATATTACAAATTGTTTTTTCATGCAACTGAGAAATAGGATATGCAGCAACAGGGTATAGAAATCTATCTTGCCCTACAGGAAAATAGAGGGAAGGGGAATGGGATAAGGGGCATGATAGATGGGAGGGCAGATTGGTGGGAGGGGTGGTTGGAGTGCATCCTGGCCTATGGTGGGGGGAGGGGAGAGATGGGGAGAAAATTTGGAATTCAAAATCTTATGGAAGTGAATGTTCAAAGCTGAACATAAATTATATAAAAAGAAGGAATAGTTTTCTATTCTTCCTACATCTTTTGCATTTATTTCACTTATATTTGTTTCATGGGACCTAATTTTTGAGGATAAATGAGCTTAGCCATGGGTCACCTATTTTTCTATTAATTGAACACAGAGTTGAGTTAGCTTTGGGAGCTTTCAGATTATTTTCTAGACTGTTAGGTGGCACACTGGGCACAACCATTAGTGTTATAGAAGAAATAAAAATTAAGTATATCTTCACTATTTCAGGGCTACCTAGAAAGAAGCTATCCCTATATGATATTATTGTGCAATGATTATTGGTAATTTGGATGAAAGTCACAATAGTTGCTGTATTTCCATAGGAGTCCTCTTAAAGCCACATAGGAAGGTTGATTTAGGGCTTTTAAATTAGCTGTCCAGACTGAACACATTGCATTTTAAGAATTTAGCTGTTTGTTTTTTTTTTATTTTTTAGTCACATATAGAGTTAGCCTCAGGCAGAATTTCTTTTTGTTTTCCAGAAAATGCTAAGAACAATGATATCTACTTGGAAAACCAGTACAGTTCATTTAGGAGTGACTAAAATGAATGACCAAAAATAAAGAAGGAAAGTGGGGGAAAGGACAGACTTTTATTAAGTGCCGGTTGTATGTCAGACATCGTTTTGTGCTTTACAAATATTATCTCATTTGACATTCACAACAATCCTCAGAGATGAGATTTATTTTCTCTGTTTTAAATTTGAGTAAACTGATGCAGATAGAGATTAAGTGACTTGCCCAGGGTCATACAGCTAGTAAATATCTGAAGTTAGATTTGACCTCAGATTTTCCTGATTTCTAGCCCTGGATCCTAACTACTATACTACTTAGCTGCCTAGGTAATTATTAGTAAATGACTAGGAAACGTCTGGTGAAATGCCCAAGGAATTTGGGCTTAGTATTGTGCTCTTAAATATTCTGATTGATTGATTCATTCATCTGTTCATGTATTTATGTATTTTGTATTTTTATTATAAGTTTAGTATGCATCAAAGCATACAAATATTCAAATTTGAGAAAAGATATATGGAAAATTTTATATATACAGAGTTATATTAAAAGTTTTCATTAACTTGAACGTTAGTAGCTGCATTTTTCTGTTTGTTTCTCTGTTCCCTCTTGAACTTTTTTCTTCCATATATCTTTTTGAATTTTGCAGTTATTATTTATATAGTTGAAGAGAATTCTTTTTTTTGTTCTTTTTTGTTTTAGTTCTTTCTTCCTTCTGCAATCCTTTATCGAAGTTTTCTCATATTTCCTTATATTCTTCAAAGTTGTCATTTCTTCTAGTACAAATATAAAGAACCAACCTTGCCCTGGAGAAGAATTAAGAAAATCCATCTCTCTCCCTTTATTGGAGAGATAGCTAGGTGAAGGCATTTTTGGAATTTTCCATGTTTTGCTAGATGCATTGTGTTGGCTGATTTTGCTTTTTTTAACCTATATTACAAGACTATTTCACATATAGCACAATTTATTAAGCCATTCCCCAATTATTGTACACATGAATTATTTTCAGCTTATTGCCTCAGAATTTCTCTCTTAGTTAAAGGCTAGTTAGTTTAATTTAGAGTTTATTGGTGACCATTTCCCTTAACAATGTAACTAGCCTCACCCCATTTTTTACTTTTTGCATCCCCCAAAAGAAACACAAACTTACCATATCTCCTATATTCTCCCTTCTCATGGTTCCTCCAGCTGTCTTTGAACTTCCAGGGACACAAAGGCAAGATATTTGGCCCTTGTGTAATTGACTAATATTTTGAGCCCCATGAAAGACATGCAAATTCATACAAAAGAGGCATGTAAGAAGGAATGAATATGATTATTTACAGGGGCTACAGATTTAAAGTTCTGTATTAGTGTATAGAGAGTCACAAAATACATATTCTTCTAACAGGTAGAAAAGAGTAAGAAAGGTAAAGGATATTTGCTCATGAATATTTAAATAATTATTCAGCAATGATTAAAATAGTTCCTAGCTAGGTACTTAATTGCTTGCTGCCTATACTTTCAAATCCTTGGACAATTCACAACTTATGTATCTAGCTCTACTGACTGTGGCTCATGTCTGGGTATGATTCTCTATAATTCAGCTTAGTACCCCATTATCCAACTCAGACTGTCCTCTCCAAAATTACCAGTGATCTATTAATTGATAAAAAATGTCCTTGTCCTTCATCTCTCTGTACTTTCTGACACTATTAATGACCATTCTGGATATAACTTCCCTCTTTAGGTTTTAGGAACATTATTCTCCTCTGGTTTTCCTCGTTCCTTTCTTATTAATGCTCCTTAGCTGATTGGTGTTCCTGTCCTGAATCTTTATCTATGTCATACCCACTAACCAAAGGTTTCTTCCAAATTCTTTCATGGGTCTTCTTTTTTTCCTCTATTCTATCTCATTTGGAAATTTCACCAGATCCCATGGATTCTATCATCATCACTATGAAGATATAGATTCTCAGCTCAATATATCAAACCTTAGCATCTTTTCTCAGCCTAAATTCACATATCATTGACTGTCTTTTAGTCACCTTGAACTACATGCCCTGTTAGGCATCTCAAACTCAACATGCTAAAACTGAACTCATTTTATTTCTCCCTAAAGTTTCCACTCTTCCCAACATTTTTAACCCTGTTGAAGGCACAATCATTCTCCTAGTTACCTAGCTTCACAACTACAGTGTCTTCCTAAACTCCTGACTCTCACTACACATATCCAATATGTTGTCAAATCTCTGAAATTTTTTAAAAAAATATATTTATTTATTTTTAGTTTTCAACAGACATTTCCACAAGATTTTGAGTTCCAAAATTTCTCCCCATCTCTCCCCTCCACCCACCCCAACATACATCCATTCTGATTACCACTTCCCCCAATCTGTCCTTCCTTTTTTACACCCTTCCCTTCTCTTATCCCCATCCCCTGTATTTTCTTTTTTTTTTTTAATTAATTTTTAACATTTATTTTCACACAATTTTGGGTTACAAATTTTCTCCCCTTTTATCCCCTCCTCCCCCCAAACCCGAGCTTTCTAATTGCCCCTGTGACCTATCTGCTCTCTCCTCTATCCTCCCTCCCTGCCCTTGTCTCCGTCTTCTCTTTTGTCCTGTAGGACCAGATAGCTTTCTTTACCCCTTAACCTGTATTTCTTGTTACCCAGTGGTAAGAATATTACATTTGGTCCTAACACTTTGAGTTCCAACCTCCTTAGCTCCCTCCCTCTCCACCCCTTCCCCCTGAAAGACAGGCAATTCAATATAGGCCATATCTGTTTAGTTTTGCAAATGATTTCCATACTAGTTGTGTTGTATAGGACTAACTATATTTCCCTCCATCCTATCCTGTCCCCCTTTACTTCTATTTTCTTATGGTCCTTTCCCTCCCCATGAGTGTCGACCTCGTATTGCATTCTCCTCCCCATGCCCTCCCCTCCATCCTCTCCCCCACCCTGCTTGTGCCCCTGTCGCCCACTCTCCTGTATTATGAGATAGGTTTTCCTATCAAAATGAGTGTGCATTATATTCTTTCCTTGAGTGGAATGTGATGAGAGTAGACCTCATGTTTTTCTCTTGCCTCCCCTCTTTATCCCTCCACTAATAAGTCTTTTGCTTGCCTCTTTTATGAGAGATAATTTGCCCCATATAACTTCTCTCTTTCTCCTCCCAATATTTCTCTCTCACTGCTTGATTTCATTTTTTTTTTAATATATGATCCCATCCTCTTCAATTCACTCTGTGCACTCTGTCTCTATGTATGTGTGCGTGTGTGCATGTGTGTATGTGTGTACTCCCACCCAGTGCCCAGATACTGAAATGTTTCAAGAGTTATAAATATTGTCTTTCCATGTAGGAATGTAAACAGTTCAACTTTAGTAAGTCCCTTATGATTTCTCCTTGCTGTTCGCCTTTTCATGGTTCTCTTCATTCTTGTGTTAGAAAGTCAAATTTTCTTTCCAGCTCTGGTCTTTTCATCAGGAAAATTTGAAAGTCTTCTATTTCATTGAAAGACCATTTTTTCTCCTGAAGTATTAAACTCAGTTTTGCTGGGTAGGTGATTCTTGGCTGCAGTCCTAGTTCCTTTGACTTCTGGAATATCCTATTCCATTCCCTTCTATCCCTCAATGTAGAGGGTGCCAGATCTTGTGCTATCCTGACTGTATTTCCACAATACTTGAATTGTTTCTTTCTAGCTGCTTGCAATATTTTCTCTTTCACCTGGGAATTCTGGAATTTGGCCACAATGCTCCTAGGAGTTTCTCTTTTTGGATCTCTTTCATGTGGTGTTCTGTGGATTCCTTGAATATTTATTTTGCCCTCTGGTTCTAGAATCTCAGGGCAGTTTTCCTTGATAATTTCATGGAAGATGATGTCTAGGCTCTTCTTTTGATCATGGTTTTCAGGTAGTCCCAGAATTTTTACATTGTCTCTCCTGAATCTATTTTCCAGGTCAGTTGTTTTTCCAATAAGATATTTCACATTATCTTCCATTTTTCGAATCTGCGTGGTATGTTCTGAGATATCTGTCTTTCTCGAAAAGTCCTTAGCGTCCATCCGTACCATTCCAGTTTTGAAAGATCTATTTTCTTCAGTGAGCTTTTGAATCTCCTTTTCCATTTGGTTAATTCTGCTTTTGAAAGCATTCTTCTCCTCATTGGCCCCTTGCACCTCCCTTGCCAGCTGAGTTAGGCTAGTTCTCAAGGTGCCAATTTCTTCAAGATTTTTTTGGTTCTCCTTTAGCAGGGAGCTGATCTGCTTTTCATGCTTCTCCCTCATCCCTCTCATTTCCCTTCCCAGTCTTTCCTCCACCTCTCTAACTTGATTTTCAAAATTCCTCTTGAGCTCTTCCATGGCCCAAGCCCATTGGGTGGGCTGGGACGCAGAATCCTCGATTTCTGTGTCTTTGCCTGATGGCAAGCATTGTTCCTCCCCATCAGAAAGGAAGGGAGGAAGTGTCTTTTCTCCGATAAAGTACCCTTCAATAGTTGTATTTCTTTTCCCTTTTCTTGGCATTTTCTCCAACCAGTGGCCTGACCTCTGAATGTTCTTCTCACACCCACCTCGCTTCCTGGTCCTCCCAGCCAGCGTTTGGGGACTGAGATTCAAATGCTGCTTCCCGCCTTAGGATTTTTGATGGGGGCAGGGCTGCTATTCAGTGTGAGAATTAATTTCAGATGGTCAGGGGCAGGGCCGCCTCTCAGGCACACTTCCCTCTGGGGGTTTATGCACAGACCTTCCACAATGGATCCAGGCTCCTCCCCGTTTGGGGAGCCCCCGTCCGCAGCTGCCTCTCAGCCCCCACCTCCCGGGGGGGCCCGAGCCATGGGGGCACCCCACTCCCCTCTCAACCCGCCAAAGAGATTCTCTCACCCACCCCTGTCAGTTACCTGTTGGTGGGGGGGCCCGTGCTGCCGCTGAAGATCCGGCCTCCAGAGCCCTCTCAGATCTGTGCCTCTCGGATCCGCGGCCGCCGCCTCCGCCGCAGGTCCAGACTGGGCTCCGCGTCTGCAGCGCGACGGACCTTTTCCAAGAGGTTTGCAGGTCCTTCTGTGGGTGGGGGGACCCGCGTGGCCACTGGAGATCCCATCCCCATAGCCCTCTCGGATCTCCTCCCCTCAGTCTTGCGGCCGCAGCAGGGCCGCACTCCGCTCCCCGTCCCGGCGCCCAATCCGCGGCCCGAAGGCCCCCCCGCGAGAGGTCCGCAGGTCTCTCTGGAGCAGAAATCTCCCTCGCTCCAATACTCCGTGGTCTCTGGGTGAAGAATTCGCCCTGGCTTGGTCCCCTCTAGCTGTTCTGTGGTTTGTGTGCTCGGAGCTATGTGTATGTGCGTCTTTCTACTTCGCCATCTTGGCTCCGCCCCCCCCTCCCCATATTTTCTTGTAGGGCAAGATAGATTATATTGTTGCCTGTGTATCTTATTTCCCAGTTGCGTTGTAAAACAATTTTTAATATTCATTTTTAAAGCTTTGAG
Source organism: Notamacropus eugenii (assembly GCF_028372415.1). Classification (NCBI taxonomy): domain Eukaryota; kingdom Metazoa; phylum Chordata; class Mammalia; order Diprotodontia; family Macropodidae; genus Notamacropus; species Notamacropus eugenii. Next base: position 391,483,451 of record NC_092875.1, read on the forward strand.
TTCTAATTACTCTCCCTTCCTCCCTCCACATGTATTCCCACTGAGAAGGCAAGCAATTCAATGTAGGTTATACATATGTAATTGTGTAAAACACTTCCGTACCAGTCATATTGTGAAAGACCAACTATATTTCCCTCCATCCTATCCTGCCTCCCATTTATTCTATTCTCTCTTTTGACCCTATCCTTCCTCAAAATTGTTTACTTCTAATTACCTCCTCCCATTTGCCCTCCCTTCTGTCATCTCCCCCACACCCTCACTTATCCACTTCCGCCCTACTTTCCTGTAGTGTAAGATAGATTTACATACCAAATTGAATGTTGATGTTATTCCCTCCTTAAGCCAAATGCAATGAGAGTAAGGTTCACTCTTTTCCTCTCACCTTCCCTCTCTTTTCCTCCATTGAAAAAGTTTTTTCTTGCCTGTTTTATGAGCGATAATTTGCCCCATTCTATATTTCCCTTTCTCCTTCCAATATATTCCTTTTTCACTCTTTAATTTTATTTTTTTAGATATCATCCCTTCCTATTCAACTCACCCTGTGGCCTCTGTCTATATGTATATGATCCCTCCAACTATCCTAATACTGAGAAAAGTCTCAAGAGTTACAAATATGATCTTTCCATGTAGGAATGTAAACAGTTTAACTGTAGTAAGTTCCTTATGATTTCTATTTCCTGTTTACCTTTTCATGCTTCTCTTGATTTTTGTGTTTGAAATTCTAATTTTCTATTCAGCACTGGTCGTTTCAACAACTTGAAAGTTCTCTATTTCATTGAATGACCATTTTTCCCTCTGAGTATAATAATACTCAGTTTTGCTGAGTAGATAATTCTTGGTTTTAATCCTAGCTCCTTTGACCTCTGGAATATCATATTTCAAGACCTCAGATCCCTTAAAGTAGAAACTGCTAGATCTTGTGTTATCCTGATTGTATTTTCATAATACTTGAATTGTTTCTTTGTGACTACTTGCACTATTTTCTCCTTGAACTGGGAGCTCTGGGATTTGGCTACAATATTTCTACAAGTTTTCTTTTTGGGATCTCTTTAAGGAGGTGATTCATGGATTCTTTCAATATCTATTTTACTCTCAGGTTCTAGAATATCTGGGCAGTTTTGCTTGGTAATTTCTTAAAAAATATCTAGTATCTCTTTTTGATCATGGCTTTCAGGTAGTCCAATAATTCTTAAATTGTCTCTCCTGGATCTGTTTTCCAGGTCAGTTGTTTTTCCAGTGAGGTATTTCACATTGTCTGCTATTTTTTCAGCTTTGTTTCATAATTTCTTCCTTTTTCCTAAAGTCATTAACTTCCATCTGCTCCATTCTAATCTTTAAGGAATTATTTTCTTCAGCGAGCTTTTGGACCTCCTTTTCCATGTGGCCAGTTCTGGTGGTTAGGGCATTCTTTTCCTCATTGGCTTTTTGGATCTCTTTTGTCATCTTAGTTAGTCTATTTTATAAAGCGTTATTTTCTTCAGCATTTTTTTTTGGTCTCCTTTAGCAAGTAGTTGACTCTTTTTTCATGATTTTCTTGCATCACTCTCATTTCTCTGCCCAATTTTTGCTCTATTTCTCTTACCTGATTTTCAAAATCCTTTTTGAGCTTTTCCATGGCCTGAGACCATTTCATATTTTCCTTGGAAGCTTTGGGTGTAGGAACTTTGACTTTATTATCTTCTGTTTGTTTACTGTGGTCTTCAAAGTCACCAAAATAAGAGTGTGTATTCTGATTCTTTTTTCGATTGTTACTCATTTCCCCCAGCCATTTACTTGACTTTTTTGAAATTTCTTTTTAACACTGTTTATAATAGATAAAGCAATTCAAACTTTTGTTTAGGTGATTATTTACTTGACTTTTGAGCTCTTTGTCAAGGTAGTTCTCTGCTTCCAGTGGGTTTGGGAAGATGTACTGTCAGCCACTTTATCTCCCCATAATCTGTGGGCTTAGAGCTCCAGAAACAGTCACTGCTGCTACCGCTACCCCTGTACCTGCTGGGGCTGTGTGAGCTCCTTCACCCCCCACCACCACCCTGGGGCTGGGGTCTGACCACTCTACTCTCTCACACACATCCCACACATTTTTTCCACTGACCTTCCAATTTGTCCTCAGCATTTTGGGGTTCTGAAATCTGAAAACTGCAATAGGTGCCTGAGATTCAGCCTCCCCAAAGTCTGCTCAGGTCCTGTTTGTGCCAGCATGGTTCACATTTGACTGTTTTTTCTTCCTGAAAGGCATGAAAGACACTTCCTGGCAAATTTCTAGGCTGTCTTGGACTGGAGATTTGCTTCACTCCTTCATTCTATGGGTTCTGCAGCTCCAGAATTTGTTTAGAGTCATTTTTTACAGGTACTGGACTGGGTTTGTAAGGAGAGCACAATCAAGTCTGTGCTGTTACTCCATTATCTTGACCCAAATCTCTATTTTTCAACCTTCTCACCATTTCTCACCTTCTCATACATCACCTTCTTTTCACTCATATAGACACCATACACCTTCATTACCATTTGCCTAGGCTACTGCCTTCTAATCCTTTTCCCTAACATCCCTCCCCATGCCATTTCATCATCCTTTCAGCTCCCAAAGAGAGTTTCCTAAAGCATAGCTCTTATCACATTACCCCTTACTCAGCAAACTCCAGTGTCTCCCCAGTTACTTCTATAATCAGATGAAATGTCCTATTTGTTATTTAAAGTCAACCTGATTAGCTTTCAATTCTGTTGCCTTCTAATTTTTGTACTCCTCTTCCATTTTACTCCCCATCCATTCACTCTATCATGGCAGTATACTGTTTCTATAACAATATACCCCATTTTCTGATTCTGTCCCTTTGCAGTGGCTATCCCTCATACCTATCATGCATTTCCTCTTCACTGCTGCTTTTTAGAAAGCTTTCCTAGCTTGTTTCAAGGTTCAGAAAAAAATCCCACCTTCCACTGAAGTATTTTCCTAGTCCCTTTCCCCGACCTTATTTCCCTGTGCATTGCTAATACCTTCCCTCTGGGATTACCTCCCCTCTATTATGTATATCTTGTAAGTACATACTTAATTGCATCTTGCCTCCCTCAGTACAACAAGTTCCTTGAAGGCTGGGACACCATTTCCACCTTCTAACCTTTAGTATAGTGATTAATGCAGAGTAAGTGCTTAACAAATCCTTCCTGATTGACTGACTCACCTTGGTTAGATTTGCTGAATGATTATATACTGTGATAAGTTTGTGTTTCTGATTCCCTAGTAGCCAGAAGTTATGCTAATTTAAATTCAGTTTACCAAACATTTTATTAAGTGCCAGTGGTAGTTGTGCTAGGTACTGGAGATTAAAAGATGCAAATCAAATAGTCCCACAGTCCCTGCCTTCAATGAACTTACATTTTATTTTTTAAGGGGGGGGGAACTAATAAGTGCACAGAAAATTAAATACAAAATATATATGAAGTAATTTGTGGGAAAGAATATTAGCAGCAAGATGGTTGAAAGAGATTAGGAAAATATTCTCTTAACCTTGCTGTAGATGGTCACAGTAGACCTAAACTTTGAGAGAAACCCTGGGCAATGGCACAGAATCAGAAGACCAAATTTCATTTTTAGGGACTAGCAAACAGCATGCTTCCCCCCTTTCTGCATTCTTCTAAAAAAAATTTCCCACTAAATAGTATTTTATTTTTTCCAATTACATGCAAAGATAGTTTTCAACATTGATTTTTATAAGATTTTGCATTCCAAATTTTTCTCCCTCTCTTCCTCCCTTTCCTGCTCCCCAAAACAGCAAGTAATGTGATATAAATCATATTAAACATATTTCCACATTAGTCATGTTCTTAAAAAAAAATAAAAAAAGGAAAAAAAAAGAGGAAGAAAAAACAATAACAAACAAATAAGTGAAAATAATATGCTTTCATCTGCATTCAGAATTCACAGTTCTTTCTCTGGATGTGGATAGCATTTTCCTTCATGAGTCTTTTGGAATTGTCTTAGATCATTGTATTACTGAGAAGTGCTAAATCTGTCATAGTTGATTATTGTACTTTCCAGGTTTTTCTGAAATCTGCCTGCCCATCATTTCTTGTAGCACAACAGTATTCCATTACATTCATATACCACAATTTGTTTAGCCATTCCCCAACTGATGGGCATCCCCACAATTTGCAGTTCTTTGCTACCACAAATAGAGCTACTATAAATAGTTTTATATATATGGATCTGATTTCATTTTTTATGATCTCTTTGGTATACAGACCTAGTAGTGGTAAGAGCAGTATGCTTTTGGCTAGAATGTGGAGTGTACAATAAGCCAGATGAAAACAGTTACTTATATAGTAATGTCAACAAAATTTCCTGAAAAGTGACACATTCAGCCACTCACCTGTTTCTTTTGTAAATTATTTGTCAAAAATTATTTTTTGCCAACTGAATTGCCTGATGCCTTGGGCATCTTATAGTTAAAAACATCTCCACTGGAGTGACTTATTCCAATTTACTGATAAGGAGTACCTACCAAGGGCTAAGAAACATTGTAAAATTCCTTATTTAAGAACTTCTTTCTGTAGCAGAGGCAGCTTTGTTTTGTTTAGAAGGTAATGCCTTTTTGAACAAATCTTTTTTCCCTATAGCTAAAAAGAAGTGACTTTTGGTCCACTGGTCTAATTCTCCTCTATTGGCAGAAAGTTTCTGGGGACTATCTCAGTACATATTCATGGTCATTCAATGCTACTATCATCATAATGGGAACATTTTTATTTTTTATTTTTAAGAGACAATATCTCTTACCTGTAACAATATTCAAGTCTCTTTTAAGGGAGGACCATGACGAAGTATGTTTGAAGGTAATGGCAAATCATGATGAAGGATTTTCCAAATGGAAAGATGTCTTAAGTTCTAAATTTGCAAGAGTTAACCATAAGAACTCAAATGCAGGTATGCCAAAAGCCATTTTAATTAAACTCTAATAGTAATGCAGGCAGGAGAATTCAATGTTTGAACTTCAAAACAACTGAGCTACTGCCACTGATACAAAATTCAAAAATTTCCATTTTCTCTGAATGTACTTGTTTAAGTGCAGTGCACATTCGCCTTCCCCCCAAACAAACCTAATAGACCTCTTGGATAAAGTTTCATTTTTCTTGCTGTTCAGTCATGTCCAACTCTTCAGAATTCCTCCCTTTTCTGGGCAAAGATACTTGAGTGATTTGCCATTTCCTTCTCCAACTCATTTTACATATGAGGAAACTGAGGCAAATAGTGTTAAGTGATTCATGCTGGGTTACATAGCTAGCAGTTGTCTGAGGCTGGATTTGAATTTAGATTTTCCTAACTTCAGATCTTACACTTATCCATGTCTATGTCTTTGTCATTTCTTTTGTTGCATGCAGTCTTTTATTTATATAGCTGTGCCTTATTTCCTCCAGTCATTTTACCCTGAATGCTGTCAGTTGAGTAGATGTTGGAAAACTAAGTATCAATGGATCAATCCTAGGAATCATCAGTCTGAAAACACACAAAAAAAGTATTAATATGGCAGGAAACTTCTTAATTGTGATTGAAGCAATAATAATTGAAATGTTATATAATATTTCAATTGTTCACAATTTGGGCTCTAAAGCAGATGAGATAAACATTTAAATATATGAATGTTCAATTAAACTACTCCTTAGAAAGTTAACCCAATATCAATATTTATTTCTTTTATAACCCTGGGTTAAGATGACAGGTTTCCAAAGCTGGAGTTGCTCCTCTCTAGCCACTCTCCTCCTCCAACAAATTTCAACAGAAATTTTTTTCATGCTTATTTGAGTTTGTGGATTTGTACAAATGCTTGTATGATTAGCTTATGTACAAAAGTACTTAATGTTCCCCTTGGCCTATCTCTATAAGCATGTTACACTTCTAAATTTAAACCACATTATTGACATTTTCTCTATCACTTGTTTGCTGATTTCTGAGGTTTAAATGCTCACAGTGAAAATTTAATGATCCCCTCCTGAAACAGCTTACTCTCTGGTTCTGTAACTTCTGAATGATAGAGCAACAATTGGGAATCAGAGGCAGGTACTTCAAAGAAGCAATAGTTTTTCCATGCTGTTCTCATCCTTCCATTGTTGCTAATCTAATTCTTTTTCATTGTGGGACAACATGGCTGATGACCAAGTTTTATTGTATTTCTATTCAGAGATTATAAAGGTTGCCCTTCAGGCAAAAGAATGATATGGAGGAAGTTCTTCAGAGCTAATTTGCCAGACACTGGTTCTAAGCTAATAAAATTGTGAACTAACACTATTTTCTATTAACAGTTTCATGAGACTTGCTAAAAGGAAATGATGTCTTCAATGACTCCTTGTGACTTAGACCATATAGGAAGCTTACTTGATTGCCAAGCCTAGAGGCCTGTATTGGGCTACCCGAGTCTTCCTTACCTCACCTCCCGAGGTCTTCGGCTGGCCACGCCGGATGCACGTATGAGAGAAAGGACGTTCCAGAGTCAAACAGGGGTTGAGCTTTATTACAGGGTTTCGGTTACAAGTGCAGGGGCTCTTCTTTCTTAGGAGGAAGAGGGGGAGATTTCCTAAGGAGGCTAAGCTTAAGGGATTGGAAGTAGAAGTACAAGCGGGGAGAGAGGGGGAGGGGAGAGAGGAAAGAAAAGAAGCGGAGCCCTACTTTTCTCTTTGGCTCCACACGTGCTAAGAGAGCTTTTAGGCTTCCTCAATCCTACTTAATCTTCAGCCACACAGTTTGCATCTCAATACCGTGCTGTTAGGTAACTAGGTGTGCTCCAATCCGGGACGACCTCGAGGGCAGGGAGACTCCACCCATCAGGTATCTCCGGGGGAGAGGCGGAAATACCCGAGCTAGCCGAGCTAGCTCGGTCTGACCTTCTCGAACCCCCGCTGTTCATGGAGGGCCTCGTAAGACTCTAAGATTTAGAAGTCCCACTTTTACCTGCCCGAGACTGTCCACACGGATTTGAGCTTCCAGTCCCAACACTTGATAAAGTATAGGATAAGAATTTTCTGAAATGGAAAATTATTTAGCTTCCTGATCACCAAAGACTGAGTGTTCTAATTAACCTTATACAGCACCAGTGATGATGAACAACCAGGCTATAAATTTAGAAAAATAACAGTACTCATTTCATTGGTTAATAAAGGCAAAGTGCTGTTATCTTCTTCTCTGGAGGACTTAAATTTAGGATTGTGTTCTCAATATGCAATATGATTATAAAAAAAGAGAAATCACTTAAAGTTCCTGTTATTTTTAAAGGCACAATTTGAATTAATTAGCTTGTGAGATCTTTGAGGGTACCTTCTTTTGCTTCTTTTTGTATCACCAGCATTTAGCACAATGCCTGGCACATAGTGGGTGCTTAATGATAGTGATTAAATTAGCCAATAATTCAACTAACTGAAATATACATATATATATATGATAACATGTATAATATATTACATATACACTGTGTTACAATATTATATACATGTACATATATATATATATATAATATCGTATTATATATAGTATGTCTTCTGGAGAATACATCAGAAGTATCTGGATTAATCATAATAAAAGTATTTAAGTTGTTAGTGTTTGCTTTTCCATATAAAACCTGTTACCAATTTGTAACCCCTATCTGGAAGCCCATTGGTATGAGACCCTCTCTTTTTTGGTTGAGATGAATGCCCTATATGAGGGGCAGGATAGAGTTGGTGAGAGGTGAGAGCTTCAGTTCTCAGCCGTTCCTTCTTTGGAGCTCTCCAAGCAAGAATTCCTCTTGAGTTGACCTTTGGGAAGTCTCTTAGTGAGAGCCTTCTTTGAGTGTAGCATTGAACTCAAGAAAGGAGATGGAAGAGGCTAACCCCACTTCAGGTTTCTGAAGGAAAAGACTGGTAAGACATGAGATGGATGACAGTATGCATCATGTCTCTATCCCCAGCCTGCTAGAAACTTTGAACGGTTTCCCCTTTGGTGAAATCAAGGACATTTTCTCTTGGTTGAGTTGAGTTATCTCACTCTTAGTGAGAGAGCTCCTTCACTCTGTATTGTCTGGTATATTATTTTGCGCTATGTTTCCTTCTGTGATTTCTGCTTTACTATGATTTGGGCAAATGGGTTTCTTTGCTTTGTACTATATGTATTTATTGAAGAGCTAATATTTGATGGGAAAGAAGTCAAGCCTTGGATATAGAGGTTGGGATTTATCTTCCCCTCCAAACTGACCAAGTGACCAAAAGTTCAATGGAATCTTATCATATCCCTTAGATGAAAAATATTTAAGGAAACAGATAGATATACTTCCTTCTCTCTGAGGAAAGTGGAATGGTGACCTCTCTCTCCAACTTCCTGCTTCCGCTCCTAGATGAAATGAAGGTCTCCCTTAGAGAATGGTGGGGGAAGAAAAGGCTGGAGATATTTATTCTGCCTTCCTTTGAGCTCTAGACAAATGTGGCCCTCTCTACACATGAGGGAGCCCACTTACCACTTATATCACTATAATTTCTTGCATATTGAGTTGGATAAAAGAGTCTTGGGAGTATCATGATAATTATTGCTGTGAAATTATTTGGTAATATGGATATTCTATTTTATGTGAAGTAATTTTTTCAAAGATAATTTAGCACATTCAATAATTATATTCATTTCATTTAACTCTAAAGCAAGCATTTTTAGCCATAAAAATCTATGCAACACAGTTTTTGGTAAGCTTAAAATTTTATCCAATTTAAAATAAGGTTTCAAAGCTCACCCATAGAATTTTGAAGATTTTTGCCTCAAAATGTCATTTAACTCAGTTCAATTAGATCAATTCAATTTTGTTGTAAAAAAAATGGTCCAAAATAGGTTACAATTTTTTTCATAAAATATTTCTTATAGTTAAGATTAAAAGCCATGTCTTAAAAAATGAATTACATTTTGTGTATGCAGAGTGTTTCATATTTTGCAAAGTACTTCTTCATTTATGATGCCATTTACTTTTCTTACACCATTGAAGGAAAGGAAGCCTGGTAGGCTAGATAAAAAATTGGTTTTAAGTCCAGTCTCTTGACATACACTGCCTATGTAGACTTGATTTAATTATGAAATGACCTTCTGTAAACAACTTTCTAAGAATAAAGTTACATACTAGCTCCCAATCTGCATTGTAGCACAGATTTGCAAATCTAGAACTGGAAATGACCTTAAAGGTCATTTACTCAAATGTCCTTAATTTACAGATCAAGAACTTGTGATTCAATATAGGTAAGTGACATTCAAGGTCACACAGTTCTTAAATGCCAGAGCTGGGATTTAAACTCAGGTCATCGAACCCTAAGTATGGTGATTTTTCCTTTCCCATTCCAGAAATTCCCCATACCCACTGGTACAAGTGAGAACACAACAGCAACAAGAATCTGTGAGGTAGAGGGGAAGATGTCATCTTAATCTTTCAATAATACAAGTGATGCTCAGAGAGACAAATAACCCTACTGAAGTCACATACCTGATATGTGATAGAGGACACTAGTGTTTTGAGTTCAGTACCATGGATAGAGATCTGGAAGGCTCCTCAGAAGCCATTAAGTAAAACTCAGTATAACCTTCTCATTTTACAGAGGAAAAAAAAAAAAAAAACCTGAGGTCTAGTCTTCAGTCAACAACAACAACAACAACAACAACAACAACAACAACTAGCATTTACATCCCAGGCTAAAAATTTTGCAAATATTATGTTATTTGATAACACCATAATCCTAGGAGGCAGGGGCTATTATTATTCCTATTTTATCGCTGAAGAAACTAAGGCAGAGAAGTTTGGTGACTTCCCCAGAGCCTTCCCCATAAATGTCTGAGGTTGAATTTGAACTCAGGACTTCCTAATTCTAGGACCAGAAGGTTATCCACTGAGCTACCTGGCTGCCTCAGTGTTAATAGGTATTTATTTAATACCTTATATATTCCAAGTACTCTGCTAGAGTTTAAATGACTTACCTAAGGTCACATGTATAGTAATAGGGAAAGTAGGAATTCTACCTAAGATTTTGATTTCAGAACCAGTGAACTTTCTACAGTACCACATCTACCTTCTTTATCATGGGCCCATTTTCATTATACTGTAAGATCCTCCATTTTTCTCCTTACCATGAGATCCCTTCCTTTTTAACTTATCTCAAATATCCATGCCTGTGCAAAATAACCTTCAACATACTAAAACTCATGAGTTAATAACACTGAAGAACAAAAGTTCAATAATAGCACAGACTACTTAGGTAATCTGCCTGGCTTCCAATTGGCAAAAACATCTAATTAAAATGCAGTAAACAATGTGGTGTTCCATGTAGCCTTGAAAAATTTCTGTGATACTGCTGAGCTAAAAAGATCCTCAATATACCATATTTTTTTTGACTTGGACAAATTGTGGACCTCAGCTAAGCATGCACACATCAGAACAGCCATTATAAGCATTCTTCTTTCTTTGACTGAACTTGTGATTTCATTGAGGTAGGGAACTTCTGATCGTGAGCTTTTTCTACTTATCCACAAGAAAATTTAACAAAACATACCTGGCATAATCAGCACTACATATACTTTCTAATTAAGTTTTAAGAAAAAATAGGGAGGAGAAAAAACCTAGTAAGGCTTATCCCCAACCTATTACTTCCCTATTATTGTACAGAGTACTTCCATTCTCCTTGTCACAACTGAAGTGTCATCACTGACTCCTCAGATTCTCTCTCTCTCTCTCTCTCTCTCTCTCTCTCTCTACCTTTCCCTCCATTCAATCTATTTTTAAATCCTGTAGCCTCTATAGCAGTTCTTATATATGCCCCCTTTTCCTCCTCTCTTCTAACATTACCACCATCCTGGCATAGGCCCTCATTACCTCATTCTTGATTTACTGCCATAGCATGTTTGTTGGCCTCATCTCCTCACTCCTGTCCATCTTTCACTTAGTTGTCAAATTGATTTTCCTAAAAACACAGGTCTAAACAAATCACCTTCCTAAGCAAGCAAACAAAAAAAAGCTCCAATGATTCTTTTTTACCTCCAGGATCAAATATTAAACCCTCTCTTTTGCTTTTAAACTCCTTATAACCTGGCCATTCCTACCTATCGTCTCATTATGCTTCACTCTCCTCTACTTATTTTGCCATCCAGCAACACTGGCCTTCTTGTTGTTCTTTGCACATGACAGTCCATCTTCCAACTGAGCATTTTCACTGTCTGTCCTCCAAGCCAGGAACACCCTCCCTCCTCATCTCCACCCCCTAACTTCCTTTATTTCGAAGTTAAAGTCTCACCTTCTTTAGGAAGCCTTTCTCAGTGCTCCTTACTTTTATCACCTTCCTTCTTTTCATTATCTCTTCTTTACTCTGTATATAATCTTTCGGATGTAGTCTCCCCATTAAACTCTAAGAGAACATTGACTGTTTTTGTCTTTTTTTTATCCTTAGTGTTTTGCAATAGTATCTAGTATGTAGTAGATGCTTAATAAATGTTTATTGACTTGACTTGACTTGATGGGGGATTGGGGTTCCCTGAAGATAGAGACAGGGAGGAGGAATATTCTGGTTTCTTCCTATTTTAATGACATATTCTTACTGACTTCATGCTAAGGTCAGTTTTTTCTACCTGTTGAAGGAGCCTAAGTAACATTCATACCTTGGGGAAAAGTTCAAATTGGTCCTCCTTATTTATGTCTCTGGTTCTGGGTCATGTTGCTCAAACCCACTTATGTTAGGAGGGGTTGTGAGTCATACTAAAAGCAATAAACTAAGTAGTGTTAACAACTGACCTGACATGAGAAAGGAATATAGTTTTGCTCAGTTTTCAGAGAAGCAATTGTCAAATTTAAGGATCAAGGATATGAATTTAGGGAGGCAGATCCAAGATGGAAGAGAGAAGGCAGGAAGTTTCCTGAGTTCTCTCTAGTTTTCCTCAGGAATAATGTTAAATTAAGCCTCTAAACAGATTCTGGAGTGACAGAAAGCATAAAAGATATGGAATGTAATAATTTTCCAGCCTAATATAGCTTAGAAGACCCTAGGAAATGCCTCTCTCACATGAGTAAAAGGGGAGCACAGTGCAGTATAGTCAGTGTCTGGTCAAGCCAGAGGGAAGCTTATAGTCATAGCACAGGTCAGGGACCAAGGTTTTGTGGTCCTGGTACAGAAGGTCAGCTGTGAGGCCTCTAGCCCCATTTAAGAAGACAAACTGAGAGTCCTGGAACTCAAGAATAATAAGAGCAACCAGGCTTGGCCACCCCAGTGCAGTGGCAAAGGGGAAACAGGAGAGAAAAGGAGAGGGGGCTAATAGATCAACATCATGCCCCCATATCAAAATAAGCTTGAAATACAAACATGATTTAGACTCTAGGATGATAGCACAAGCAAATTAGGAGAGTAAGGAATAGTTTACCTGTCAGATCTATGGAGAAGAGAACTTATGACCAAACGAGATAAAGAATGTTATGAAATGCATTAAGTTAAAATATTTTTGCATAAATGAGACCAATGCTCCCAAGATTAGAAGGAAAGCAGAAAACTGGGAAACAATTTTTAAAGCTAGTGTTTCTGAAAAAAGTTTGGTTTCTAAAATATATAGAGAACTGAACAAAATTTATAAGAAAACAAGTCATTTTCCATTTGGTCAAAGAATATTAACAAACACTTATCAGATGAAGAAATTAAGCTATCTATAGTCATATGAAAAAATGCTCTAAATCACAGTTAATTAAGAAATTCAAATTAAAACTACTCTGAGGTTATTTTGACCACTTCACGGCTATCAGATTGCCTAATAAGACAGAAGGAAAATGATAAATGTTTGAGAAAATGTGGGAAAATTGAAACACTAACGCTCTTTGGTGGAATTATGAACTGATAGAACTATTCTGGTAAGCAATTTGGAACTGTGCCCAAAGGGCAACTAAGTTCTGCATACCCTTTGATCCCATGGTACAATTACTAGTTCTGTATTGCAAAGAGATTACAAAAATGGCAAAAGAACCCACATACTCAAAAAATATTTATATCAGCTATTTATAGTGATAAAGAATTCTAAATTGAGGGGATCACAATCAATTGGGGAAAGATTGAACAAGGTATGGCATATGAATATAATGGAGTAATATTGTTCTATAAGAAATGATGAGCAAGTGGGTTTCAGAAAAACCTGGAAGGATTTACATGAACTGATGCAAAATGAAGTGAGCAGTGCCAGAACTTCATACACAGTAATAACTATTGTATGATGATCAACTGTGAGAGACTTAGTTATTCTCATCAGTACAATGATCCAAGACAATTTCAAAAGACTCATAAAAGAAAATGCTATCCACATTCATAGAAACAACTCCAGAGGCTGAGTGTAGATTCAGCATACTATTTTCACTTTTTTTTTTGTTGCTTCTTGTGATTTTCCCCTTTTGTTCTGATTCTTCTTTTACAACATGACTGATGCAGAAATGTGTTTAACATGATTTGTATATGTCAGTAGTCATTGAAGTTATCATACTAGTCATACCAAAAATGAAGTTTCACAAAGATAAAAATATTTGTGTACCCTCAAAAAATGGGGGGGTCAAGATATGGATACAACATGGAGAATATGAGCCTAGCGTAGAAATATCTGCCTTCAATACTACAGGAATGGGATGCTTTCTATGCCACACAGTGGGTGATCTTATTTTGTTTTGTCTTGACTAGGAACCCATTTGTAAATATATCATAAAATCAGCTTTGGAGATTTTAATTCTGATCATTCCTTTTATATGAGAATTCTCCATAAGAATTTGTAAAGTGTGACACTTTCAAATTTGGATCATTTGTAACTTTGGTTTATATGATATATATATAGTAATTATATAAAGTTACTTCATATAAATATGATACTTTATGTAAATATAAACATATAAATTATATAAAGTCACTTTTATATTAAGTAACTTTGAGTTACTGATAATAATTATAAGCTATAATGGGTCAATCACAAATCGTTGTGGTACACCACCTCTTTCGAAATTGATGTCAAGTTAGTAATGACCATTATTTGGTTTTATATATCTAAATAGCTCATTTTCTTTTGAATATAATCTATTCAATGTTCTCTATATTTTCTGTAATCATTGAGGATTTTGTCAAATGTGATATTAAAAGTAGATTTTTGAATTATAGAGAAAGAAACTTCAGAACACAAAAAGTCCTTTAACGTTTCCTAAATTGAAACAGCCTACTCTCTTTTTTTACCCAATTCTGGGCCAAATTTATTGTCTATTTTTAGAATCTGCCAAGGACATATGTGCTGATGGGTTAAATTACTGAACTACCCATCCACCCACATGTTAAAATCTGAACAATACATATTCTTCATCCTTTTTCTTAATGCCCTAAAATGATTTTTTTTAGTCTATTTTCCTTTGAATATAAATAGATCTCACTTAGAAGCTCCAATAATATTTTGCAAATTGAAATTGACTCTATGTCAACCACAATCATGAGCATCTGGAGGACTTTACCCTCTATTGATAATAATATCTCTTTTATTTGGATTCTGCACAGATATCTTCTATGATATTTCTGTAAACATATGTCATTATCTTTTGTACCTCATTTAATACTGATATTCGGAAGAACACTGATGAAAATCACCTCTGTGGTGACATTTATCAATAATCTTGCATGTTAACATTCATGGGAGACTTTTTGGAGGTCAAAAAAAGTTATTATGCACCAACTATGTGCTAGGCACTGTGCTAATTGCTGGGGCTACAAAAAGAGGCAGAAGATAACTCCTGCCCTCAAGAAGATCACAAGCTTTAAACCTATGCTTTGTGCCACTGAGAAAAGACCTTTTGAAAATCAACAAGCTAAAAATGAAGTAATTTTTTTTTCTCATAGGATTGTAAGTTACAAGCCAGAAGAGACTCTTGAAGCTATAAGCCCAACTCTTTCATTTTATACTTGAGGAAACTGAAGCCCAAGGTCCCACAGGAAGAAAACATCAGAAGTACGATATTAACTCAGATTCTTTGAAAGTATCCATTGCTTTTTGCATTTTACCATGCTACCTGTGTACAACTTTTAATCCATTATGTCCAAGTGATGATGTGATCTGTTAGGGAAGGTTAGTAATCTGGGAAAATCTGACTGTTCTATTGCATAATTTCCTCAGGTGTGTGACTGATATGTGTGTAGATCATTCTAGAATGTTAGGAACAGAATGATTCTAAAGTTGAAATTTTAAAAGCATAAAGGTAAATTGATATACCTAAATTCAAAAAAGCCAAGTGCATGAATACAAGAGAGAAGTCACATGACAAAGAGCTGAGAGATTTTGTTCTAGTGGTTGGCTCATTTATAGTTTCTGGGTCTGAGTTTCTTCATCTATAAAATAAGATTAGTGTGAACTAACTGAAATCTAAGAACCTTTATGTCTAAAACTGATATCTAAGGACTTTTAGAAGTCTAAATCTTTCATCTTGTACTGTAATTTTAATTATTCTAATCTATTTTGGCACATTTGAATGTAATGTCACAGAGTTTATATTTATCTCATTATAAGGAATAGCTTTCAAATAACTAAAGCTTTTAAAAAGTATGATGGACTACCAATCAAAAGTTTATTCAAAGATAACCTGAATAGTGCTATCTACAAGAGACATCAAAGAGGATATTCACATTGAGTAGATGGGAGATTTTATTGCATGATCGCAAAGTTCCTTCCAGCTCCGACATTTTATGAATTTGAAATAAATCTAGAAGTTCTATAGTCAGCAAATTGGGGAAAAGAAAGCCTGGATAGGAAGGCCAATTAGAAGTGTTCTTATAATTCAAGTACAAGCTAATGAGGACATACGCTGTGTTGTCAGCAGTCAGAATGCAAATAAAAGTACAGATATGAGAAGAATTTTAAAAGGAAAGTTAATGGGGTTTGATATAACTGGACGTGGGAGATGAAGAAGAGTACTGTTTGTTATATGAGTGAAAGATATAGGTATACTTGGAGTATATCCCTAAGCTGCTCAAGGGGTAATAGCATTCCGCATCATCTCTATTACTGAATTCTGTAAGGCCACAGAGTGAAAAATATCTTTGTAATTGTTAAGACCCTTCCTGACCATGTTTTGCATAGAAATGGAGGGTGATAAAAAGATAATATTGATTGAAATTATAAAAAAAATAGGACAGAAAGAACAATCTAGAGTTCTAGAGTTCCTCTGCCCACATGTAAGAGATCTAATTCAATCTGGCTCTGAATGATTATATCATATAGGTAATCAACTTCATGTTTAATACATGGTTTAATAAATACAGTAGAACTGCAAGAAGAACAAAAAAGAAAATAAAAGTGAGTGCTCTCCTCACAGAGTGCTTCAATTAACCATTTCTCCAGAGCTTTTTCTCACAACCTTCTCCAGGTTCTCTGTCTTGAGGTATAGGAGGAATGATTCCAAAATAGTTGCTGAAGCACTCTTCCTCTGTGTTCTGAATCCTACACAGACTACAAGTCTTGGGAAAGATCAAGGGGAGGGATTGTATGTCTGGGACCCAGCTGGTGGTAGTTCTGTAAGAAGAAATTTGAAGTTGGTTGCTCTCCTTGACTTCTCTTCAGCTTAGTAGAAGTCAAAGCACAGTCTATCTCTTATCACTCTCTGGGCTTTGAGTCTCTGGTACTAGATCTGATCAGGCACCCCTACTATTGCTCTGGCCTCAGAGTAGTTTCCATCACCAGCAGAGAATTTCAGTTCAGTAGCAATCAATGGCTACCACCAGCTGCATGGCTCTCCAGAAAATTCTTCCTCTCTATTGCATGTGTTAGAAGAAAATACAGGATGACAGATAATATCTTTAGCCTGAGGGAGCCACATTTACTAACATCAGACAATTCCAATCCCCAGAGTTAGTTCCCACTAATTGGCATGGCAATCAGCCTTCACAACTATAAAGCACATGCATTGGAAAGAAAGAACACATATCCAATCCAAGATTGTACACGGAGAGTTTACCTCACTGCTCTGTGCTATTGAGTGACTTCTTTCTGTATTCCCAACCTGCCATCACCCACATGCCCTGAGGCAAGTAATCATTTGAAGGATAGAAGAGGGCATAGTATGAGTTCTGATTATGAATCATTTTTGAGTCTGAGTGACTGAAAGGATAAAGATGTCATTGACAGAGATAGAAGTTGGGAGGAGGGGCTGAATTTTAGAGAAAGTGGACAAGTTGGGAAAATGCCCAGGAGCCAGCTAAGAAGTACAACTGCAACTCAGGCAGGAGGACAGGAAGGAATCAGCTTTGTAAGATGCCAGAATAGATGTGACAGTTCAAGTCAGGAGACCAGCTTAACTGTCCAAGGGAGTGAACTGTCCAAGAGAGAAAAATAGAGTGGGTGACCTGGGGGTGGGGCGTGGTACTTTCAAATACTTGTCAGGCAGTGCTGGGTTTCACTTAACACTAAATATCCATTCTATAATAAATAGTGAAAGAAGCCAGAGAAGTTTTAGCTTAAACTTTCTCTGAAAGTCTCTTCTGGAAAACCAAAGATGGGTACTATAACATGGGCATTTGCTGTGCCAAAAAACCCTGAAGCAATTCATTCAGTCAGCAAAAAAACAATGAAAGAGTTTCTTTTCAAATGCATTAACAACTGTGTTATCACTAGATAGAAACTATCTTTTAAGTAGTACAGGAAACAGAACAAATGTTTAATTTAATTTTCAGGAGGGAAAACCTGCAACAACAAAATTAATTACCTTTCACCAAAACCCCTCATTCCCAACCTGACCTAACAGTGCTACTGTGTTCAAACCATAAATTATTAACTGAATATTCAAGAAATCAAATGAAATATGGCCTTGTCTTGCCCTAAAATATTTGTGCTTACTGTAAATCTGATGAAGGAAGGACAATTACCATTCCAAATGCAACTGCCTGGAATGAGTTTGGGTCTAGAATTTAGTGCAAGTCTGAACTCCATTATATACTCCTTTGATGAATAGGCCATGACTTTGCATGCCTATGTTTTCATAAAATCCTAAGATTATAGGTTTAGAGATAGAGGGATCAGTTGGGGAGGGGTGAGAGACTTCCTAATTTTCTTGTTTGTGGTTGGGCTCAGGGTTCTAAGAGTGGGTAGACTCTGTAATTAGAGGCTTGTTCTGAAATGTCATTACTTAGGTAAAGAAAGAGAAGACACATTGTACCACAAATATTGAATTCAGCGTATTCTGGAGAACTCATCCAATTAATTGTAAATGAACTAGATATTCATAAGAGTTAAAAACCAGAGTCTGCAAGCTCTGAATCATCCATACACATCTTACAAAGAACATTAATGCCAGGCCTAGAGGCCTGTGTGGGCTACCCGAGTCTTTCTTACCTCACCTCCGAGGTCTTCGGTTGGCCAAAACCGGATGCTCATATGAGAGAAAAGACGTTCCAGAGTCGAACAAGGGTTGAGCTTTATTTCAGGGTCTAGTTACAAGTGCAGGGGGTCTTCCTTAGGAGGAAGAGGGGGAGATTTCCTAAGGAGGATAAGATCTTAAGGGACTGGAAGTAGAAGTACAAGTGGGGAGAGAGGGGGAGGGGAGAGAGAAGAGAAGAGAAGCGGAGCCTACTGTCCTCTTGGCTCCTCACGTGCTAAGAGAGCTTTCAGGCTTCCTCAATCCTACTTAACCTTCAGCCGCATAGTTTGCATCTCAATACCGTGCTGTTAGGTAACAATAGTGTGCCCAGATCCGGGACGACCTCGAGGGCAGGGAGACTCCACCCATCACGTATCTCCCGGGGAGAGGCGGAAATACCCGAGCTAGCCGAGCTAGCTCAGTCTGACCTTCTCGAATCCCCGCTGTTCATGGAGGGCCTCGTAAGACTCTAAGATTTAGAAGTCCCACTTTCACCCGCCCAAGACCGTCCACACGGAATTGAGCTTCCAATCCCAACATCTCCCCTTCTTTGTTTTGCGCGGAGCGCACCTGGCTCTAGAGCAAACAGTGGCTGGAGGCTGAGTGGATTAGGAAGGCCTTTAGCATATGAGTACCCTACAACAAGACTTC
The DNA here is from genome assembly GCF_028372415.1 of Notamacropus eugenii. Lineage (NCBI taxonomy): Eukaryota > Metazoa > Chordata > Mammalia > Diprotodontia > Macropodidae > Notamacropus > Notamacropus eugenii. Next base: position 391,502,476 of record NC_092875.1, read on the forward strand.
ATTCACACAGAAATCTGCAGCTAGCACAACTGACAAAGGGAGGCATCAAATAAAACAAAGATGAAACTAAATGGCTGAGTTACAGCAAGAGAAAGGGCAATCACTAATTCCAAAGCATATTCAGGTGAAAAGTTGGTCACCCCTTCCCCCCCCCAATGTCCTGGGTTTGTGATATCAAAGTCCTCCTTCAGCCGGTGGAAAGAGATGCCTAGATGGGAAGCTGTCAGCAGCAGTGTCTGTGGTTGTGATGAGTGCTGCCTCCTCTCTAGGCAGGAAGGTTAAAGCTGTCAGCAACAGGCTCAGGTGGTGTATGATCCTTCTCCGGGCTCTCCGCCTCCTGCGTCTCCCCCGTCTCCGACATCGGTTCCCACCTACGGATCCTTCTAATGGGAATCCACGCATGACCTTTTCCTATGGAGACACAAACATACCCTGGACCCCATATTAGTATCTTAAAATGTCTAATAGCTGGAGTAGTATGTGAGCCTTTTGAGACAGCTGTATCAAGCTCTGATTGTATTAGGCCTCTTTTTCTTAGTTCTGATTGTATTAGGCGACCTTTTCCCCTTCTTTGTTTAGCGAGAATCGCCTTTAAGGTGAAATTGATAAGAATGCATAGTGGCTGTTTATTTTGGTATAGCTGCTGCCAGGTACTTACAAATGCTTGATTAACATCTGTAAGGAACTTGAACTTTACAGATTTTTTCTTTATAACAAACACAGGAGCATTCCAGGGTGACTTTGATGGTTCTATATTTCCTTTTTCTAATTGCTCCTTAACCAATAGTTGTAGTGCCTGGAGTTTTTCTGGAGTCAGGGGCCACTGCTCCACCCAAATCGGGGTGTCTGACTTCCAATTCAAGGGTGGGGACTCCAGTACAACAGCAATGGCCCTTACTAAAAATTTGATAACCTCATCCCGAGGCGGCTAATAGCCATTCCGGCAATCAAGACATAATCGGAGGCTGAGTACTGCAATTGATTTTCTGTAGCCTCAAACTGCCCTGTTCCTGTAAATTGCTGATAAGCCTGGGGGGCCTGAGCCCCTAGCCCACCGGTAGTGCTCTTTACCCTCTGAGAAAATTCTGATACCCAAATCACATTCTGCCCAGGGGTAAGGCAGGCTCTAGCTAAGCTCTTCCAGTCATTAGGAGTCAGAACGAACTGACCACTGAGAGTTTCAAGCATGACTATGACAAAGGGTGAATTAGGGCCATGCTTGGTACAAGCCTCTTTAAGAGTCGCCATTCTCTTCCACTCTATGGGTATGTGGCTCCTTCGAACGCCACCGGGGACACTGGGGTCCGGTATTTCTAGCACAGGAAATGTCCCTACATCTTCTCCATTCTCTATAGCCTTTCTTATTCTTTTTTCCAAACTGAAATGTGGGCCTGAACTGTCTGACCAATGGAGCAGGTTATAAGGAGGCGCGGAGGGAAGGCACGGCGTATTCTCCCCTGCCTCGCCTTTTCCATCCGCTAGATGGAGCTCCGAGTCTATTTTTTCTTTACGCTCCTTAACTTTCCGCTTAACTTTCTGCTTGCCTGGACTCTCCGTCCCTCCAGTGTTCTCCCCTCCCCTCTCTCCGCTTCCACTCTCATTCCAATCCCGTCCTGGCCTCTCTGGCCCTTCCAGCAGGCTCTTAATTACACCGAATATCAGGAAATCTAAATCCTCCAGCTCCCCAGGGTATTGTTGCTCATGAGCAGTCATTTGCTCTCCGACCGCTCCCCATTTTTCTCTTGATATTCCTGCCTGCTTGAGCCAAGGAGAAACTTTCCAAATCCTTTTACAAAATTCTCGGAGGTCATCTAACTCTATTGTGACCCCCGCCTTCCTGCATTCCCTGTGAAGTTTCTCAGCCCAGACCTCCTGTTCCTCTGGCTTTATTACTGGCAATAGATTCCCCATCTCTGCCCTTTTCCCAGGGGTTTGGGAAGCTTCTCTCCCCTTTCTCTCCTTCCAAATCTAGGATTCGGGACTCGCTTCTTTCACAGCCCCTTCCGGGTGTTCCCAAAGCACCCAGGATTATCTGCGCTCCCAGTCCCTGTTTGGGCACCAACTGCCAGGCCTAGAGGCCTGTGTGGGCTACCCGAGTCTTTCTTACCTCACCTCCAAGGTCTTCGGTTGGCCAAAACCGGATGCTCATATGAGAGAAAGGACGTTCCAGAGTCGAACAAGGGTTGAGCTTTATTTCAGGGTCTAGTTACAAGTGCAGGGAGGTCTTCCTTAGGAGGAAGAGGGGGAGATTTCCTAAGGAGGCTAAGATCTTAAGGTATTGGAAGTAGAAGTACAAGTGGGGAGAGAGGGGGAGGGGAGAGAGAAGAGAAGAGAAGCGGAGCCTACTGTCCTCTTGGCTCCTCACGTGCTAAGAGAGCTTTCAGGCTTCCTCAATCCTACTTAACCTTCAGCCGCATAGTTTGCATCTCAATACCGTGCTGTTAGGTAACAATAGTGTGCCCAGATCCGGGACGACCTCGAGGGCAGGGAGACTCCACCCATCACGTATCTCCCGGGGAGAGGCGGAAATACCCGAGCTAGCCGAGCTAGCTCAGTCTGACCTTCTCGAATCCCCGCTGTTCATGGAGGGCCTCGTAAGACTCTAAGATTTAGAAGTCCCACTTTTACCCGCCCGAGACCGTCCACACGGAATTGAGCTTCCAATCCCAACACATTAAAAAAAGTCACTGTAACAAATATTCATTATCTCTAGGAAACATGCCATCTCCCTGATTTCTTATCAAAAAAAACAAAAACAAACCAATAATACCCCACCCCCAATATATACAAACAAACACATGAGGTCAAAACAGGATGAGCTACACATATCATCACTTCTGTCTGTTTGCAACTACTATTGTGCCAAGGATGCTTTCCTTGAATATGTGGAGGATGAGCACTATCTACCTGGACAATAGTCCATATGTACAGAAAAGAATATTCACAGGAGGGTGACTTATCTTATGAATATTTCTGCTTCAATTCTATCAAAACAAACAAAAAGAAGTTGAGAAGAAATATAATAGCTCATGTTTATATAGCATTTTAAGAGCTCCAAAGAACTTTGTAGATATCTCATTTGATCCTCACAAGAACCCTGTGGGGTAAGTACTATTGATTTATCACCTGCATTACTAACTGCTGTCTTCATGTCTTCATCTAGATGTTCTCTTAGTATCTGAAATTCAATCTGCCAAAATGAGAGCATATCCCTTCTAAAAATTTCGCTATGTCTGTGGAGGATACTACCATTTTCAGAGTTACCTCAGTTTTTAATCTTGAAGTCATCATTGATTTTTTCCTTTTCCTAATGCCTCATATCCAATCAGTTGCCAAGTCTGCCTCTATCACAACTCTCATATATAGCCTTTTTTATCTGCCAAGAAAAGCCACTTTATTACAATTTACTTTTTAAAATTATTTTTATTTTGTTAGCTATTTCCCAATTGTGTGTAAAAACATTTTAGCAATCATTTTAAAAAAATGTTGAATTCCAAATTCTGTTCTTCACTCCTGCTCCCCCCATTTCCATAAGAAGGCAAGAATTTGATTTTGATTATACTTGTGAGGTCATGAAAAACATATTTGCATATTAACTATGTTGCAAAAAAGTAGCATGCAAACAAAATAATAAAAATAAGGATAATAAAAAGTATACTTTAATCTGCATTCAGAATCTGCATTCAGAGTTAGTCAGTTCTTTATTTGGAGGTGGATGTCATCTTAGAAAAAGTAGTTTTATACTTTAATAGTCTTATTTATCACAGGTGGCTCCCCTGTGACACCAAGAAGCTTAGCATATGCAGCAGCCACACCCCCAGTAAAACCATCTTGATAGATGGGCTAAGCCAGTTAGAGGGTAACCAACAGGCCTCAAAACCATCAGGGAGTTAGGGAGATGTCTACACCAAGCATGTGAATACATATCCTAGAGGAATGGGTGGATGAGAACAATTTGTTCCAACCACCATAAAGAGAGCTGAGGCAGGTTGAGTGGTTGAGTGCTCAGACCTTGATTAGACATTGAAAATGCCAAGGTGATGTACCAATCCCGAGCCACTGCCAGTCATCCTAACTTTTGTTCTGTCACTGTTCTTTGATGACTTCAGAAAAGATAGTGAGGCTGATGATAGTGAGGCAACTCTGCTTCATTTAAACCCACTGCATGCACAAGTCACGACATCCCCCATCACATCATGATGTCATTGATTCTTTTGAAAGCAAAGAATGAGCAGCAACTCTGCATAAATATTTTACCATATACACTCTAACATTAAAGAAAAACAATACAACAATAATAAAAATTGCAAAGGTCCACCTTCAATGATCAATAAAATCTCTCTGAAAATTTGCTTAAATAAAGTGTTCCTAGGCTTCTCAGTGTCAACTTAAGATGAGTCTTTTATAGTCATTTTGTAATCCTGTGAAAATAGAAGCTTAGAAAATACAATTTTTAGTCAGGATTTACTGTTGCTTTTTTAAATTAAGGTCGTGCGGAAGAGGAAAAATAGCTGGTTTCAGTTTCTTTCAAGATTTCATTTCTTATTCCTAGGTGTTTTGTGTTTGGTTGGATCATCTGATTTGCTATGTAAGGCTCTTTAGATGAACAGATGGCTGAGAATAACTTAACTGGCCTTTCAACTCTGAGAAATCCCACATAAAATCTATCTTGTTAATCTCCTTTGCTTTTGATACTACAGAATCCACTATTTCAGATATAGGAAGACTTGCTTAATTTTCTCTCTCATTGACGTTTCAAGCCATAGTTCTTATATATTTTTGGACTTGCCATCCTGATTCCTAAATTTTACTCAGTTTTTTTCAAAATTTTTGTTCACGTCTTCAGCTTGAAAATTAAGCATATACCAAATTCATTCAAATCTACGCTGGTAAATTGTTTTGGTCACATTTATAGCACAATCATTCATCAGTCCTTCAAACTGTTTGAACCTTTTACTCATAATGAGTCTTGTTTAAACAGCTGTTGTTTGAATGAGATTGTTGGCATCATCAGGAATATCCATTATAAATTTCTTTTCCCATTCATGGCAGAATACTGTTAATCTCTCAGTTTCTAATTTGAAGAATATTTCAGAAATATGATGTATAACATTATGGTGGTGCTGCTTGATGTTCATTTATTTTAAGGAAAGGGATCTGTGCCTTTAATGAAAGGTTATTGCTATTTGCTTTGTTATCTCCCTTTCTATTTAAAGGATGAGTTTTTATCGAGAATTTCTTGGGAACTGGAGAATATTGCAAATCAATGCAATCTTTTTAAAATAGTATTTTATTTTCCCCAATTGCATGTAAAAACAACTTTAACATTTTTTTTAAAATTTGGAGTTCCAAATTTTCTTCCTCCATTCCTCTAATTCCCCTCCCTGAGATTGTAAGTAATTTGAGATAGGTGCAATTTTGTAAACAGATTTCTATACTAGTCATGTTGTGAAAGAAAATACAGAGCCCCTTCCAAAAAAAGACCATGAAAAAAATAAAGTGAAAAATAGTCTGCTTCAATGTATATTCAGATTCTATCAGTTCTTTCATTTGAGATCAATAGGAATTTTTACCATTAGTTCTTTGAAATTTTCTTGGATCTTTGTATTACTGAGAATATTGCAGGAGAAAAGCTAAATCTTTTACACATCATCGTGATACAATATTACTGTAACTGTGTAAAAGGTTCTGGTTCTGCTCTCTTCACTTTGTATCAGTTCACATAACTCTAGGTTTTTCTGAAGTCATCCTACTTGTCATATATTAGTATTAAGAGTGGTATGGATAGACAAATTTGCTTTATCCCTGATATTCTTGATAAGGCTTCTCGCTTATCTCCATTACAGATAGTGCTTGCTGATGGTTTAGACCAGGGATGGGGAAACTTCAGCCTTAAGGGTATATGTAGCTTTGTAGATCCTTAAGTATGACCCTTTTACTGAATCCAAACTTCACAGAATAAATCCCCCTAATAAAAGGATTTGTGCTGTAAAATTTGGACTCAGTCAAAAGGCCACACCCAAGGACCTAGAAAGCTACATGTGACCTTGAGGCCATAGGTTCCCCATCCCTAGTTTAGATACTAGTTATCGTTTGGAGGAACACTCCATTCATTCAGATGCTCTCTAGTGCTTTTAATAGGAATGAATGTTGTATTTTGCTCAAAGCTTTGAGATAATTATATGATTTCGCTTGTTTTATTTTATTGATATGATCAGCTATGCTGATAGTTTTTCTCATATTTGACCAGCTCTGGATTCTTGTTGTAATGTTACCTGGTCATAGTGTATAATCCTTGTGATATGTTGTCATAATTTCCTGGTTAGTATTTTGTCTAAAAATTTTGCATCAATAGTCATTAGAGAAATTTACCTATAGTTTCCTTTCTCTATTTTTTGCTCTTCCCAGTTTAGGTATCAGCACCATTTTTGTGTCATATAAAAGGAATTTTATAGGACTCCTTTTCCTATTTTCAAAATAGTTTATATATACTATTGTAATTAATTGTTCTTTAATGTTTGGTAGAATTCATTTATGTCTGCAGTGACTGATTTTCATAAACTTAGCCTTTTCAGCAATACAAGGACCTGAAACAATTCCATAGGGCTTATGATGGAAAATGCCATCCATAACCAGAGAAAGAGCTATGTAGTCTGAATGTGGAGTGGAGCAAAATTTTTCTTTTTTGTTTTGTTTATGTTGTTTTTTCTTTCTCATGGTTTCTCCCACTCATTATAATTTTTATATACAACATGACTAATGTGAAAATATATTTAATAACAATGTATAGATGGAGCCTGTATTGAATTGCTGGTCATCTTAGGGAGGGAGTGGGGAGGAAGAGGGAGAAAATTTAGAAACTTATGGAAGTGAATGTTCAATAGTAAAAATAAATAGATTAACAATAAATAAATAAATGAATAAACAAACGAATGAATGAATGAATGAATAAGTAGATAAATGAATGAATGAATAAATAAATAAATAAGCAATAACAGCAAAAATAATTCACTTGTGAATCTGTTTGGTCCTGGGGATTTTTTCTTAGGGAGGTCATTGTTGGCTTCTCTAATTTCTTTTTCTAAGATAAGAGTTATTTTCAGATTCTATTTCCTCTCCTATTAATCTGGGTAATCTGTACTTTTGTAGATATTCATTCATTTTGGTGAGATTGTCCAGCTTATTGGCATATAATTGAGAAAAATAGGTCCTAATAACTGATTTAATTTCTTCTTCATTGGTGGTAAATTCATCTTTTTCATTTTTGATACAGGAGATTTGGCTTCCTCCTTTCTTTTTTCTTAAATCAGGTTAGCCAATGGCTTATCTATTTTATTGATTTTTTTTCATAAAATCAGCTTCTAGTTTTATGAATTAATTCAATGGTTCTCTTATTTTCAATTTTATTAATCTCTCCTTTAATTTTTCAGGATTCCTATTTGTGTCTATAGATAGATAGATAGATAGATAGATAGATAGATAGATAGATAGATAGATAGATACATGTATAACTATATCTAGACAGATAGATAGATACATTTCCCACTTTGGCTGCTCTCATAAATTTTAGTATGTTTTTTCATTGTTGTTATCTTTTTTTGATTAAATTAATTATTATTTTATGCTTTGTTCTTTAACCCATTCATTTTTATGATTAGGTTATTTAGTTTTCAATTAATTTTTAATCTTTGTTTCCACAGCCCTTTATTGAACATAATTTTTATTGCAATGTGTTCTGAAAAGAGTGCATTTATTATTTCTGCTTTTCTGCATTTGGTTGGGAGGATTTTATGAAATAATAAATGGTCAATTTTTGTGTAGGTGCTATATGACACTAAGAAAAAGATATATTTTTATATTCTCATTCAATTTTCTCCAGAGGTCTAGCATATCTAGCTTTTCCAAAATTCTATTCACTTCCTTAACTTCTTTCCTGTGTTGTTTTTTTTTTTTTGTTAAATTTATCTTATGAGAGAGGGAAATTGATGTCCCCCACTAATATGGTTTTGGTATCTATTTCTTCCTATACCTTTTAATTTCTTCTTCAAAAACTTAGATACTATGCTATTTGGGACATATTTATTTAGAATTGAAATTGCTTTATTGTTTATAGAATTTTTTAAACAATATATAATTTCCTTCCTTATCTTTTAATTAGATCTGGTCTTGATTTTGCTTTGCTGAAATCATGACTGCTATCCATGCTTAATTTACTTCAGTTGAAGCATAATAGATCCTGCTCCAGCCCCTTACCTTTACTCTGCATGTGTCTGTTTCAAATGTGTTTCTTATAAGCATCCTATTATAAGATTCCAGTTTTTAAGCCACTGTGCTATCTCCTTCTGTTGTATAGGTAAGCTCATCCCATTCATGTCCATAGTTAAAATTACTACCTGTATATTTCTCTACATCTAGCTTTTGCCCTATTTATTCTCATCACCCCTTCTTTCCTTTCATCCTGTCCCTCTTTACAAGTATTTTGCTTCTTATACTTCCTCCTCCAATGCACCCATCCTTCTATCAACCCCTCTACATTTCTTCCCCCTGTCCTTTTACTTCCTCACAGGATAAGATAGACTTCTATACCCAACTGAGTGTATATGTTGTTTTCTCTTTGAGACAATTTTAATAAGAGTAAGGTTCAAGTGTTGCCCATTACACCCCATCTTCCCCCTACCATAATAGCTCTTTTACATCTCTTTTATGTGAAGTAATTTACACCATTCAAATTCTCCCTTACCCCTTCTCCTAGTGCATCCTTTTTTCACCCCACTTCTTTTTTTTAGTATCATCCCATCATGGTCAACACACACCCATTCCCTTTGTCTTTGTACACTGATTCTAACTGCCCTAATAATGATAAAGTTCTTAGGAGCTGCAAGTGTTGCCTTCCCATATAGAAATGTAAGCAGTTTGATTTCATTGAATCTCTTGTGATTTTTCTTTCTCACGTTTTTTTTTGCTTCTCTTGAGGCTTGTATTTGAAAATCAATATTTTTGTTCAGCTCTGGCATTTTTTGTCAGGAATGTTTGAAAGTCCTCTATTTCATTAAATATGCACATATTTCCCCTAAAGGCTTATACTCAGTTTTTACATATGTTTTGTTTGTAATTCTAACTCATTTGCCTTCTGGGATATCATATTCTAAACCCTTTGATCCTTTAATGTGGAAGCTTCTAAATCCTTTGTAATTCTGACTGTGACACCACAATAGCCGAACTATTTCTTTCTGACTGCTTTCAGTATTATCTCCTTGACCTGTGAGGTCTGGAATTTGGCTATACTGTATCTGAGAATTTTAATTTTGTTATCTCTTTCTGATCTTTGGATTCTTCTTATTTCTATTTTATTTTCTGGCTCTATGATGTCAGGTCAGTTTTTCTTGATCATTTTTGATTTGTAGTCTCTTTTTAAAAATTATATCTTCCAGATAATCCAATAATTCTTAGATTATCTCTCTTTGATCTATTTTCCAGGTCAATTGTTTTCCAATGAGATATTTGGCATTTTCTTCTATTTTTTCTTTTTATGATTTTATTTGATTGATTCTTGATGTCTCATGAAGTCATTAACTTTTACTTGTTCAGTTTAATTCTTAAGGAATTACTTTCTTCATTCAGATATTTTATTCAGATTCCTTTTCCATTTGGCCAATTCTAATTTTTAAGGAGTTGTTTTCTTCAGTGAATTTTTGTACATCTTTTTTCCATTTTTTTGTGTTTGCTTTAGCAAGTTGTTGACTCTTTTTTCATAAGTCTCTTGCATCATTCTCAATTCTTTTCCCAATTTTTCTTCTTTCTCTCTTATTATATTTAAAAATTTCTTTTTGAACCATTTCAGGAGTTCTTTGTTGCCCTGGTACCAATTTGCATTTTTCTTTGAGTTTTTACATGTACCAGTTTTGACACTGTTGTCTTCTTCTGTGTTTATGTTTTGATCATCTCTGTCACTGCAACAACTTTCTATGGTCATGTTCTTTTGCTATTGTTGTTCATTTTCCCAGCTTATTTCTTGACTTTCAAGTTTTTCATTAAGTTGGGCTCTGCCCCTGGTATGGAGGGAGCACTGTCTCAATCTTCAATTTTTTCATATTACTGTTTTCAGAAGTAATTTTGAGGACCTGTAAATTTTTGGTTCCCCCACAGTGCTATGGTCTAAGGAGAGGTGTGGTCACTGCTCTCCTTCCCTGTGCTCTGGTCAGTGAGTGACTACAAGCATTATTTTATGCCCTTAACCTGTCACCAAGGTCCCTGTTTCCCTGTGGCTGCATGTACTAACATGCTAGTTCTAGTCCTCACAATAGATAAGTGACCTGGATTCCCATTTGGACAATGCAGCAAAGTCCTGTGCTCAGTGGCAGCAAAGTGTCCCTGAAATCTGCTTTTGACTAGTTGTCTGGTCCCCTTACAGTCTGTGTGCTTACAGTTCAGGGATTCACTACTATTGATTCAGTTTTATCCCCAAGGTCTGTACCAGTTTCCTGGAGTGGATCCTGTTTCTGGCTTTTGTTGAGGTGAGGGTCCTCAATGTTGGTTTTTTGGGACCCAGCCTGCTGCTGGCTTGCCAGGACCACCTTCATTGGACTGTACTCCACTATCTCTTCAGTGAGACAGCTCTTTCCTTTTGACCTTTTAAGTTGTCTTGGGCTAGAAAATTGTTTCACCCTATTGTTGGTTTTACTGCTCTAGAAGTTTCATTTTGAGGTATTATTTTACAGTTGTTGGAGGGAAATTTGGGAGAGTTCATGTGAGTTCTTACCTTAGTCTACCATTTTGACTCAAATGAATCAAATCATGCTGAGCTAGTGCATTCCAGTGAATTTTGCTTTTTTTCAAAGTTTCTCACAAATTTCAGGTGCAAAGGGGTACTATCCTCTCACTGAGAAGCAAAATTTATTTCAGCTATATGTATATATATATATATATATATATATATATATATATACACATACACATACATACACATATGTATATATACATACATACACACATATATATACACATACATATATATTTAAATAAAAATGCATATATTTTAGACAAACATCAGAATACAAATTCGGAATAGAAAACAACAAAAAGTATCATAAACTTAAGTACTGAAACTTAAATACAAAGTTAGAAGGAAAGAAAAGCATATTGACTGCATAGAAGAACATCAGAGAGGATTCAAATTATATAACAATAAATTTTTATTTCAAGAAAGCTTGTATGATAAATAATATTTGTGTTGAAAATTGTCCATCTTTTCTTTGCTTCCTTGTGAGTTCTTTTGTTCTCTGCTGTGCACTTTTTTATTTTGCTCTTTGTTCCCCTCCCCCCACCCCACCAGAAAGCCACAATAAAGCTTAGATATGTTTCTTTATAGTTATAGATATATACATACACATATACATATATACATTCTTATATAGATATATACTCTCCCAAACATGTTCTCCTACTGATCTTTGTTTTCTATTTACACATATCTCTTGTATCCGAACCCTCCTGCCTCCTCTACTTTACTTCTACCCACTACCTTGACCACCTCCCTTCCAAGGATTCCTCCCCTATCCTCCCATTCCTATAAATCTAAACACCCTCTATACTCCCCTTTTTACCTGTTCCCTGCCCTTCCACTCTAAAGATCTCTCCCTTGTCTTCTCCGCCCTCCCTATGCCCCTACCATATTTTATTTCTTCTGAATTTAGAAGACTTTTATACTCTTCTAAATATATATGTATTATTCCTTCTTAAACCCATTCCCAATGAAAGTAGGTTTCCACAACTACCAGTTCTCCTCCCCCATCTAATTACTCTGTATCAAGTCTTCCTTTTATACCTCATTTGTATAAAATAATTGTTCTTTTTAGCTGTTCCTAAATGGTTTTCCTTTTAAAATTCATGTATTTCTCAGGTTTTCCCCAATCTTACATACAAACTCCTCAATTATTAATAAGAATCTTATACATACATTTTATATTTTATATTTACGAAAAGTAAAAAGTAAACAGTCTGTCCTTATGATTTCTTTATAATCAGTATTTGGTACATACCTTATATTTCTCTTGGTTCTTAAATGTCAAATCTTTTATTAAGTTCAGGATTCTTTTTTAAGAAAGTCTTGAAAATTTGAGAGTTCATCAAAAGTCCATTTTTTTTCATTTAGGATAATACTTAACCTTGTAGGGTATGATATTTTTACTGGAACTCCAGCTCCTTTGCTCTTTGATATATTATGTTCCAAGACCTGTGGTCCTTTAATGTCTCTGCTACTAGGTTTTGTGTTAGTCTTATTGTGAAAACACCGTATTTAAATTGTGTTAATCTTAATGCTTTTAATACTTTATCCTTGAGCTGGGAGTTTCAGAATTTGACTATGATATTCCCTTGAGTTTTCCTCATAGGATCTCTTTTAAATGGTTATTGATGGATTTTTTTTTCTATTTCTACTTTCCCTCCTTGTTCTAATGCTTCAGGACAATTTTCTTTAATTATTTCTTGTATTATTGTATCAAGATTCTTTTTTATCATAACTTTCAGTTAGCCTGATAATTTTTATATTTTCTCTTCTTGATCTATTCTCCAAATCTGTTATTTTTCTTCTAAGATCTTTCACTTTCTCTTTTATTTTTTCATTATTCACATTTTGGTTAATTATTTTTTGATCTCTTATAATTTTCCTGGCTTCACTTTGCCCAGTTTTAATTTTCAAAGAGTTATTTTCTTCCTTAAGATATTGAATTTCCTTTTCTAATTGATTGACTTTCCTTTCATAACCTTCTGGTTTTTCTGGAGTTATTCTTATTTTTTCTTTAGTTTTTCCTCCATCTCTGTCATTTGGTTTTCAAACTTTTTAAAATATCTTCTAAGAATTCTTTTTGGACAGGTGACCATTTGATGTTACTATTTGGGGGTTTCTTTACTTCAATATCCTTCTCTGAAGATGAACCCTGGTCATCTCTATTCCTATAATAGCTTTCTAGGGTTGAATTGTTTCTTTTTGCATGTCATTTTTTTTTGTAGTAATGGTTTAGCTTTTGTAATCACCTGTAGCCCTGGGATAAGGGGGATGGTGTCTCTTGCCCCAGATCTTTATTTCTCCCCTCCTGCCTGGAACCAAAACCAAACCTCCAACCTCCTGTAAGTGGTGGCAACCAAGGGCTTTCTGCCCCACTACTTCTGTGCTCACCAGTGTGTGCTGGTTCCTTTTGGGCCCTGCTGCTTTTTGAAGCACAGATGGGTCTGGTGTTCCTTATCAGCAGAGCTTCCCTCAATCTTTCTGAGATCAAATGCCTAATTCCCCTCACTATCCTGGGGGTGAAAGTTCCTGTTCCTGGTGCCAATGATGCCTCTCAAACCAACTATCCACAGGGCTTGCCCCCTTGTTGTTTAAGTGGCTAGCTGCTAGTTAAAACTAACCCTAGCCTGTGTTTACTTTTCACAGGGACCAAACCTTGTCCTGGAATTTTTCTTCAAATCTTCCCAAATTGTCCAAAGAAGACCCTGGTTGTGCCCCTATTCTTATTTACCTCTACCCACACTTTGTTTGCCCTAGGTGCTATTTTAACTTTTTTGTGAGGGAAAATCTTGAGAGCTTGGAATTTTCTGACCTACCCCACCATCTTCCCAGAATCCTTTCCCTCAAGTATATATTCTTTACCTAGAAATTAAGCAATTTCTTTTTTTGGTTACTTTCTAAAATTATGAGGAGAACCTTCAGAGAATTTTCTTCACCATCTACTTTGGAAAAAAGGTCTTATACTTTGTCAGGTTTAAGTTCAATCTTTGGAGGAGGTCTTCTATTGCTGATATTTTTCTTTCTGGTTGTTTTTCATTGATAAGTTTTGACTTTGGCCAATGGATGAAGCTAGTTTAGGAATCTGCTTTGCTGCTATGATGGTTGATCGTCACTCTCATATCATCTTGTAGAACTTTTTATACTTTGCTAGATGGTTGTTCAGAAGTTGGCTTCTGGCCAGATTGCATTGTTTTAGCATTTTGCCCATATTAACTTTTGACTGCTCCAGTTTCTCATTGACTTTTGACCTTGTGATCCATACAGAGGTCTGAATAGCTTTCTTTGCTTCAGGTTTCACCATCTTCTGTCTTGGAAGAGCTCTAAGAATCTGCAATATGTAATGTCTTATAAAGCCCAACTTGAAATAGCTCTCCTCTGTCTCTTTTGCTGCTCTTTCATTTTTCTTTTTTTTTTTGTGGAAGCTCTTTCTCTTTATGCTGCTGAAACATCTCATTTCACTGATTTATCAGTAGCTGGTGTAGACTGCTGACAGTTGACTTTGGCGGGACATTGCTCTTTTCCAGAATATTTTTAATGGTCTTATTCAGTTGAAGGATATTTCTTTTTTCTAAGCTTGGAGTATTGACACATATTAAACCAAAGTATCTGTTCTGTTCATATTTCTAATATCTGCTTTCCTTTCATGAAATTGAGTTTTTATGAGCAACTTAGGTTCTTATCATTTCTGTGGTTCCATCACTTCTGTAACAATTAAGAACTGATGAAGATGCCATCCTGCAAAACAGCATTCTTAATAAAAAAAGAAAATAGTTAAAAATACTGTTACCCTCCCACCCCCAAACCAGAAACAACAAGGTTTCAAAATATGCTGTTTTTGGACCAACTTCTATGGATTTGGAAGCTTTTATTGCTTCCAAGGTGGTGTGATCTGGGGAGAGATGTGATCACTTCTCTCTTAGTCAATGCTCTTGTCCTTACCCAGGAAGGCCCCTGATCCCTAGGATCGCAATCCCACATCTACTTTCTAGGGTACCTTCTCTCTTGGGACCAAAAGTGATACTGTTCATGAGGGTTCTTGATGATTGGGGCCAGAAGTAACACCATACCTCAGGGTTCTCACTCCCTCTTGATTGAAAATGCTCCTTCCTGTCTTTGAACTGTGACCCAGAAGTGGGTATAGGCAATAGAGTTGCCAAATAGCACCTGGTTCAGTACTAGCATAGGGGTACCCTGTAATATCTTTCTGACTAGTTGTCAGGTCCCCTTGTTGTTTCTGACCTGAGAATTCTTAAGTTATTGCTGATTGTTTCTCCACCACCTGGTCCCACCACTGGTATTTCATCCATGTAATCTTTGGGCCAGTCTCCTCCCCATGTTACAAGTCTCTCTTTCTGACACATTTTGTTGTCTTAGGCTGGAAGAATGCCTCACTCTGACCTTTCTTCTGTTCCTTCAAAATCTGATTTGAACCATTATTTTAAAGTTGTTTAGAGAGGAATGTTGGGAGAGCTCAGTTTTCTCCACTCTGCCATATTGGCTCTGCCTCTGGAAGTTTTCTTTATTGAAAGAGACCATGCTATTATTAAGGAGTTTGCATTCTACCAAAGCGATGACCTTTGTGTGTGTATGTATGTATGCATATGTGAAATAAATAGAAAAGAAATGTAAATGGAAGGTAGGAAAGACTTTTTGTGTAGAAAGTAGTACTTGGAAATTGTTGCAAAGGAAGTGAGAGATTCTATTAGGCAAATGTGAGGAGGGAGTGTGATATAGGGGATAGTAGGCATCAAGATACAGAGACAAAGTGTCATGTGAGATTAGAGAGAAGAACAGTTTGACCAGATCATAGGGAGCATGAAGGCAACTATTATTGTATAATAAGGTTAAAAAGTTAGGTTGAGACAATGTTGTGAAGGGCATTAAAAGTAAAATAGAGTAAGTGTTTATTATGCAACAACTATGTGCCAGGCATTGCTCTTCATCACCTTACAGACATTATGTCATTCAATTCTAGCAACAATGCTATGATATAGGTTCCATTATAATCTTCATTTTACATTAAGGAAACTGAGGCAGACCACAGTTAAGTGACTTCACCATGGTCATATAAATAGCCACTTGGGAAACCTCAAATGACCTATGACAAGTATTGACAGATATTGAATAAGTCAACAAGCATTTATTAAGCACCTACTATTTCTCAGGCACAACCCTAAGTACTAGGAACACAAAGAAAAGTAAAAACAATCCCTGTGTTCAAGGAACTCAGAGTGTAAAGTGGAGACAATATGCAAATAACTAAGTACAAACAAGATATGTATAGTAAGTACAAGGATAAATTGGAGATAATCATAGAAAGATAGAACTAGTATTAAAGAGGACCATGAAAGCCTTCTTCTAAAAGGTGGGGTTGTTATCTGAATCTTAAAGGAAGGAAAGGAAACCAAAATGGAGGGAGGAGAGAGTGAGCAAGAGAGAGAGAAAGAGAGAGAGAGAGAGAGAGAGAGAGAGAGAGAGAGAGAGAGAGAGAGAGAGAGAGAGAGAGAGAGACAGAAAATTCTAGGCATGAGGAACAACCAGTGAAAATGCACTGATTTGGGAGGTGTAGTGATGTGTGTGTAAGGAGCAACAAGAAAGCCAGTGATACTGGATTTTAGAATATGTCACCATTCTATTCCCATCCCCTCTTCAAGAATGTGTGTATATCACACATCATTGGAGCTATGTATGGTTAAGGCTCAAAACGGCAATTTGAAACATCATTTTATATTTGGATTTGTCTGTTACTGGACCAGAAATTTCCTCCTAAATCCTTATGTACTAATCCTCTTTGGATTCTCTCTCCCTCTCTTCAGTAGCGCTACTTTGTTATTTAGCGAAATTCATTAAACATCCAGTTTTCCATTACTGAAATTCCCATGTTAAAGCAGTCTTTGGCCTTTAAATGTGTGATTCAACATTTCTGCTGGAGAAATATGAGCACTGTTTATAATATTTCTGATGGAGGAAATTTAGACATAGAGGTTTAAAGGGAGGAAGAGACACTCACATTTCCTTGAAATTGAAGTGTTTATGACAAAAGAGGATCATAACCAGAAGGCTAACTACTAAGAACTGGGTTTTCTGGTGATATGAAGTAGATGAAATTATCTAACATGAGAGAAGGAAAATGAAAACTTATTTTAACTCTTCCCTGTAGCATTTTTGCTTCTGATTATTGACTTCTTTGTGTTTGTCTTTTTTCCCATTAAAGATAAAATCATTTGGAGATTTTGTTACTATTTACTTTCTTTATACGTACAAAAGAAAGTAGTAAAAAGCCTTTTACCTGAGAGAATTTGTAACTTTCTTTGTACATAGATAAAAAGAATATTGGGGGCAGTGACATTCATAGTGACATTACTAATATTTTGAAGTAAGTGCAGGATTTTGATTTTACAACTTATTTGAAATTCATATTTTTCCTTATAATTTCATGGATATATACTAGCTCACATTTATTCAGGGCATCTTAAAGGTCTTATTGCAGGTATAAGCTTTAAACTTTAATAGATTAAACCTATGCTAAGACCTTTGGGACAGCCTATATAAGTCCTTTTACTTTTACAGAGCACTTCACATACATTTCTCATTTGACCTTCACAATCAGGCTGTGAGGTAAATGCTATCATCACACTGAGAGAAGTTAGTTAACTTGGTAAAAGTTGTGCAGAAAGTATCTGGAATGTGATTAAAAGCCAGGTCTTCCTAATGCTAACTGTAGCAATCAATCCACTCTATTACTTCTCATAAATTCCTATATTCATTCAGCAAACATTCATGCTTACTATATGTTAGGCACTGAGCTAGGTACTGCAGTTATAAATACAAGACACAATTGTCCATAAATTCAAGAAGAGTCTCCAAAGTAAAGGGGGGTAGGAAACCAACATATACACAGGAAAGTAGTTACAGGACACATAAAATCAATACAAGGTAATTTGCAGAGTGGGAAGCACTAACAACTAGGAGGATCAGGAGAGATGATACTTGAACTGAGCCTTAGAAGGAGCTCAGAATCCTAAGAGGTGAAGGTGAAAAAGATGAGAATGGTGGGACTAGGAGACAGCCTGGAAACAACATAGACCGAGGAGATGGAACTTAATGTACAGAGAAAATCAAATAGACAAGTTTGACTAGAAAGAGAATGAGGTGTAATACTCATTGAAAGAAAGGTTGGAGCCAGGTTGAGACTAGTTTTTAATCCCAACCAGATAAGTTTGTATTTTTTCATAGGGAGATCAGACTTCTAGAGCAAAGTGACCTGATTAAATCTGTGCCTTAAAAATAATTATATTTTTTTCTAATTATATGTAATAGCAATTTTTAAAATTCTTTTTTAAAATTTTGAGTTCAAAATTCTCTCCTTTTCTTTTTCTACTCCTGCCTCCTTGAGAAAGTAAACATTTTGAAATAGATTTTACATGTGCAGTCATGCAAAACATTTTCATATTAGTCATGTTGGGAAAGAATACATAGACTTGTGTCTTTAGAATGTCAGTATGAGAGTTCTATGAAAGATGGATTGGAGAGAAAGAGACTACTGAGGAGAATGTTCATTAGAGGTGATGAGAAGATCAATAACATATATTTCACAGGTTGAAATGACCATATTTGGAAACTTATTGCACATTGATAAGTGAGAGTGAATATGACGACTTGGAGGTTGAGAATATGGGTGGCTGGAAGGATGGGGAAACCTTCTATAGAAATAATAAATTAGGAAGAAGGTTGGATGTTTATTATGTTGAACTTATATCAGTTGGCAGAGATAATGTGCAGGTAGAGATGCTTAGCCATCACTTAATGATTCATGATAGGACCTGAAGAGAAAGATGAGATATGAAATATGTGAATAGTTACATATCCGGTTATACTCTTTTCCCTTATCCTGGACACTGCTTAGGATCATAGATACATAATTTCAAGGAACCTCAGAGACCGTGAGGCCCAACTCCATCATTTTATAGATGAGTTTGAGGGAGGTTAAAAGACTCGCCCAATGGCATAACCCTGAATATGATCTAAGATTGCAATAGTTTAATAATAACAGGTATCTAGGTAGCACAGTGGATGGAATATTGGATCTAGAGACAGGAAGACCTGAGTTAAAACCCTGCCTCAGACACTTTAACTGCATGACTTTGGACAATTCACTTAAACTTTGTCACCCTCATCCATAAACTGGGGAAAATAATAGTACTTATCTACCAAGGTGACTGTGAAGGCCAAATTTTATTCCATATTTGTTAAAAACTTTTCAAACATTAAAGTGATATATAGATGTTAACCATTATAATTGTAATTTTACTTTATTTTTAATTTGCCATGCTAATTCACATAGGCCACTAAGTTCTTCAATCTTTTTTCATGCAAAGGGTTTCCTAATCATGTTTAGGTATTAAAATTATTATTTTTGTTAATACAGTAGGGATAATAGCATTCTAATATTTTAAAAATTATCTATAACTGATATTGATCCTATGTTCTCCTGACTATTATCCTAGGTATTCTTTGTTTCATGAGTATTCTAAAGATTCATAGTTTAACGATGTTCATTATTTAAATCATCAAAAGTTAGAAATATTTTAACTCTTACTTATATTACTAATACTGTCACTTGTTAATTCTTGAACCTATTTCTCAGTTTTCTATTTTAAAATGGTATATAATCTGTTACCAGAGAGCAAAGATTCATAAGGGATTTAGTGTTAGTTAGAGGAGTTTGTTTTCAGCAGTCCTCATGTGTTAAAATCCTAAGTACTATTCTCCTGAGTAGATAAGGAAATAATTGTATAGCTAAGTGCTTTTTTTCATCAATATTTTCTCTGTATCTGCAGGGTGGTTATCAAGTCCTTATAAAACTTTAAACTTTGATAACTGTAGATTTACTCATGATAAAGGTGAATATAAATGCCATGAATAATGATGAATTCTTATAGTTTTCATGTGTCATTGTCAATTTGGGGTCAATATTTTTTTTACAACCGAAATTCACAAAAGCATAGAATAGCTACAGGAAAACAGTTTGCAAACTGTGACAAATTATGTCAGTTATATTAAAGGGTTAGAGAAATCCAACTCTGTTGCTTTAAAATTTTAAGGTTTCAGCTTTTAAATGTTCTTTTATCATTAATACAAATAAAGTTATTAATGTTTCAAGCTGAACAAGGACTTTATACCCTGTATAATGTCCCCAACACTACTCTACATATGACTGAATAGAATATTGGTCTCATAATCAACCTACAATTATTAACTAGCAACTATGTTATGGGTACTTTGCTAGATACTAAAATATAGTGAAGCCTTCCCTATTGCTGATTCGCTTCACTGTTGGTCATATATCATCAAGTATATCTTTTATGGTTTTTTGTTTGTTTGTTTGATTGTTTTCCATAATGGTAAAGGAGCTATAGTTTTCCAACTCCATTTAGCAAGGGAAAATGTGGATAGCAACAAGAATTGCTGGGTATTTTTTGTTTGTTGGAGTGTGTGATGGGCAGGGGCTCAAAGCCTGTAGCACTTTGCTGTGCATATATGTATATACATATATGTATATATATATATTTCTTGCTGATTGAATAATATATAAACGATGCAAATCATGAGAAGGCATGATACAAAGGTAACATTTCCCCTTTGATTCAGATATTCAGTTAGGCAGGAAAATATTCGTTAAATGGACTTAATTTTGTTCCTATGTATTTCTATCCCCTTCTACCTTATTTGCATAGGAGACCAAAGAAATTTTGAAATTGAGAAACAAGAGGCTCTGAGCCCTACATCCAGAGGGTCCTTGACAGTTTATAGAAAGAGTTCTTTTAAATCAGGTGTTCTTAAGCTGGGACATGTGAACTTATTTTTATTTATATTTTAATATTTTGATAGCTGCATTTTAATGCTTCTTTTGCAGTCTTATATATGCACATGTGTATATTTTCTTCATTAAAAATGTAATTCTAAAAAGTCATTCTGGACTGCCAAAGGCATCCATGACACAGTAATCATTAAGAACTTTGTTTCTAAATGAACGCTGACAAGGTAAAATTCAATGATTATGCATTGAACAGGGAACTTCTCAGACTTTTTGACTTTAATCTTAATTCAGGTCCCCAAGAAACTTGAAATCCTTGATGATCAAACTATTTTGATTGGCAAATGAAATTTAAACAGAAGGGAGCTATCTTATTGGAGCTGATTTATATTCCAAAGAACTCAATCAATACCTGGAGAATCCTCTTTTGAAGAAATGCCCATTCTGGCTAGCTGAGGCTTAGAGAGATAGGCTCTTATAGGAGAAAGTCACAGATATCCTCCCCCACCGTCACCCAATTGCAAGGCCTCAGAGTATGAATCTCTGTTCTTTCTGAAATATCAATGAAAGGTTTTAACGTAAAACGGAAGAGTTTAGCTATCCTTTTCTGGGCATGAGATAACAGTTTCATTGAGAATTTCATGTGAAGACAGAGCAGAGAGAATCTTTTTCAATATCGTGTTCAGTAGAGCTTGTTTTTGGAAGTGGCTGGTACTGAAGATTGGAACTTCAGAGAAACGCTAGGGTTTAGTCATGAGAGTCCAGTATTGTCAATACCTGGCAGAGACTACATATCTGACAGACTGTAAACTATAAAAAATCAGTGGGGAGCAGTACGATAACACAACCAATCTTATGGCATCAGAGGCATGTATTACATGCTCATGCATACCTTGACCAACTTTGTTAAATACATGTCTCCTGGAAGGAGACATGTCCCTATGTATATACTCCCTGCCTCTAATCTCTACAGCTGCCTGTGTTCCCTGCACGTATGTCATTCCAATCATGTGCCCTGTCCATACACTTCCTTTGTGTGTCTCTCCAATTGCTGTTCCCTACATACATCTAGTTTTCTCTCTGGTGACCTATATTTTTGTGTAAAAGCATAATCTAGGTTTATACATGAAATCTTTTATTATTACTTTTATTAATGTGCTAGTCTATTATACTAAATGACTGACTTAATTATATCCTGTGGATGACTTATGAAGATAAACTTATCACTGAGGGTTCATGGACAATGATTTTGAATTACTGTGAACCCTCAGAACCTGCATTAGCTTTATCTGAGGGACCAACTATACAAGCTTGGGAAAGGTGATATATAAGGTGATATACATAATATTACCTTCCAAATGAGCTCCTCCAAAGTCCTATTCCAATGTTTCCTCACAACATTCATGGAGGCTATGTCAGAGCAGCATATGCTCTAGTGAACCCTATTAATAAAGTGGCAAGGATTTGAGCATGGCTCCAGTAACTGACTGTAGTTCATAACCCAGTCTTGATAAGACTGTAGGCTATATTGTTAGTTTACTCCTGTGCAGTTAAGGTTGGGAACAGCATTTTCAGACATGACAGTAAAATAGTAATACCTAAGTCATAAAGTAGTGTCAATCAGTTTCTATGGGAAAACGACCAATAAAAAAAAAATCACAGAAGAATTAATGAACATTTTAAAATCTTGATTGGAGAATGAACTCAGAGGTGTGAAGGGGAGCTACTGTGCTACTGGTGCCAGCAGCACATTCAACAGCAAAATACAATTTTCTGGTCAAGGGTTATTAAAATAAACATCTTTTGCATCCTTAAACCTAGAGGTATCATTTAGCTCGGTTTATTAATTCAGGGGAATAAAAGGAAAACTTCCACAATCTCAATATCTTTTTATACCTAATCAGTATCTTTTGAAAAACTGGAGAGAAGACAAATTGATCAGTGCAAAAAGGCTTTTACTTTATTTCAACATGATTAAACTTACATGGCACACAGGAAAATCTTTCTAAGAATACTTGTGTTGTTAGAATTATAACTATCAAGACAATGCTTCTTGAATACTCATACATGCTTTTTAATCATCATGGTTTCAGTAAACTATATTCTCATTTATTCTATCCTACTTCACTCCCTAACTCCTTGCTCTACCATTAGACAAAAGCATACTTGTTTTAAAATGTTTCCCTTTCTCTATAAACTTATGCTCACAATCTGTTTCTTTTAATAGAAAGTTAATTTTGTCTGACAATTAATGTTAATCAAATCAGTTAGCCCTTTATTAGCATTATTTAGCTGTTTTGCTGGATTGGGTCCAAGACTGGATAATTTCCACTTCGATTTGTACTGTGAAAAATAGATGATTAGAAAGAACCCTTTTAATAGGGGTGGGCAGATATGATTATATTTATCCCCATAATGATATATCATTATATAGCCATTTATTATATTTATTTTTAAGTAATTAAATTTTGAGAAATAAATGCATCCATATGTGAACATACTTATTTCAAATGAATTTTAAAATAGTTTCTTGTATGAGTTTCCATAAATATTTTATTTTCATAAAACCTTTCTATGGTAATTATTACTTTAGACATTTTATGGATGGAGAAACTGAGGACCACACTTTGGAGACTTACCCATGGCCATTCAGTAGTAATAGATTTAGAACTAGGACCCAGAATCACTTGAATACATTTTTTTAAATCAGATAATAAAGATTGTAAGAGAAACCTCATCAGACATGATAATTGTGTAACAAGTAATGATGATGCAGTCTATAGGTCTCTACTTACGTGTTTCCTATTAGATGTGAATGCAGTTATAGTCTTGACTTCCCTCAAGATATTAACCACATTAAGCCAGCTGCCATGAGATGCTGCTAAGGTGGAAAGACCTATCTATTGGTATGGGCAAATTCAACTAGAGAACATGTACATTTGGTTCTTCTAAATCTTTGTTATTTCCTGTGTTTCAAGGGCAGCAGTGAGATCAGGAAAAAGCAACAAGATTTCCTTTTATCCAACACTCTTTAAGGTTCATTTAACATCACTTTAACCAAAGATAATGAGCGGTAATTTTCAGCTGGTTTCCCAAGGATTGCTGCTAACTGCTTTCTGCCACAACATGCTTAGAGGCAGAGAGAAGGAAGTAAAGATAGCAGAGTAAGGAAACAGATTAAAGAGAAAAGAAACTGAGATGAGGCTATTGTGAAGACTTGTCATAATAAAAATGTGGAAAAAACAAAAGACAGATCTTAAATTTAGTCCTCACAAGGACTCTCTCTGGATGCTTGATTTCCAGTAATCCAGGGCTTGTGGGTAGTTAGGGCCTTTCCCCTCGCTTCTCTCTGATAGTGCTACCTGAGCACTAGTATTTTAATGGACTGCAGCTGGAGTTTCTTGGAAATTACTCAAATCTCTCCTTGTTTGCTATACTTTTGCCACATCAGCACTAGATACGCCAAATAAGGAGTTGTTGACTTTTGTTTCACAAGCTCCTTCTTCTTCCCCTCCCCTCCTCTTTAGTTATAGAACTACCACATCAACAGTTAGTCAGGTATTAGATAAGGGAATGTGTTTGGATAGGTGGATCTTGGTTTCATGATTTCCTGGTTCTTGTCTAGTTTTTCCACGCTTAGGCTGTAAGCCCACCTCCCAGCCAATGGAGAGGTGGGAAAGTGGGGGATGGAATTCTCTGCGTTAGGGTATATGATGGTGCTTTGTTCTCTGTAAGCTGTCTCTTTCCATTAGTCCTTCCTGGTGGAGGTGACTCCCCTTTCTTGCAAGAACCAAATAAAACTCTGTTCTTACCTCAAGAAGCTTCTTCATTTTATAAAATTTTGAGGAAATTTTTGTACCCCAAATAGGACTGTATTAAAGTGATTATTATATAAGCCATAGTAATGTTTTTAGACTTTGTTCTCTTTGTGTCAGCCTCTATTAATACAAGATGAGAAAAAACTGAGCATTTTTATAAGACATCTGAACTCATTTGTTGTTATGGTATGAGTCTGAATATGATATTAGTAATTTATACCATGGAAATTGATTTTATTTTTTTTATTATTAAATTTATTTGTTTTCAATTTTCAACATTCACTTCCACAAGAATTTGAATTTCAGTTTTTCTCCCCATCTCTCCCCTCACCCCATCCCAGGACAGCATGAATTCTGATTACCCCTTTCTCCAGTCTGTCCAACTTTGCATCACCTTCTCCCTTATCTTATCCCCTTCACTTCTATTTTCCTGTAGTGCAAGATAGACTTATATACCCCATTGCTTACATATCTTATTTCCCAATGGCATGTAAAAACATTTTTAAAGCTTGGAGTTCCACATTCTTTCCCTTCACTCCTCTCCATTCGCTCTTATTGAGAAGGCAAGCAATTTGATTTAGGTTATACATGTGTAGTCATGCAAAACACTTCCATAGCAGTCATATTGTGAAAGACTAACTATATTTCCCTCTATCCTGTACTGCCTTCCATTTATTCTATTTTCTCCTTTGATCTGTCCCTCCACAAAAGTACTTGCTTCTGATTGTCACTTCTCCCAATCTGTTGTCCCTTCCATTATTCCCATCCTCTCTTATCCCCTTACACCTTGCTTTCTTGTAGAGTAAGATAGATTTTCATACCCAATTGGGTGTGTATGGTATTCTCTCCTTAAGTCAAATCCAATGAGAGTAAGGCTCACTTATTCCCTCTCTTGTCTCTTCTTTTCCCCTATATTGTAAAAGCTCTTTCTTGTCTCTTTTATGTGAAATGATTTGCTACATTTTACCTGTCCCATTCTCTTTCTCCCAGTACATTCCTCTCAACACTTAATTTTATTTTTGATACCATCCTTTCATAATCAGTTTAGGAATATAAACAGTTCAACTTTAATAAGTCCCTTACAGTTTCTCTTTCTTGTTTACCTTTTCATATTTCTCTTGATTCTTGCATTTGAAAGTCAGATTTTCTATTCAGCTCTGGTCTGTTTAACAAGAATGCTTGAAAGTTCTCCATTTCATTGAAATTCCCTCCCCCCCTTCTGAAGTAATATTCTCAATTTTGCTGGGTAGGTGATTCTTGGTTTTAATCCTATCTCCTTTAACCTCCTGAATATCATATTCCAAGCCCTCCAAAACCTTAGTGTAGAAGCTGATAAATCTTGTGTTATCCTAATTGTGTTTCCATAATACTTGAATCATTTCTGGATGCTATTAAAGCTTTCTCCTTGACCTGGGAACTCTTGAATTTGAATACAACATTCCTAGGAGTTTTCCTTTTAGGATCTCTTTCAAGAGGTGATCAATGGATTCTTTCTATTTCTCTTTTACCTTCTGATTCTAGAATATCAGGGTAATTTTCCTTGATAATTTCTTGAAAGATGATGTCTGGACTCTCTATTTGATCATGACATTCAGGGAGTCCAATAATTTTTAAATGATGTCTTCTGGACTCATTTTCCAGGTCAATTGTTTTTCCAGTGAGGTATTTCACATTGTCATCTAATTTTTCATTCTTTTGATTTTGTTCTATAATTTCTCAATTTCTCATAATGTCATTAGCTTCCATTTGCTTGATTGTAATTTTTCAGGAATTATTTTCTTCAGTGAGCTTTTGGGCCTCCTTTTCCATCTGGTCAGCTCTGCTTTTTAAGGTATTCTTTTCCTCATTGGCTTTTGGACCTCTTTTGCCATTTGGATTAGTCTGCTTTTTAAGGTGCTTCTTTGATATTTTTTGGTCTCCTTTAGCAAACTGTTGACTTATTTTTCATGATTTTCTTGCATTACTTTCATTTTTCTTCCTAATTTTTCCGCTACTTCTCTTATTTGATTTTCAAAATATTTTTTGAGCTCTTCCTGGACTGAGACAAATTCATATTTTTCTTGGAGGCTTTGGATGCAGGAGCTTTGACTTTGTTGTTTTCTTTTGGTTCTATGTTTTATCTTCCTTGTCACTAAGGATGTAAGTAAATGCTTTTTCACCACGAAAGTAAGATTCTATAGTCTGATTTCCCCTCTTGTTTGCTCATTTTCCCAGTCAATTACTTGAATTTTGAGGTATTTTTTGTTAGATAAAGGATTTGTTTTCACAGTTGTTTTCAGAGATATTTTTAGTGACCTGTAAACTTTCAGTTACCCCAAAGTGTTATGATCAAAGAAGAGGTGTTTCCTCCTCTCATGGCCTGTGCTCTCGTTTGTGAACAACCACAACCACTATGTTCTGCCTTGGAACTGTGAGGAGGATTTCCTCTTCACTGCTGCCCAAACTCTGCCATGCCAATGGTCCTCCTTGCCCCAGGATCATCACGCAGGATTGAGACTCAGATGAGCTGCTCATTTCTTCTACTGTCTGTAGGCTGAGAACTTCAGAAGCAACCAGTGCTGACCTGAGGCTGGTTAGACCACAGTCCTCTCTCACCCAAGTGAGAGAGCTTTCGCACTGGCATTTGACACTGTCTTTGGTATTTGTGGTTTGAGAAGTCTGGAAACTGCTGCAGCTGCCTATGATTCAGTGTCCTGAAGCCAGGAAAAACAGATCAAGTCTTGCTTCTGACACATACTAACTCTGTGATCATCTTAAGTAAGCTCTCAGTGCCCTGGGCAACATTCTAATACTCTAAATTGCAGAGAAGGTATTGACCTATGTAGAAGGGATTTCCTGCCTTGGAAGGAATGAAATCACTAATGCAATCAGAAGTGAGTCCCTCTCCTTTGTAGTACTCTTTCAAGTCCTTATTTAGGAACTGAGTCAATTCAAGTCAGTCAAGAAGCAACTATTAAGCACCTGCTATAGACAAGGTACTGTGCTAAGAGCTAGAAACTGATAAAAGTGTTGACATAAATAATGAATGTCTATAGATAGTCCTCTTGGAAATTAATCAGGAATGATGTCTAAGTCCCTGGTCCAGAGCTTCTATACCATAGCTATATCAGGCTATGACATGGTTACCTAGTCCTTAAGCCTGATGAGTATAGAGATTCCTATAATGAGATGTACCTAGACTTCATGGGGATTATCTACAGGGCAAATAGAATGTAGAAGGGAGATATGGGAGTTGATGGAAATTATTTTTTAAAAATTAGTTCAATTCTCTTGAATTCAATTTCAATAAACAAGAATTTATTGTGTGTACTATGTAGTAGGTAGTGAGCTAGTTTCAGGGGATAAAAAAATGTAACAATATCCTTGTCATCAAGGATATGGGGAAGGGAAGGACTGATATATCTTTACTCTCACAAGGGGTGGGATGGTATAAAGAAGATTCATAGAAGTGTTGGAAACTAAGTTGATGTCTGTAAGTAAAACAAAGACTGAGAGTTTAAGAAGGGTGTTCTGTTCAAGGAGAAAGGCCTATTCAAATGAATTGAAACAGGGACTGAAGCAGGTGTGTGTCCATTCTGAGAACAGCTAGTACACCAGTGTGACAGTTTTTTGAAAGGAAAGAAATGAGATAGGTATACAAAAATATGATTTGATAAATCTATAGAGTCTTGGCATAAATATATATATATGTATATATGTGTAAATACACACACACACACACACACACACATATATATACATATATATATATCCCTATAGCACTGCCTTGATTTTACTTATTTAAATGGAAAAAAAATTCACTTTTGTAATTTATATTTCTGACAAAGTTTTGGCAACTTCTGAGTGAAGAAATGTAAAATAGGCAGGGAAAATACATTAACTCTAACACCACTTAGTTTCCCTAAGCAAAATTTAGAACCTAATTTTTTTCTTTCATAATTTACCCCTTAGAAAAACAAATTATGATGATCTATTCAAAAGAAGTGAATGCCTGCTTATTTTTTTTCCTAATGGAACTTTAAATCAAAAATTCATTTCCCTGAAAAATGGAGTGTTTTTGCCTAAGTGTTTTTTACAAAGAAAAGAAAACTCTTTATATGGAGTTAAGTATTTTTTATGTTAAGGGTTTAATTTAATATTTTTTATTGCATGCAGTTTTGATTGTTCCATACTTCTATACCTTAAAATGTGTGTGGTTTTCTCAATGTCTCTACTTTCTCCATCAACATAGAATTTGACTTCTTGAGTTTCAAGAGTTGTGACCAAAAATATTCATTAGCTAACACCAAGCCTTCTGGTCACTCAGTCAATAAACGTTTAGAACTCCTTAAGAAATCAGAGTCAATGGTTCCTAGACCACAGAAACAATTTGTGGTTTGAGAACATCTGACTCATCTTTGAACCTTTTATAGTTTGATAAATGGAATCTGCAAAGTGTATGTGTGTGTGTGTGTGTGTGTGTGTGTGTGTGTGTGTGTGTGTGTGTGCGTGTGCGTGCGCTTTACTGTGACAGGCTTCAGGAGCCCAGGGTCACTTTTATATCACAATGCAGCATAAATGAAGCAAAAGAAGACTTTGCTAGAAGTTAATTTTGTACTGGATTATGATTGTAGAGTCTGAGGAAAATGAGAGTGACCATGACAGGAAGTCAGAGAAGCACCACATAGTAGACTTAATTGGATACTATTGGCAAATTTTATTGACTCTATGGTGAATAAACTAGTTTGAAAGGAATAGATTTTTCACCTATGTGAAATGAATAAAATCTTTTCATATATTTCCCTACACAGAAACCTTCAATGATGCTCCTTTGTCTACTGAATGAAGTGCAAAATTTCAAGTCTGATAGTAAACTTCACAAATATCCAAGTATCTTTCCAGACTTATTTGAACATTGGTGTCAAACTCCAACATAAATGTGGCCACTAATTTGCAAGTAAGGATCCCTGAAGACATATATTAACTTAAAGAGCCACACATTATATTTATTGTATTTTTATGTATTTTGTTAAATATTTTCCAATTACTTTGGGGTGCTATGGGCCAAGCACCCCGGACCATATGTTTGACATCTGTGGTTTAGTGGATAAAGTGCTAGATCTGGAGTCTAGAAGAATAAGTTCAAATTCAGAGTGTAGTGGTTTATTTGGACAGGTTCATATGAATTCCCAAGCAGATGGGTAAAGTTGTTTAAATTCTAGATAATGACTTGGGGCCTCCAGTCTTTTCTTAGCCTAGGAAAAGATAAAACACTTGAAATAAACTGAGCCAGGCTATACTGCCCTGGAAGATGTTTTTAACTGAGAGACTATGTAGAGAGATAGTCTTGAGAAATGAGCATTACCCCTAATATCAGTGTTTCAGTGTCATCCTTCTCCCTACCTACTAGCACATAAGGAAAAGAAAGAATTGGCAGTCAGGGATGGTAGCTGGAAACTGTGTCACTTAATTTGTCCCTGGTACCTTGTGGTAATCTTCCCAGATGATGCAACTCTGTGAAACAGGCAACTAGACTATTTTTCTCTGAGAGACTGAGTTTTACTTTCTTCAACTTTCCCTTAACTATGATTGGTTTATTACCAGACATTCTTAAATAATTTGCTTCCTCAGTGTTTTTTGAGTTATTTCCTTATCCTGATTTTTTTTAACACCTCACATAAAGTTTATGGTTGACAACAAAAGCTTTGTTTGCATGTTTATACATTCACTTAGTACAGGTGGGTTAACAGAAGATGCCAGTGGGTAGATTAAATTTATAAAAGTTTTAAATTAGGCAGAAAATCCAGTCTCTGGTCAATAGTTAGCTCAATAGTTATGCTATGATTTTATTATGAATTCTACAAACTTCCCAATAGAAGCGATTTAACATGGATTTAATTACTGAGCTTTTTTTTAAAAGACAGTCTTCTTGATTTAAGTCCCTAGCTCTGATTAGAGAGGGAGAGAGAGACAAAGACACTGACAAAGATGGAAACTGAGACCTAAACTGAAATGGAAACTGAAATTGAAAAAAATGTGGGTTAAAAGGAGGAGATGTCCAGCAAGATCTCTACCCTCCAATGGGAGGTAAGAGAAAGGGTAGTGAAAAAAAAAGAAATGTTATACCCAAGGCTAGTCCCCATGGTTGGATACAGAAAAGTTCTGGGAAGATTCATCTTTGTCCCTTTCCAGAAGAGAGGAAGGAATAGAAAGAAAAGAACAGCAATCAGTGATCTTTTCCCCTAGCAACAATACTATCTGTTTATAAGGTCATAGATTTAGAGATAAAATGGTCCTCAAAGATAATCTAGTTCAGCCCTCTAATTTTATTGATGAAGGAAATAAGACCTAGGAAGGTCAAGACATTTGCCCAATATCACTTAAATAGGAAACATCAAAGAGAAGATTTAAATCTATGTCTGCTGTACCATACTCAGTTATCTGTGTGACCATGGGCAAGGCATATCCTCTCCAAGACTCAGATTCTCTATCTATAAAATGGAAATTATGGTACCTACTTATGAGGATAATAGTTAGGCTTAAAACAGATAAAGCATGTGCTGTCTTTAAATTGTTACACACTTATTGGTAGTTACCTTCCACAACTTCTGTACAAGGATTCTAGGATACAAGTGAACTGATTTTGTGGCCAAAGCACTGTGATTTTCTCATCCTCAGCTACTTAGAATGTCCATTTTTACTTTTCCACTGTGCCCTCTTTGCTGATCCATAATTATTCTCCTCTGGCCTTATCAGTACCCTCTTTCCATCACCATAGCATTTACTATTATTATTATTTTATCCTTCTCTGTGTGGCAATATGAGGGAGAGTTCAGGGAGACTGAGGGAAGAATATAAAGTTATACTAGATGTCTTCAAAGGTAAAATTTAACTGCATCTCACTGGTGTCAGTCAAAGGAATAAGGTGAAACAAAGGCACTGATGAATTTGACAACTCCATAGATTACCCAGGGCTCTTTATTTTAACTTTATATATAGTCCACTTTAAATCACCAGGTATCTCCCTTCCTCATTTGTTCACACAAGATTGCTGTAAGGGCAGGTAGTATAATGAAGCACTTTGGGCTCCTTTTTCTTCTTTGCCTGGGAGGAAGTGTTTCTATTTCCCACAAGAAGTAGAAAACTGGTATTAACATTTTGTTATTAACTGCACAGATTGGAACAAGGATTCCCATTTGGTCTAAAGCACAATAACTGGCATTAGGGTTGCCAAAAGGGCTCATAAAATTGTAGCTATCAAGAGTTCATAATAATGATCTTTTTTTAAAAAAATATCTTTTCAATTACATGTAAAAACAACTTTTAACATTTGTTTTTGAAATTTTTCTATTCTGAATTCTCTCTCTTCCTTTTTCTCCCCCTTCCCAGAGAAGGCAAACAATTGATATACAGTGTACATGTGCAATAATGAAAAATGGATTTCCGTATTAACCATGTTGCAAAAGAAAAAACCCTCAAAAAACCCAACAAAAATAAAGTTAAGTAAAAGCATGCTTCAACCTGCATTCAGACTGTCAGTTCTTTCTCTGGACATAGATAGCATTTCTCATCAGAAGCCCTTCAGACTTGTCTTAGATCATCTTAATTTTTTATAGAATAGCTAAGTAATTCACAGTTAATCATCATGCAGTGTTGTTACTTGTAATGTTCTGCTCACTTCACTTTGCATCAATCTGTACATGTCTTTCCAGATTTTTCTGAAAACCTCCTACTAATCATTTCTTATAACACAACAGTATTCCAGTACAATCATAAACCACGATTTCTATACCCCACTGACTCTAATGAAGGACCTCATCACCTCACACTTAGATTATTGCAATAGCCTTCTAGTGGGTCTGCCTACCTCAAATATTTTTCCTGCTGTCTTCCCTTCCATTAAAACAATAGCTCTTTCATACCTCTTTTATGGGGGACAATTTATCCTATTCTCTCTCCCCTCTCCTTTCTCCAGTGCAATATTCTTGTTCACGGCTTTATTTTATTCTATTTTGGGAGGTTGTCCCATCAAAGTCACCCTATATTCACACCCTCTGTCCAAGTATGTTCTTTCTAATTGCCCCATAGTAATAAAATTATTAAAAGTGACAAATATTATCTTGCTATATAGAATATAAACATCTAAACCTTTCTGAATATCTTATTTTTCTTTCTTGTTCATTTTTTTATCTTTTCATGTCTTTTTTGAGTCTTATAT
The DNA here is from genome assembly GCF_028372415.1 of Notamacropus eugenii. Classification (NCBI taxonomy): domain Eukaryota; kingdom Metazoa; phylum Chordata; class Mammalia; order Diprotodontia; family Macropodidae; genus Notamacropus; species Notamacropus eugenii. Next base: position 391,535,091 of record NC_092875.1, read on the forward strand.
TTGAAGGACAAAGCTTTTATTCACCTCTGATCTTTTAATTATTAATGCTTGAAATTCCTCTATTTTGTTAAATGCCCATTTTTCCCCCTGAAAGATTATATCCAGTTTTGCTGTATAGATTACTCTTGATTGTAATCCTAACTCCTTCGCCTTTAAGTATTTCATGTTCCAATCCCTCTGGTTCTTTAGTGCAGAAACTGCCAAATTTTATATAATTCTGATTGTAGCTCCATGATATTTCAATTGTTTCTTTTTAGCTACTTGCATTACTTTCTTCTTGATTTGTGAGTTCTGGAATATGGTTATGATGCTCCTGGGAGTTTTCATTTTAGGTTGTCTTTCAGGTGGTGATATTGTCAAATTATTTCATTATCTATTTTGTCCTGTTGTTTCTAATACATCAGGGCAGATTGATAATTTCTTGAAAGATGCTATCCAGGCCTTATTTTTTCTGATCATGGCTTTCAGGTAAAATTTATTATTATTATTGTTATCAGGTAATAATTATCAAATTTTCTAGGTCAGTTGTTTATTCCAATGAGAAATTTCACATTTTCTTCCTTTTTAAATATTTTTTAAATTATGTTTAATCATATTTTGATGCCTCATGGAGTCATTAACTTGCACTTGCTCAATGTAGCCATTTTGAAACTCTGGTCCTCTTAGAAGTTTGTACCTTGATCCTTCCTGTCACCATAGTAACTTCTCTTATCAAGTTGCTCTTTTGTTGCTCATTTTTTTCTGCCTATTTTGTGACTTGATATTTTTAGAAGAGAATTGGTCTCTGCTCTTACACTGTCCCAACCTTTTTGTGCTGGGGCTCAGGGTCTTGCTGCTGGCTTACGCTGGACTTCAGGGTTTACCTGCTTGCTTATCCTAGAATATAGTATTCCCTTCTGCGTTGTACTGAAGGTGGGGAGGCTCCATGTTGGCCTCCTCTGTGTTTGAGGTTTCTCTGCTGGCCTGACTTAGGGGTAAAGTGAGACTTGCTGCTGGACTGCTTTGGAAACAGAATCTTTCTGCTGACTGGTCCTGGAGGAGGGATATTGTTACTGATCTTCCCTAAGGGTGGAGCCCTGTTGGTGAGTTACCATGGAAACACGGTCTCTCTGTTGGTCAATAATGGGGTTGGGCCTGTCTAGTGGCCTATGCTGCGGCCACTGGGGTGAGGGCCTTGCTGTGCTTCACAGATTGAATGCTAGCTTGCCTAGGGGGCTTTGGTTTGGATTAAGTTGGACCCTCACTGGTGGATTGCCCCAGACTTGGCGCTTTACTGCAGAATCCCTGCTATGAGACTTTCTGCTGTTGCTCTTGGTAGCCATCCCCTTTCATTCCAATAAGACAAACCTTTTTTATTATGCTAAGTTGCTTTCCTGCTCCTAGATCCATTCTGAGGCATTTTTCACATTGTTTGGAGAGGAATTTGGGAGGGCTTCATAGGATTGCTTTCTCATTCTACTATCTTGGCACCAGAAGTCTACTATGCTTCTTTAAAGAAGGTTCCTGACCCCACACCACATTGCTGATTCCCAGTGAGACCAGGTAAAACATCCAAACTCTTTTCAGATAAGTTGTTTTCATGCTTCCCACATCTTGATTTCTGTAAAGCTGATTTGCTTCTAACCTAAGCCTAAGACTTTACTTTTATTCCTAAGTCATTCACAGTTAATCATCATACAATGTTGTTACTTGTACAATGTTCTCCTCCACTTTGCATCAATTAGTTAGTCTATATGTTAAAACTATCCCTTCCTGCAGTGTCTCCTCTGATAGATCAATATGCCAGCTTTGTCTCCCTTGGATTTTGTGGGAAGTGGTGTGGTGCAGTGTTCAGTGGAAGAATGGGAGTGGAGGTTTGGAGGGTGCTGTTGGTGCTGTCTTTGGGCAGTCCTCTCTTTCCACTTAACATTCATTCCTTAGGACTCCATGAGTTTCAGGACTCTATTCACCTGTGTGAAGGGAATTATGATTTTTCTATTAATTTATATGATGTGTGTAATGTATATACTAATAATTTAGATTTCTCAATAGCTGCCTCTCTGGTTTAGGAATCAGAATTAACAGTTGAGTTTGAAATCGTCAATCAAACTCTTGACAATGCTCTCACTCACTGCATTCTTGTGCCTATGTACCTTAAGTGATGTGAATCAAAGACTGTAGAACCTGTTCATGTCACAGAACTCTGGTCCTGTACCCCACTAAGTAATGACCCCCAAAGACTTGAACAAAATTGTTCCCACAGGACTGCAGAATTGTTGTGTTGTCCTTTACTTGTCAGTTCATCCTGAGAAACTACTCTGACCCTGGGAAATGATTGTAATCCACCTTCCCCCTACCTCCCTTCTTATTGTGATTTATGTATATAATCTCTGTCTTCACTTCAGCAAGGAGGAATTCTGATAAGGATAATTCCTGATTTGCAAATCTGTTCCTCATAATAAAACTGATTACAAGACTACCTGATTACTGGCACTTTGTCTCTGACCTGCTATTTCACAATTCTCAAGTTAGAGACTGGCTCAGAAAAAGTCCTGCTAATATTTGGGGTCCGTACATATCCTTATTGCTCAAAAGGAATTGCACTTAGACCTGGTGTCCAGGAAACAAGAGGTCACAGAAGGGGGCAAGAACCTCCTTCAACACTTTATCTTAAGGGTTTGGGATTAGGGTGGTGTTGTATGGGGCAAGAGGTCCATCCTGGTTCCAAAGACTTCCTGCACCAGTCTATTCAGTCTGCTCCAGGGCCTAATTCTACCAGTAACCTCTGTTTAGTTCTGATGTGATGTGATCTGCTCAGTCTCCCAGACTCCAAGGTTTTGTGAATTCCTCCCTTTCTCCTCCCTTCCTCAACCATTAATTTTGCCCTGTTGGCTCATCCTTCAGGCCATTTAAAAACTGTCCCTTTCCCCAATTAACTTCTTCCATGATTGGCTAGGACCGAGACTTCTTATTGAGTAGCTTTGGCTAGGTTAGAATCTACCCAGGTTCAGAAGCAATGGCTATAGAGAGAGGCTATTAAGTACTCTTAGCCCCTCAAGTGTCCTTATCTGTCTGATGAGAGGCTTGGGTTAGAGAACTTCTTAGGTTCCTTTTAAATTTAGGATCCTATAATTCTTTTTTGAAGAATAACATTTATACTGACATTTATAAAAATATTTTAAAGAAAATGGAAGAGAATGACCAGTTATGTGGTTATTGCCAAATACCCAAGCACCAAATGTCACACAGACAAAATCTGGTTATTTAAGAACTTTGCAGGCTCTCCCCTCTCCCTCCATGTCACATTTTTCTTGGCAAAGCCTTAATTAATAGTTTTGAATCCAATATGAAGTTCTGCCTGGTTGACAAACATACTTCTTTTGTCTTTCTATGACCTTTCATCCCATCATGTTAAATGAGCATTAATCAGGTGTGCTTTGGTGAAGATGAAATTACCATAGCCTTCTCTCCTTAAAACGAAAAATTATGAAGCAAATCCTTGATTTTAATTTCTGTACAATTTACATTGGAAGTCATTCTTTTTCCTCTCACTACCTTTCATATGATGTTATTGCCATTCATAGAGATACAGATTTAAAACGGAATCTTCATATGGTACCATTAGGAAAACTCAGCAGATGCATTTTAACTCAAGTATAATTTCCAAGAATAAATTTTTGAGGGTAAGTAGGAATTACTGAGAAATTTTTATATTGAGCTCAGGATTATAAATAAAAGCAACAGAGTATGGAGTTAATGATTACTGAAAACTTCTAATTTTTCTTACTTGAAACAGATTTATTAAACATGGTTCAGCTTTCGAGATTACGGGATGCAGTTTATTGAAGCATTAAGAAAAACACAAAACCTCTCTAATGACTCTAGCAGATTAGAAATAAGCAGATGTTATAATTGCTACTGCCAGTAATTTCATTATGCCTTCTATATAGTGATAAACCAGTGCAATGACTGGATGGAAGTTTTCAGTCTTAGAGCTCAAAAGTTAGTGTTGCTGTAGATAAGGTAGAATGAATTAAGATTCCTATTTATCCTCACCAAAGAGGAAAGTGCTGTTTAGAGCTTAAGGTTAAAAGGGAGAAAAATATGAATCTTTGTTCTAGCTTTTCAAATGACTTGAAATAACATTAAGAAAATTACATCTCTAGTCCAAAATTTTTCTATATGTAAAATGGGGGCAGATAATTCTGGAGATTATCTTTAGAGGTCTCACTGTTCCTCTTTGTTCTTGTCAAATGAGATTTGTGTGGGATGGCAAGACCCCTACTCAAATTAATTGCTTGGAGGCATGTCAAAGTATAAACAGAAAGTCTTTTATTCACATCTTTCAAGAAGATATGGGCATCACCTTCCCCTAGGTGGATTAAAGGACAGGAGGCACAGTACAGAAGCAGATACATAGTTATACAGCTAAAAACCACAAACCCACCCCTCCTTAACCTTTTGGTTAAGAATCTGAGCAAGCAATTTATTTTCAGAAATTTGCCCCAGATACAAGAAATAAGACAATGGAATTCAAGGGCCTGAGCAAGCAACTTATTTTCAGACAGTATGATTAGGAAATGGGTCAAGCAAGTCTGGGGAGAGGGATGACAGGTGGTTTCACAACTTCAAGTTTCCTCATATCATATGATTTTTGAGAAATTGCAACTCAGGCCTAGAGTCTGATCTGCTTCAGATTTAAGTTCTTGAAAAGTTTTCGTAGCCATCACACTCAATCCCTCCTCTTATTTTAACCCTCTGAAAGCTTCTCACACCAGTCTTGTTACATGTGTTCAATTAAGGAATCTTTCCTGTCGTCCTTTTCCTCTGTGTTTATGGGGATCCATTTTTGTCCATTCATAACCATCATGCCAGTTGTTCCACTTAATGATATTTTGATGGTAATCATTTTTGATACTATTTTAGTAGTTAATTGCACCATACAGGGTAAGCAAACTGGTAAAAGAATAACTCCTCTTAATGAGACAAGTACAGACCACAGTATCTGTTCCCAAAACACAACCACCAGGATGTATTGAAAGGAAAAGACCAAGTTTGGATGAGAACATGGGCAATCTTTAGAATTCCTGTTTCCACATCTAAATTCAATCAATAAATACCTCCCCATATTCTTTCCCCCATGAATTCTTCCCTTCCCAATTATAATATCTCCCCACATTCTCTCCCCCTTTATACGAATATGGGGAGGGAGCAAAGCTGACTGAAGCATCGACAGATTACAAGGGAGCAGTATTCTTGTTATAAGTACAGATACAGAGATTCAAAATACAAAGGTAGATCAATGAATTATCCTTTCAGAGGTTCCATCTTATACAGCAATCTGGGGAGGAACATCATCTGATGCAGTTTTCTGGTCTGGATGCTTCTTCAGGCCGTTTTCAGCACAGCATCTCTGCATCTTCTTTCTTTTGTCTTCTTGTAGAAATCCAAATGTCCACTCTCCTACAAAACTGACCTTAATACCATTTTAGATAACCATTCCTAAGCTTTGTACACTTACCAGTCTTACAAAATCAAAATTGGAACTTTGGACACTTGTCATGTTTAAGAAATTCACATTAGAACCCAGTTTTTGCATTTTACATTCTCCCATCAGGAAGATGAGGTTTCACTGAGAAGTCAGTAATAGGTTCCAGTACTTACATAAATACAATAAATAATCATTTTTAACACAGTACATATCACATCATAAAACAATTCAAACTTCTGGTGATGTGATGCTTCTTCTAAAGCATTTACAATATAGACCACAAACCATTTTTCTTTTAACATTAACCAACTGAGATAAAAATAATAATAACTATATGTGCTAACTCCACAAACCTTTGACCTGATTATCTCCACACTATTACTAAGAATTAAGGAACCCTAACTTATTATTGTTGGTCTAAAGTTTTAAACTAATAGCCTGATTTTAGACTTAACCTCAGATGTTCCCCTACCAACAATCTTTAATTTGATAGATCTGATACTAAGCTTACAAAACCTTTGATTACAGGAGATTGTTACTGAGAGTAGGGACATTGCAGGGAAACAATATTGCCCTAACCTCATGTCAATTCCAGGCAGGAGCAGATTGTTAACTGGTAATCAGCCAAGCTTAAAGTCTGCCAGGTGTCAGTGGAGAAATTGAGTCAGGAGAATCCTACCTCAGCCCAGGCCGAACAGTTGCTCTCCCACCCTTCCCATGAGATCACTTTTGCAGTTCATACCAGCATCTCACAGGCTTACTGGCATTGTGGATTGGAGGCTCAGACTACCTTTCTTGCTATCTATAACTGGAGTTAGACTCAGAAGAACAGTAAGTTAATAGTCCCATAAAATCTTAAAATAGCAAGTTCCAAAAATCAGGTTTCAGATATGACTATAATTTCACATTGGCTAAGGAACATCTTTTGAAGCAAGTTGTAAGTGGCTTACATGCCTTTCTATATATGTTCTGGTTCCTGATTAAATAACAATCATAAACTCAAGTTTACCATTAAAGCCTTAGGGTATTGCTCTAATAGATTTATATTGTTTCCCAAACTACTCTGTCCCTTCCTAAACCTGCTCAATCTAAAAAAATGCGCCACACATATGAGAAGTTCAAACACTAACTTAGACTTATGTTCATGAAATGAATTCATATCAAACAGAAACATTTAACTTTTCCATCAGTGTCAAAATTTACCAGAGGTTACCTGCCTCTAAGAAACTTAGACTAGAATTCTTTCCCCGGACTAAAGATGTCTCTGATTTAGTCTCAGTCTCAGTAATTAATTCAGTTAATAGTATTTACTCAATTAGTCTTTGCAACAGATAATTCCCAAGTTGGGACCTTTTTCCATTATCCCCAAAGAGTTTTAGTCCCATTTGTCTAAAAGCCACTGAAAAAACCTCACCTTGAAAACTGCTGGGTTTTCCCCACGTGAGCTGGTTCTCCTGAGGCCCGCTCTACCACTATGCTCAAATCTCTGTTCTATTTCCCACTCCTAATTTTATCAATCTAAGTCTCCAGGTTAATAACCACTTTCATTAAGACCATGCCGGGAACCCCTAGATTGCCTGGGGCCACCCTGGGCTCCTTCCTCAGTCCCTTTAACTTTAAACAATATCACATTTATACTGTGGTTTTATCTCCACCTTATAGCCAGACTCAGAAATAGCCAAGTGGGAAACTTTAAAAAAGTGTTCCTTTTCAAAGGAAAATGATGGGGAAACTGAGCCAGAAGGATTCCATCCTAGGCTGAGGACACAATTGTCCCCTGAAGTTTGTACATTAGATAATAGGTTTCACTAATCAAAAATTTTACACATCTTAAATTTTAAATTTGTCTTAAAAAACAATCACTAGAGATTATCACCTAAACGAATTCCTAGTTTAGAAACTCCATAGACAGCTTACATTTTACGTAGAGATTACAACTTTAACAAAGTGAAGGGCTCCACCACTTGGGTGATTATTTTAAACTCTCCTAAATCTTAGCTACCCCTGGGTAGGAATGGGGCCAGCTCCTTTCCTTTTGCAACAGAAAGTTAACATATCTTCCTGAGCATCTCCAGTTCAGATTAGATTTTAGGAAGCCCTTGTGTAATGACTGGATTTCAAAAGGAAAGGGGGGTGGGGCCAGGAGGTGTTTTGTCTTAAAACTCTTGGTCTCCATTATCTTGTCCCTCATTTTCCAACTATCCATGAAATGTGAAGTTATGATAACAAGTTAGCTTACAAATACAAATATAAATTTGGTAACTAGGCCTTTTAAAAATCATGCAAAAGATTCATACAACAAGTATTTTCCTCTTTTAAGAACAATTTACAATTTGCCACAAAACCCTCATGAACCTAATGGGCAACAATTATAAGACCTAAAAGCAAGGCCTTTTCACATTTGGCTATAAGTTACCTTTTTACATATTTTTGTAAATATGCTTGATTCTTAGCAAAAACCAATTTTAGTTAACAATACAATTTCTAATGTAGCAACATTTAGATTTACTTAAAAATTTAAACTGTTTAAGTTCACTTAAAACTTAAAGTGAACCATTGCCCATTCAACTGAATGCATCTCCACATTGCTTTGCACAATAACCTTATTATGTGGGCATACTCTTATCACTCTGATCAGATAAAGTCATCTTAAATTAGATTAAGCTATTAACTATATTAAATCAAGTTAAGTGATTTTTCTTGCTCTCTTCTTAAAATACTTCCTCACACCCTCAGTACTTACTGACACCATCTAAAATTGACCCATTCAGAGTCATTCAGCTTCCCAAGTCTCTCAATCCCATTACTCAGATTGTCTAGTTCCTTCACATTTTTAACTATAACTTTCTGCACCAGAATCCCCTTCTAGCTTAAAGCAAAGAAGTTAATTCTACCATTATGTGGTGAACAACAGTATTTTCATCACTTACTTATCAAATTTCTATCACATCCTTTTTAAAAACCCTATGTACATTTCCTATATATATATGTATATATATATTTATCAATTGCATTAAAGTAATATTACACCTAACATATACCCATCTTTATCCCTTTTACAATCATAAATGCCAGATAACAATATCTTTTTCTACCTAATCCTGATAGGAAGAACATTTTCAGATGCTGCTTATTATTCCTTCAGGACATATTTTAACTTGAAATCATGTCAAACCTGAATTTTGTAATCACTAATGATAAACATCTTATATAATCAAACACTTTTGCTACTTACAAGAAAACTTTCTGCCCTCCTCCCTTTTGAGTCAAACGTTGTCTTCATTTACAAATGAATGGAAAGGCTTTCCAGTTCATGTCTCATTGTGGGTAAGGCAGGAAATGATTAGATACTAGTTAGCCTGCCTTTCTTTTAGTATGAGAGGGGGAGATAAGCTCCCCTCAGCCTTCTGGATCTAACTGGCTGGCTGCCTCACAGAGTGTTGGAGAAGACAGAGACACAAACCAGAGACACAGACTTTCATTCACATAGAATACATACAGACAAAATATTTAACAAATCATTTTCACCTAATTTTGAATTTTGATTTCCTCATCCTCTCAGGTGCCAATCTAAAGAGTCTAGACAGGCTTGTAGGACTTCCCCGGAAAGACTTCTGTTCTGCTTTAACAACTCAAAAGAATGCTAAGGAGATGGGGATAGAAAGGAATATACCTTTTTCTCAGCAGTACATGGCACATATAAAAAAATTGACAGTGTTCTAGGGCATAAAAACTTCACAATTCAGTGCAGAAAGGCAGAGATAGTCAATGTATTCTTCTTGGATCAGAATGCAATAAAATTATATGTAATAAAAAGTCATGGAAAGATAAGTCAAAATTAATTAGAAACTAAATAATCTAATCCTAAAGAAGGAGTGGGTTAAACAACAAATCATAGAAACAATCAACAACTTCATTCAGCAGAACGACAATAATGAGACAATCTACCAAATCTTATGCGATACTGCAAAATCACTTCTTAGGGGATGTTTTATATCTTTGAATGTCTACATGAATAAAATGGAGAAAGAGGAGATCAATGACTTGGGCATGCAGCTGAAAAAGCTAGAAAAAGAACAAATTGAAGATCCCCAAGTAAATACCAAATTGGAAATACTGAAAAACAAAGGAGAGATTAATAAAATTGAGATTAAGAAAATAGTTGAAGTAATAAATAAAACTAATAGTTGGTTTTATGAAAAAACTAATAAAATTGATAAACCTTTGATCAATTTGATTAAAAAAAGAAGGAAAACCAAATTACCAATGTAAAAAATGAAAGAGGTGAGCTCACCTCCAGTTAGGAGGAAATTAAAACAATAATTAGAAATTACCCAACTTTATGACCATAAAGTCGATAATCTAAAGGACATGGATGACTATTTTAAAAAATATAATTTACCCAGATTAACAAAAGAGGAAATTTAATACTTAAACGACTCCATCTCAGAAAAAGAAATTGAACAAGCCATCAATGAACTCCCCAGGGAAAAATCTCTAGGGCCAGATGGATTTAAAAGCTAATTCTATCAGACATTTAAAGAAGAATTAATTCCAATATTATATAGACTATTTGGGAAAATTGGGGAAGAAGGAGTCTTCCCAAATTCTTTTTATGATGTAAATATGGTTTTGATACCTAAACCAGGAAGAGCTGAAACAGAGAAAGAAAATTATAAACCAATTTCTCTAATGAATACAAATGCAGAAATTTTAAATAAGATTTTAGCAAAAAGAATATAGAAACTCATGAAAATAATACGTTATGATCAGGTAGGATTCATATCAGGAATGCAGGGCTAGTACAATATTACAAAAACTATTAGCGTTATTGATCATATCAACAACAAAACTAACAGAAACCACATGATTATCTCAATAGATGCAGAAAAAGCTTTTGACAAAATACAACACCCATTCCTATTAAAAATACTGTAGAGCATAGGAATAAAGGGAACTGTCCATAAAATAATAAGCAGTATCTATCTAAAACCCTCAGCAAACATTATATGCAATGGGGATATGTTGGGACTGGAAGCTCAATTCCGTGTGGACAGTCTCAGGCAGGTAAAAGTGGGACTTCTAAATCTTAGAGTCTTACGAGGCCCTCCATGAACAGCGGGGGTTCGAGAAGGTCAGACTGAGCTAGCTCGGCTAGCTCGGGTATTTCCGCCTCTCCCCCCCGGAGATACCTGATGGGTGGAGTCTCCCTGCCCTCGAGGTTGTCCCGGATTGGAGCACACCTAGTTACCTAACAGCACGGTATTGAGATGCAAACTGTGTGGCTAAAGGTTAAGTAGGATTGAGGAAGTCTAAAAGCTCTCTTAGCACGTGTGGAGCCAAAGAGAAAAGTAGGGCTCCGCTTCTTTTCTTTCCTCTCTCCCCTCCCCCTCTCTCCCCGCTTGTACTTCTACTTCCAATCCCTTAAGCTTAGCCTCCTTAGGAAATCTCCCCCTCTTCCTCCTAAGGAAGATCTTCCCTGCACTTGTAACCGATTCCCTGGAATAAAGCTCAACCCCTGTTCGACTCTGGAACGACCTTTCTCTCATACGTTCATCCGGCGTGGCCAGCCGAAGACCTGGGACAGGTAGGAAAGACTCGGGTAGCCCAATACAGGCCTCTAGGCTTGGCAGGGATAAGCTAGATGCATTTCCAATAAGATCAGGGGTGAAACAAGGATGTCCATTACCACTACTATTATTCAATATGGTACTAGAAATGTTAGCTGTAGCAACTAGACAAGATAAAGAAATTGAAGGAATTAGAATAGGGAAAGAAGAAACTAAGTTATCACTCTTTGCAGATGATATGATGATATGCTTAGAGAATCCCAGAGACTCAAGTAAAAAATTACTTGAAGTAATAAACAACTTTGGCAAAGTTTCAGGTTACATAATATACCTTCAAAAATCTTCTACATTTCTTTATATTAGTAACAAATCCCAACAGCAAGATATAGAAAGAGAAATCCCATTTAAAGCTAGGGTAGACACTGTAAAATATTTGGGTGTTTACCTGCCAAAACAAACCCAGGGACTACATGAACACAATTACAAAATGCACTTCACACAAATAAAGTCAGATCTAAGTAAGTGGAAAACCATCAGCTGCTCATGGGTAGGTTTAGGCAATATAATAAAAATGACATTTCTACCTAAATTAATTTACTTATTTAGTTCCATACCATCTAAACTATCAGATAATTACTTTCTAGAGCTGGAAAAAAACATCAAAATTCATCTAGAAGAACAAAAGTTCCAGTATATCAAAGAGACCAATGAAAAGAAATGTTAGGGAAGGTGGCCTAGTGCTGCCAGATCTGAAATTGTATTATAAAGCAGCAATTATCAAAACCACTTATGTACTGGCTGAGAAACAGAAGGGTACACAAGTGGAATAGGCTATGTACTCAAGACACAGTAGGCAATGAATGTAACTATCTTCTATTTGATGAACTCAAGAAACCCATCTTCTAGGATAAGAACTCACTGTTCGGCAAAAATTTCTGCGAAAACTGGAAAACAGTGTGGCAGAAACTGGGCATAGACCAATTCCTGACACTGTACACAAGAATAAAATCCAAATGGGTACACAATCTAGGTATAACATTGATTCTATGGACAAACTGGTGGAGGAAGGAATAGTGTATCAGATTTATGGAGAAGGGAAGAATTTTTGACTAAAGAAGAGATAGAAAGTATGATGAAGTGCAAGATGGATAATTTTGATTACATTAAACTGAAAAGTTTTTGAACAAATATACCCAATGCAACCAAGATTTGGAGGAATGCAGAAAACTGGGAAAGAATTTTTGCAGCTAGTGTCTGTGATAAAGGTCTCATTTCTAAAATAGAGAACTGAGTCAAATGTACAAAAATACAAGTCATTCCCCAACTGATAAATTGTCAAATGATATGAACAGGCAGCTTTCAGAGGAAGAAATTAAAGATATGTATAGTCATAAGAAAAAATGCTCTAAATCACTGTTGATTAGAGAAATACAAATCAAAATAACTGTGGGGTATGACATCACACCTATCAGATTGGCAAACATGACAGAACAGGAAGATGATAAATATTGGAGAGGATGTGGGAGAGTTGGAACACTACTAATTCCTTGTTGGTGGAGCTGTGAGCTGATCACTCATTCTGGAGAGCAATATCCTTTGACCCAGCAATATCACTTCTAGGACTGTATCCTCAAGAGATTATAAAAATGGGAAAGGGTCCCACATGTCCAAAATATTTATAGCAACACTCTTTGTGGTGGTCAAAAACTGGAAATCAAAGGGATGCCCATCAATTGTGAAAGACTGAATAAATTATGGTATATAAATGTAATGGAATACTATAGTGCTACAAGAAATGATGAATAGGAAGACCTCAGAGAGGCCTGGAAAGACTATAGTATCTGATGCCTAGTGAAAGGACCAGAACCAAGAAAAATTTGTTCACAGCAATGACCATAGTGTGTGAGAGTTTTTCTGGCAGACTTGGAACTTCATTGCAATGTAAGGACTTAAAAAAATTCCCAATGGTCTTTTAAGGCAAATTGCCTTCCACATCTAGAGAAAGAACTATGGAATTCAATCACAGAATGAAGTAGATCATTTTTCTAGTGTATTGCATTTTGGTTTGTTATATGATTTCTCCTATTCATTTTAATTCTTCTATGCAGCATGACTGTAGTGAAAATATATTTAATAGAAATGTATGTGTAGGACCTATATAAAATTGCATGCCATCTCGAGGAGGGAGGGGAAAAAAATCTAAGTTATATGGTAGTGATTGTGGAACAATGAAAATAAATAAAATTAATAAATAAAAAAAGAAACTAGGCCTGTATGAGAATAACTTGTCATAAAATTTGCTGCCTAGTTTCATGTTTTTCTTCTAATTTTAGTAGAATTGGTTATATTTTGGAAAACCCTTTTTAATTTCAGGTAACCAAAATGTATCCATTTTATTTGCCATGATGCTCTTTATCTCTTCTTTGGTCATAGACTTTTCTCTTGTCCATAGGATAATTTTTTCAATGATCCCCTACCTTACTTCTGATGTTACCCTTTATGTCTAGATCATTCATCCATTTTTAACTTATTTTGGCATGTGGTCCGAGTTGTTGACCTGTGCCTAGTTTCTGCCATGCTGCTTTCCAGTTTTCCCACCACTTTTGTCAAATGGTAAGTTATTGCCCCTTAAGGTTAGATCTTTGGGTTTATCAAAAACTAGATTACAATTGTCATTTTCTATTCTGTATTTTGTATCTAATCCATTCCATTGATCCACTGCTTGCTTTCTTAGGTAGTATGAGACTTTTGTAATTACTTGGTAATTTCTTTTGTAAGTACCAGATTATTTTGTAATATAGTTTGAAATCTGGTATTGGTAGACCATCTTCCTTCACATTTTTTCCCATTGATTTCCTTGATATCCTTGACCATTCTTCCAGACTAATTTTTTAAACTGATTTTTCTAGCTCTATGTAATAATTCTTAGGTAGTTTGGTATGATACCAAGTAAGCAATTGCTTTTATTATTTTGGATTTGCCAACTCATGAATAATTCATAATTCTCCAACTGATTCCATTTATATTTGTGTGAAAAGTGTTTTATAATTGGGTCTAAGCAGTCCTTGGATTTGTCTTGGACAGTAAACTCTCAAGTGTTTTACATTATCTAAAATTGCCTCAAATAGAATTTCTATTTCTATCTCTTTCTACTAGATTTTGTTGGTAATATATAAAAATGTTGATGATTTCAGTGGTTTCTTTTACTTCTTACAACTTGCTGAAGTTGTTGATTGCTTCAGCTATTTTTTTTTTAGTTGACTCTTTAGGGTTCTCTAAGTATACCATAGCATCATACCATCAGTAGAGTGATAGTTTTGCTTCATCAATGGCTATTTTTATTCTTTTATTTTTTCTTGTCTTATTATTTTAACTAGTATTTCTAGTACAATACTGAATAAGAGTAATGATAATAGATATCTTTGTTTAATCTCTGATCATATTGGAAAAGCTTGAAATTTATCCTGTTACAGAAACTGTTTACTCTTGGTTTTAGATAGCCACTACTTAATATTTTAAGAAAGAATCCATTTATTCCTAAGTTTTGTCATGTTTTCTGAATAAGAATAGATGTTATATTTTGTCAAAAGCTTTTTTTTTGCATCTGTTGATATAATTATATGATTTTTGTTGTTTTTGTTGTTGATGTGATCATTTATGATTATAATTTTCTCAATATTGATCCATGCCTTTATTCCAGGTATAAATCACATCTGGTCATATTGTATGATGTTTGTGATATATTGCTTTAATATCCTTGTTGGTATTTTGTTTAAATTTTTTTTGTATAGATATTCATTAGGGAAATTGGCTTACTTATAGTTTTCTTTTTCTGTTTTTGTTCTCTTTTATTTAGGTATTTAAACTGTATTTGTGTCATAAAAGGAATTTGGTAGGACACTTTCGTTACCTTTTCTCCAAATACTTCCTATAGTTTTAGGATTAATTATTCCTTTAATATTTTGTAGCATTCACTTATAGATCTACCTTGTCCCCCCTTTTCCCCATTATGGAGCTGGCTTATGGTTTCTTCACTTTTTCCAAGACAAAGTTATTTAAATATCATATTTCCTCTCCTGGGAAATTTATATTCTTGTACATATTTATCCATTACTCTTAGATTTTCAGTTTTACCTGCATGTAATTGGGCAAAATAACTCCTAATAATTGCTTTATTTTCATCTTCATAGGTGCTGCATCGAATCTTTTAATTTTTGGTACCAGTCATTTGGGTTCCTTCTTTTTTTAAAAATAAAATTAGGTAATCATGTATTTATTTTGTTGTTTCCTCTCCCTCCCAAAACTCAGCTCCTATTTTTATTTATTAGTTCAGTAGTTTTTCTTACAACTTTATTAATCTCTCCTTTGATTTTCAGAATTTCCATTTTGGTGGTAAAATGGAGAGTCTTAGTTTGTTCTTGTTGTTGTTGTTGCGTATGTCATTCATCAATCTGCTCTCTCTTTTACTAGTGTATATGTTTGGAAATACAAATTTTTCCCTAAGTACTGCTTTGGCTGCATCCTCAACTCTCAACATGTTGTATCATTGTTGATATTATCTTTAATAAATTGTTGACTATTTCTATGATTTGTCATTTGACTCACTTATTCTTCAGGATTAAATTATTTTGTTTTCAATTAATTTTCAATCTTTGATTCCAATATACTTAATTGAATGTCATTTTGTTGCATTATAATCTAAAAGTGGTACATTTGCAATTTCTGCCTTTCTCCATCAGCTTATGAGGTTTTTTTTTTTAGTTTAAGTATTTCTTTTTTTTTATTTGTTTAACTTTTAACATTCATTTTCACAAAATTTTGGGTTCCAAATTTTCTCCCCTTTTGTCCCCTCCCCCCACCCCAAAACACCAAGCATTCTAATTCCCTCTGTCTACCAATCTGCCCTCTCTTCTATCATCCCTCTCTGCCCTTGCCTCCATCCTATACCCCTTTACCTGTATATCTTATTTCCTAGGGGCAAGAACAGTACTCGACAGTTGTTCCTAAAACTTTGAGTTCCAACTTCTCTTCCTCCCTCCCTCCCCACCCCTTCCCTTTGGAAGGCAAGCAATTCAACATAGGCCAAATCTGTGTAGTTTTGCAAATGACTTCCATAATAGTAGCATTGTGTAAGAACTAATTATATTTCCCTCCATCCTATCCTGTCCCCCATTACTTCTGTTCTCTCTTTTGATCCTGTACCTCCTCATGAGTGTTGACCTCAAATTGCTCCCTCCTCCCCATGCTCTCCCTTCCATCTTCCCCCCCCCACCCTGTTTATCCCCTTATCCCCCACTTTCCTGTATTGTAAGATAGATTTTCATACCAAAATGAGTGTGCATTTTATTCCTTCCTTTAGTGGAATGTGATGAGAGTAAACTTCATGTTTTTCTCTCCCCTCCCCTCTTTATCCCTCCACTAATAAGTCTTTTGCAATTTGCCCCATTCCATTTCTCCCTTTCTCCTCCCAATATATTTCTCTCTCACTGCTTGATTTCATTTTTTTAAGATATGATCCCATCCTCTTCAATTCACTCTGTGCACACCGTCTCTATGTGTGTGTGCTTGTGCGTGTGCATGTGTGTGTGTGTAATCCCACCCAGTACCCAGATACTGCATAGTTTCAAGAGTTACAAATATTGTCTTTCCATGTAGGAATGTAAACAGTTCAACTTTAGTAAAGTCCCTTATGACTTCTCTTTGCTATTTACTTTTTCATGCTTCTCTTCATTCTTGTGTTTGAAAGTCAAATTTTCTTTTCAGCTCTGGTCTTTTCATCAAGAATGCTTGAAAGTCCTCTATTTCATTGAAAGACCAATTTTTCCCTTGAAGTATTACACTCAGTTTTGCTGGGCAGGTGATTCTTGGTTTTAGTTCTAGTTCCTTTGACTTCTGGAATATCCTATTCCATGCCCTTCGATCCCTTAATGTAAAAGCTGCTAGATCTTGTGTTATCCTGATTGTATTTCCACAATACTTGAATTGTTTCTTTCTAGCTGCTTGCAATATTTTCTCCTTGACCTGGGAACTCTGGAATTTGACCACAATGTTCCTAGGAGTTTCTCTTTTTAGATCTCTTTCAGGCGGTGATCTGTGGATTCCTTGAATACTTATTTTGCCCTCTGATTCTAGAATATGAGGGCAGTTTTCCTTGATGATTTCATGAAAGATGATGTCTAGGCTCTTTTTTTGATCCTGGCTTTCAGGTAGTCCCATAATTTTTAAATTGTCTCTCGTGGATCTATTTTCCAGGTCAGTTGTTTTTCCAATGAGATGTTTCACATTATCTTCCATTTTTTCATTCTTTTGGTTTTGTTTGTGATTTCTTGGTTTCTCATAAAGTCATTAGCCTCCATCTCTTCCATTCTAATTTTGAAAGAATTATTTTCTTCAGTGAGCTTTTGCATCTCCTTTTCCATTTGGCTAATTCTGCTTTTGAAAGCATTCTTCTCCTCATTGGCTTTTTGACCAAAGACCATTGGCTCTTTTGTCAAGAGTTAGCCTCTTTTTCAAGGTGTTATTTTCATCAGCATTTTTTTGGGTCTCCATTAGCAGGGTGTTTACTTGTTTTTCATGCTTTGCTTGCATGTCACTCAATTCTCTTCCCAGTTTTTCCTTCACCTCTCTAACTTGATTTTCAAAATCCTTTTTGAGCTCTTCCATGGCCTGAGCCCATTGAGTGGGCTGGGATACAGAAGCCTTGACTTCTGCGTTTTTCCCTGATGGTAAGCATTGTTCTTCCTCATCAGAAAGGAAGGGAGGAAATGCCTGTTCACCAAGAAAGTAACCTTCTGTAGTCTTATTTTTTTCCCGTTTCTGGGCATTTTCCTAGCCAGTGACTTGACTTCTGAGTGTCCTCTCCACCCCCACCTCGCCTCCAGATCTGCCCAGCCAGCACTTGGGATCTGAGATTCAAATGCTGCTTCCCAGCCTCAGGGCTTTGGGCGGGGGCAGGGCTACTGTTCAGTGTGAGATTAAGTTCAGGTGCTCAGGTCAGGGCAGGGCCACCTCACGGGGCTCAGTTCCCTCAGGGGGTTTATGCAGAGACCTTCAACAATGGATCTGAGCTCCTGCTTGCTTGGGGAGCCCTGGTCTGCTCCTGCCTCCACTGCTGCCTCCCAAGGGGGCCTGAGTTATGGGGGCACCACACTCCCCTCTCGACCCGCCAAAGAGACCCTCTCACCGATCCTTGTCACCTGTGGGTGGAGGGACCCGCGCAGCTGCTGGAGATTCTGTCCCTGAAGTCTGCTTGGATCTGCTCCTTTCGGCGCTGTGCCACCGAGGCAGAGTTGGGCTCTGCTCTGGGTCTGGGGCGCGAGGGACCTTTTGTGAGAGGTTTTCAGGCTCTCTGGAGCAGAAATCTTGTCCACTCCGTTGTTCTGTGGCTTCTGCTGCTCCAGAATTCGCCGGTGGTTCTTTTTTTTTACAGGTATTTTATGGGCAATTGGTTCGGAGGTAGTGTATGTGCGTCTTTCTACTCCGCCATCTTGTCTCTGCCCCCTTATGAGGTTTTTTAAAACCCTAACGCATAGTCAATTTCTGTGCAGGTGCCATTTACTACTTAGAAAAAGTTAGACTCCTCCATATTCCCATTCACTTTTCTCCAGAGGCTTATCACATCCAATTTTTCTAAAATTCTATTCATGTCTGAACTTCTTTCTTATTTATTTTATAGTCAGATTTACCTAGTTCTGAAAGGGGAAAGTTGAAGTTCCTCAATGGTACAGTTTTATTATTTTTTTCTTTTTACTCATTTAACTTTTACTTTAAGAATTTAGATGTTATGCTATTTGGTGCATATATGTTTACTGATAATGCTTCTTTTTCAATAGTACCTTTTAGCAAGGTATAATTTCCTTGCTTGTCTCTTTAAATTTCATTAATTTTTGCTTTTGTTTTGTATGACATTAAGATTGCCATTCCTGCTTTTTTTTCACTTCAATTGAATTATAGTAGATTCAGTTCCAGCCCTTTATTTTAATTATGTTTATCTTTCTGTTTCAAGTGTCTTTCTTGTAAACAACATATTGTTGGAGTCTTGTTTCTTATGTATTCTACTATCTGCTTATGTTTTATGGGTAAGTTTCTCCCATTCTTGTTTCAAGTTATGATTAACTGTGTATTTCCCTCTATCATATTTTCTTCTGTGTATTCTTCTCTCTCTGTTTTTACTCTGCCCCTCCTTGAAAGTCTGTTATCCTCACCAATGCTACAACCATTAATCTGCCCTCCCTTTTAAACCCCTTGTATATAAGATAGATGTCTATATTTGACTGTATATATGTGTGTTTATTCTTCCCTCTTTGAATTGATTTTGATGATAGTAAGGTTCAACCATTGTCCCTCCCCCTTTTTCCTTTCCACTGTAAAAAGCTCTTCCTTACTTTTATGTGAGATAATTTTCCTTATTATTCTTCTCCCTTCCTCCTTCTGTTGAATTTCTTTTCCTCACTCATCAATTTTTTATACCAGCTCAACATAATTGACCTACTCTCATACCCTCAGTCTATGGAGACCTCCTAACTGCTTTGATAGCAATTAAGTTCTTAGGATTTACATATATCATCTTCCCATATTGAAATGTAAACAATTTAACTTTAATGAGCCCCTTGAAGTTTCTCTTTTATATTTACTTTCTTATGTTTCTCTTGAGTCATTTATTTGAAAATAGAATTTTTTATTTATCTCTGGTCTTTTCTTCCAGAATGCTTGAAAATCCTTTATTTCATTAAATGTTATTTTTTCCCTCAAAGGTTATATTAAGTTTTGCCTGGTATGTTGCTCTTTATTGTAGTCCTAGTTCTTTTGCCTTTAATAATATTATATCCCAAGCCTTCTGGTCCTTTAATGTGGTAGGTACTAATTTTTTTTTTTTTTTTGCAATCCTGACTGTAGCTCCATAGGATTTGAATTTTTTTCTTTCTGACTTCTTGTAGTATTTTGTCTTTGACTTCAGAAACTCAGAAATTTGGTTATCAAAGTGCTTGGAGTTTTCATTTTGGGATCTCCCTCCAGAGGTAAATTCTTTCATTTTCTGTTTTTCCTCTGGTTCAGGGTATAATGTATTAAAATGTAGTGTATAGATTCTTTTTTTGATAATGGCTTTCATGTAGTTGAATAATTCTAAAAAAAATCTCTCCTCGATCTATTTTCCAGTAATTTTTTTCAACATTTTTCCAGTGAACTATTTCACATTTTCTTCTATTTTTTTCTCTTTTAACTTAATTTTGTTGTTTTTTTGCAGTCTAATGGAATCTTTCACTTCCACTTGGTCAATTCTCATTTTTAAAAAGTTATTTTTTAATGAGCTTTTGTACATTTCCTGCCCCCTCCCCAGTCAATTTTGCTTTTTAAGAAGTTATTTTCTTCAATAAAGTTTCATACCTCTTTTACTATTTGGCTAATACTGTTTAAGTGTTATTTTCTTCAGCAATTTTTGTGCCTCTTTTACCTGGTTGTTAATTGCCTTTTCATAATTTTCTTTCTTCACTCTCATTTCATTTCCAGTTTTTCTTCCACCACCCTTATTTGATATTTAAAATCATTTTAAAATCTTAAGGAATTCTTGTTGGCCTTGTGCCAGATTCATGCTTTTTTTCCCTTTTGAGACTTTACTTGTAACTACTTTTTACATCATTATCTTTTGAGTGTGTATCTGATTCTTCTCTATCTTCATGGTAGCTTTTTATTGTCAGGTTCCTTTTTCTTATCATTTGTTTATGTTTCCAGCCTATTTATTAACTTTGAACTTTTTTAAACCTGGGTTCTATTCCCAGATTGGGAGTGGGGCCACTCTCCCAAGCTTCAGATATTTCTTTTTTTTTTTGCAGGAAGTTTTTGAGGTTGGACTTGAACTCAGATCTTCTTGACTCCAAGCCTAGCACCTGATCCACTGAATCACTTAGTATTTCCATGGTCTTAGGCAATTTCAGCTTATAGTTCAATCATAGTTAAACATTTTAAAATGAAAAGGGGGAGCAATGTGCCAACTTGTACTAACTTGACAGATTTCATGGTAGCTACTAGTAGTGCCAATGCAATATTCACAGCACCTATGACAGCCATGAATATGCAGTCACAATTATAAATTGCAAAATACCACATGCTCTCTGAGTGGAAGGCGGAAGCAAAACATTTATTAACACACTAGAAAGCCAAATCCATCACAGCAACAAAAAAAATCTATACACTATAACAATGTAGAGGACAATACCATCTCTCAGCCTCCCCTCTGCAAGATTTCCCACAAACCAGCTCCATTAAACAAATCACAAATAGGCTTCCTTGAAGAAAATCACAAAAAAGCTATTTCACTCTCACTAGCCAGCAGCCTGCATCCTTCCTACCTCTAACTGCTCTCAAAACTAACTTCCTCTCAGCTCTGCTCCAGCTCTGCCTCTTCCTGCTCCATCTTTCCTATTCCACCGATTCAGCAAACTCCTCCCACCACAGGCTACATGTGATTCAGATTCATGTGACTCAGGCAAGTCACATGGACCTATTAATGAATGAGAAAGCTCTCCCCATTTTAAATTACTATTATACTACTGCTGTAATCTAGGTGAGACATGATTAAGGCTTGACACCACACTCTGGTGCCATCTTCCATGTCTGTTTTTATTTTCACACTATTCCTCTCTGTGTTCTCTTTGTTTCCCTACCCTCCAGTGTATCTGGACTATTCACCATCTCCTATATGGATCTCAAATTCTCCTCCCTCTAGGTGTTTACTTACACAATTTCTGATTTAATGGGGCTTTCTAGATCTCTGACTATTAAAATCCTACACGTCCTTTGAGGTCATGTTTAAATGTGCTGTGAAAACGTCTTTGATTATCAAGTCAATAATAACACTTTTCCCCTCAGACCTTGAATATTTCTTTGTTTCTTTCTGAGTGAAGTATCATAATTTTCTAGGTCATTGATTTCTTCAACTACCATTAGTGACATCTGTTTAGAATTGGTCGTATTTAGTCATACCTGTCATATTCTAGACTTCTCCATCATCCCCAAAGTGGGCTGTGGGATGACCTTTAATTCTGAAATTTCCATATCTATATCTTCCATTTTTTTCCCTTCTGCCTCACTTCTCTTAAACATATTATTTTTTTATTCCCTGAAACCTCTTGTACTTTGTCCCATCTCTTTCATCACAACCATGGTCTTGTTTACTCGCTTTACACCTTTTACCTTAGGATTCACCAGTTCAACTCAACAGTGTCCTTCAAACTCAAATCCTTTGCTTTCTTGTGAAGTAAACAAATGGATAAGTATTTAAGGGCTTACTACGTTCCAGGCACCAGCCTTAGTCTTGTAGATACACAAAAAATGGCTTCTAAGGCACTCATAGTCAAATGGGGGAGACAACATGCAAAAAGCTATGTTTTTACAAACAAAATACACATGTTTGTGTATTGTTTTTACAAATAAGATATATATGTGTGTGTTTGTGTATGTATGAACATACATGCATACATGTGTATAATTAGAGATAATTAATAAAAGGAAAACACTAAATTTAATGTGTATCTTAAGTCTTTCAGTCATTTATGCCCTACAAATCTTAAGCTTTTTCCCCAGTCTGTATCTTCTCCTCCATCTGCCTTCTCCATTCCTGGACTCCTGAACACAAAAGGAGGAAATGATGCAAATATATGGACAGTTCATTCCATATTCAACTAATGTAATCTTCTAATTGTTATTGGGTGATCACTGCTGTATTTTATTTTTCCCTGATAGACTCTAGTATTCTTGCTGCAGTAGCTATTACAAACCTACATTTTTAGCCCCTAACACTATCTCTATAGTATCTCTAAGCAAATGATTTCCCTTCTGCTTTACTAAACAAACCAAGAACAGCCATACTGAGGTCCCTTATCTCCCCTACTTCACACCATAAAATTCTTCTATAACTTAATCCATTCTCTGCTCTAATCTTTGAGAAAGACAGCTATTTATTTTGCAGCAGGTAATTCCTCCATTTGTATTTTGAATTGCATTCCCCCTGCAACTCATGCCATCTTCTTTAGGATCCCTTTGATCACTCCATCTTTTTCATCTTTATTTTCTTCATGGGTACAGACTCCTTCCTCACTTCCTACATACATACTAAGATCTCACCTAGACTTAAAGAAACCCTTCCATTTACTGCTATTCAAGCTATTGTCCTATATATCTTCCCCCTTTCAAACTCCTTACTGCCTCCAATTCTTCAGTACTCACTGTCAGCTAGGTGGTAGAATGGATGAGGCACTGGGCCTGGAGTCAAGAAGACCTGAGTCCAATTCCTGCCTCAAACACTTACTATCTGTGTGACCCTGGGCAAGTCAGTTAACCTCTGTCTGATTCAGTTTGTTTAGCTATGAAATGGAGATATTAATAGCATCTACCACAAAGGATTGTTTTGAGGATCAAAGGAGATTACATTTGTAAAGTGTCTGGTGCACAGTAGGTACCTAATAAATGTTTATTTCCTTGCTATTTCCTTCAGTCACAAATGATCAGTTTTCCAATATTGCCACACTAGTGGAACCTCGTCCTCCAAGTTTACTAACTTCTTAGCTTCTAAGCCTGATGGAACATTCCTGGAACATTTTTCAGTGCCTGTGTCTTCCCATTCCATATTAATATTTTTGATACACTTCCGCATGATGCTACCCATGTGATCTTGGACCGGGTATTCAATTTCTCTGGTCTAAGTTTTTTTAATCTATAAAATAAAATATTAGGAGTCAAATGACCTCAAAAGTATCATCCATGATGCTATAAACTTCAAAGGTGAGTGAGTTCCCTAGAGCAATCACACAGGCACACAGACAGGCCCTCTGTCTGTCAAGCTTGAGGATATGTGTTGTGGACGCTGAAGATGGCAAGGAGATGATTAAAGTGGAAAATGAATCCTGGCTGGGACCAGTTAAGACAGTGAGATTCAATGGTAGGAATTCTGGAGCTGAAGTGAGGCCAGGCACTCTACTGGGGACCACTTGACAGTCCTCCAGACATGGAGGGGTATGCTGGGGAACATGCTGACTGTTAAGTTTTCCCTTTCAGCACTTATACTTCAGAAATCAATTAAAACTGGGGTTTGAATGTCCTGTTGATTATTTACACTTAAAAGAGTGATGGAGAACATGTTAATAGTCTAGACTAAAGTGAAAATGTATACTTTGTTAAACATTCACCCCCTGCCTCTAGGGAGTCTAGTACAAAATATTTAGTAGCAGGGTGCAAAGTGGTAAAGGCGAGGAAGAAAGTAAATATCTGAATCTTTTGGAATAGATGGTACTGTAAAAGACAGCCAAGTGGCATCTGGGTATGGATGTGGATGTTTGAACTTTTTTTGTGACACACTTGTAAATCAGAATGTCATCCTAATATACTGGTCCAGCATTTCCTAGAAGAGTTGGTGGAATAGTAACATCACTGCATACTCAAAGAAACAGTGATAGCCTGGAAAGATTTTCATATATTAATATTGACAAAAAATCATTTTTGGAATATATTATGGCTACTGGAGCTGGGTAAATAGCTTAGGACCAAGTGAGATGGAGTAAACCCTACTTTCCAGAATGAAGGCCCATCAAGAAAGCTGTGCCCTGAGCTTCGTATAACAATAATTTTTTTTGCACACACCCTCATGATTAACTCAGCCACAGCAAAATCACAGAATTGTTTCACACAAGCACCAAGTATTCTCTGAGCTTGGAAAAGCACCTGTACTACACATTTCTGGTCATGAGGTCTTGCTATAAATCAACCTGTGTCATTGTTGCTGTTACCCCTCATTGGAAAGTCTACAGTTCACTGTGTATCCATTGGTATAAGTATTGAGATTTTGCCACACTGAGGCAGGTCTCCTATTAGAGGGGATGCTGGCATATATTTCTGGTTTCCCTCCTTCAGTGGAATAAAGAAAGCTTTTTGCTTATAACTTCTGTTATCTTTTTGGTTTATTTTCTTTTGAAGTTGACTGTAGTTTTAATAGCCTGTGTGAGCTCTGTTTTTTTTTAAACTAATTTATTTGTTTTTAGTTTTTGACATTCAATTCCATAAGATTTTGAATTTAAAATTTTCTCTTCCTCACTCTCTTCTCCACTCCCCAAGATGACTTGTAATCTGATATAAGCTCTACTTACATATTCATATTAAACTTATTTTCACATTAGTCATGTTGTAAAAAAGAATTATAACATCTGAGGAACCATGAGAAAGAAGAAACAAAACAAAACAGTACAACAAAAGAAAAGGAGGACAAATAGTGTACTTCCATCTGAATTCAGACTCCAGAGTTCTTTCTCTGAATGTCAATAGCACTTTGCATAGTGAGTCTTTTGGAGTTGTCTTAGATCTTTGCATTTCTGAGAAGAGCTAACTCTATCAAAGTCAAGACAATGTGGCCGTTACTGTGGACAATGTTCTCCTATTCCTGCTCATTTCACTCAATGCCAGTTCATTTACAACTTTCCTATTTTTTTCTGATCTACCTGCTCATCCTTTCTTATAGCACAATAGTATCTTCCATTACATTCATGTAACAAAACTTGTTCAGCCATTCCCCAATTGATGGATATCCCCTCAATTTCTAATTCTTAGTCACACAAAAAGAGCTGCTATATATATTCTTGTACACATCATTCTTTTTCCATTTTTATGATCTCTTTGGAATCCTGGCCTAGAAGTGGTATTTCTGGTCAAAGGGTATGCACAGTTTTGTAACCCTTTGGCATAGTTCCAAATTGTTTTCCAGAATGGTTGCATCAGTTCACAACTTCACTAACAATATATTATTGCTCCAATTTTCCCACATCTTCCCCAGCATTTATAGTTATCCTGTTTTGTCATGTTGGCCAACCTGAGAGGTTTGATGTGGTACCTCAGAGCTGTTTCAATTTGCACTTCTCTAATCAATAGTGATTTAAAGCACTTTTTAAAAATATAACTATAGATAGCTTCAGTTTCTTCATCTGAAATATGGTAACTTTAAATGGAATTTCTCTTTCTATCTCTTGCTACTAGCCTTTGCTAGCAATATAAAGAAATGCCAATGATTTTTGTGGACTTATCTTATATCCTGAAAATTTGCTAGATTTATTATCTCAAGTAAGTTTTTATGTTTATTTGTTTGTTTTTAGTTTTCAACATTTATTTCCACAAAATTTTGAGTTCCAAATTTTCTCCTCATCTCTCCCTTCCCCCACTCCAAAACATTGTGCATTCTGATTACCTCTTCCCCCAATCTGCCCTCCCTTCTATCACACCCCTCTCTTCCCTTATTCCCATCTTCTCTCTTGTCTTGTAAGGCAAGATAAATTTCCATACCCCATTATCTGTATTTCTCATTTTCCAATTGTATACAAAAGCAATTCTCAACATTCCTTCCTAAACTTTTGAGTTCCAACTTCTCTCCCTTCCTCCTTCCCCACCCAACTTCACTGAGAAGACAAGCAATTCAATATAGGCAATGTATGTGTAGTTTTGCAAAGGATTTCCATAACAGTCATATTGTATAAGACTAACTATATTTCCCTCCATCCTATCCTGCCCCCTATTTATTGTATTCTCTCTTTTGATGTTGTCCCTCCCCAAAAGTGTTTACTTCTAATTGCTCCCTCCTCCCATTTGGCCCCCCTTCTATTATCTCCCCTACCCTGCTTATCCCCTTCACCCCTATGTTCCTGTAGTGTAAAACAGATTTTCATGACAAATTGAGAGTGCAAGTTATCCCTTCCTTAAGCAAAATGTGATGAGAGCAAGCTTCACTTTTTCCTCTCACCTCCCCACTTTTCCCCTGCATTGAAAAAGCTTTTGCTTTTATCTCTTTTATGAGAGATAATTTACCCTATTCCATTTCTCCTTTTCCCCTCCCAATATATTCCTCTCTCATCAATTCATTGCATTTTTTTAGATATGATCCCTTCTAGTCAACTCATCCTGTGCTCTCTGTATATATGTATGTGTGTGTGTGCATAATCTCTCCAACTACCCAAATACAGAGAAAAGTTTCAAGAGTTTCAAACATTATCTTTCTACATAAGAATGTAGACAGTTCAACTTTAGTAAGTCCCTTATGATTTCTCTTTCCTGTTTACCTCTTCATGTTTCTCTTGATCTCTTAATGTAGAATCTGCTAGATCTTGTGTTATCCTGATTATATTTCCACAATACTCAAATTGTTCCTTTCTAGCTGCTTGCAATATGTTCTCCTTGACCTGGTAACTCTGGAATTTGGCTACAATATTCCTAGGAGTTTCTCTTTTTGCATCCCTTTTAGGAGGTGATCAGTGGATTTTTTCAATATTTATTTTGCCCCTTGGTTCTAGAATGTCAGGGCAGTTTTGCTTGATAATTTCATGAAAAATGATGTCTAGACTCTTTTTTCGATCATGGCTTTCAGGTAGTCCCATAATTTTTAAATCGTCTCTCCTGGATCTATTTTCCAGATCAATTGTTTTTCCAGTGAGATATTTCACATTATCTTCCATTTTTTCATTCTTTTGGTTTTGTTTTGTAATTTCTTGATTTCTCATAAAGTCATTAGCTTCCATTTGCTCCATTCTAATTTTTAAGAACTATTTTCTTCAGTAAGCTTTTGGACCTCCTTTTCCATTTGGCTAATTCTGTTTTTTAAAGCATTCTTCTCCTCATTGGCTTTTTGAACCTCTTTTGCCAATTGAGTTAGCCTGTTTTTAAAGGTGTTCTTTTCTTCAGCATTTTTTTGTCTCCATTAGCAAGCTGTTGACATACTTTTCATGATTTTCTTGCATCATTCTCATTTCTCTTCTCAATTTTTCCTTTACCTCTCCTACTTGATTTTCAGAATCCTTTTTGAGCTCTTCCATGGCCTGAGACCACTGCATATTCATTTTGGAGGCCTCTGATGATAAGCATTGTTCTTATTCATCTGAAAGAATGGAAGAAAATACCTGTTCACGTAGAAAGTAACTTCTATTTTCTTATTTCCCCTTTTTGGGGCATTTTCCAAGCCAGTTATTTGACTTTTGAGTCCTTTTTCAAGAGAGGGAGGTATACTCTGGGAACCCATAAGTTCTCAGTTCCTCCAAGGTGGCACAATCAAGGGAGAGGAGTTTGCTCCTCTCCTGGTCTGTGCTCTGGTCTGGGAGCTACCAAAACTTTTCTGCCGGGATCTGCAAATAGAATTCCCTTTCCAAAGCCTCTACCAGCTTCCCCATGCCAGCCATCACTCTTCATCACCCCTGAACCACCATTCAGGGCTAAGACCCATATCAAAGGCTCCACTTCCGCAGGGCTTTAGGTGGAGGGCTCAAAATATGGACGCTGATGCTGTTGCCACTGCTGTCTGGGGCCAGGATGAGGGGAGGACCCTGCTCCCTTCTCACCCAAGTGAAAAAACTTTCTCACTAAGCTTTGAAGCTTTCTTTGGCACTTGTGGGTTACGGGTATCTGAGCACCACCACTGCTGGTGGGGATTCCACCCCTGAGGCCTATTCCAGTCCTGTTTTTGCTGGCACCAGGTCACTACTGCTGGGTTGGGCTCCATGGGCTGCACTCTAGTTTGTACCTCATGTGATAGACCTTTCCTAGTAGCCTTACAGGCTACCTTGGGCTGGAAATCTCTTTCATTCTCTCATTTTCTGGCTTCTGCCCTATAGAATTTATTTAGAGTCATTTTTTACAGGTATTTTATAGACTGTAGAGGAAGAGCTAGTGTATGTGGGTCTTTCTACTCCACAATCTTGGCTCCATCCCCCTCTCCTTCAAGTAAGTTTTTACTTGATTCTCTAGGCTTTTCTTAAGCATACCATCATATTATCTGCCGAGAACGATAACTTTGTTTCTTCTTTGACTATTCTAATTCCTTCTATTTGCCTTTTTTTCCCTTATTGCTAAAGCTAATATTTCTAGTACCCTACTGAATAACAGGGATGATAATGGATCCTGTTTCACCCCCAATCTTACGGGAAATGTTTCTAACTTTTCCTCATTACATATAATGCTTTTTGATGGCTTTAGAAAGATGCTACCTATTATTTTAAGGAAGACTACTTTTATTCTTAATAAGAACAGATGATGTATTTTGTCAAATGCTTTTTCTGCCTCTACTGAGATAGTCATATGATTTCTATTGGTTTTGTTTTTGATATGGTCAATTATGCTGATAGTTTTCCTAATATTGAACCAACCCTGAATTCCTGGTATAAATTCTACCTAGTCATAGTGCATAATCCTTGATTTAAGTTGTTGTAATCTCTTTGCTAATATTTAAAATTTTTGCATCTATATTAATTAGGGAAATTGATTTATTATTTTGACTTTTCCCATTTTAGATGTCAGCACTATATTTATATCATAAAAATAATCTGGTAGGACTCTGTCTTTGCCTGTTTTCTCAAATGGTTTATATATTATTGGGATTAATTGTTTAAATATTTAATAAAATTCACTTGTATTCATCTGGCCCTGGTTCATTGATGGCTTGTTCAATTTCTTTTTCTGTAATGCAGTTATTTAAGCATTTTATTTCCTCTTCCATTATTCTGTTTAATTTGTACTTTTTTTGGGTAAATATTCATTCATTTCACTAAGATTGTCAAATTTAAGGGTATACATACAGTTGGGCAAAATAACTCCTACTTATTGTTTTGATTACCCCTTCACTGGTAGTGATTTTACCCTTTTCATTCTTTATGTTGGTAATTTGATTTTCTCCTTTCTTTTTTTAAATCATATTAACCAAAGATATATATACATACACACACACACACACACACACACACACATATATATATATATATATATATATAATTGTTTTTCTTCATTAAACCAGTTCTTAGTTTTATTTATTAGTTCAATAGTTTTCTCACTTTCAATTTTATCTCTCCTTTGTTTTTCACAATTTCTGATTTGGTATTTAATTGAGGATTTTTGATTTGTTTTTTTCTAGTTTTTTTTTTTTATTTTGATGCCCAATTCATTTATCTCTTCTTTTTCTATTTTATTCATTTGAGCATTTAGAGTTATATAACTTCCACCAAAAAGCACCTTTTCTGCATCCCACTTGTTTTGGGATGTTGTCTCATTATTGTCATTCTCTTGGATAGAGTTAGCTGTCTTTTTTTTAAGAATTAAAAGCAGTTGCAAAGCTCCTGTGGCTTTTTGACCATCTGTTATCATGGTTAATAGATGTTAATTGACTTGCCAAGAATCATACGGCTTTTGTGTCTGAGGCAGAATTTGAACTCTGGTTTTTCTGATTACAAATCAAGTGTACTATCTCTTATGACACTTGATTACCTAAAGTCATGTTGGATTCATATAAGGGGTTAGTCACTGGCCTTGGGGAAGCAGTTATTGTACTTTAATGGAGGGCAGAGAAATTTCCCAATCTGCTAGTCTGTCATTGCCTTTTGGAATTCATTGTAAAGTAGATTCTATGTTTTGATTGTGCATAGGAACCAAATAAAAGAAGGAAAACATAATGGATAGACATGATTGCCCATGGCTTTCCCAGGAAGACTTATTCTAAAATGTTAGTAGCTATGTCAAGAAATGGAAATACTATACCCTTGTCTCTGCCCTCACAAACTTGGAGCTAGGAGACTGAGGCCAGTTCTATCTCTGAGTCTGAGAGTACCTGAAAGGAACATGGAACCTTGAAAAATTTGAACTCAAAGCACTACATGGTGGCATAATTATTAAATGTATAGTAACATTTTCCTTAGTCTATTCCAAAATATTAACTTAGGTCTTTCACTTGTACCATCCTGGTGGCCTTTCTAACCTTCTTCCAGGAAGACATGTGGGTCCTCAAGGACCTTTACCTACTTGCATTTTTTTCTAGTTCTGAAGTGGATTAGGTGCTCCTTTGGAAAGGAAAAAGTTGCTGTACATTTATAGTTATTCCAGGACAAGGAACTGAATGAATGTTTTTGGCATCTCCTCCAATTTTTGTGGGTGGAACCCAAATCTTTACTTTTATAGAATCATACAGCTACATAATTAATTGCAGAGTAGGAAGATGAGGAAATGGTCTACCTTAAACCCTAGACCTCCTCCATTGTTTTAATCTATGGAAGAGAAATAGAATGGAATTCCACTACCATGTCCCAGGAAGTTGGAGCTATTCTCTCACTGTTCCTTCACCTTAGGCAACTGTTGGATGTAGTCTCTTACTGGAGAGCTGAGGTTTTCTGTAGTCTAAACTATGGTTCTTTGGAACAAGTTGTGACTTCCTGGTTTGTATAAATAGTCAGTGGGTTAGGTGTAGGTAGACCTGGGATATCAGGTGATCATAAACAAAACTGTGGCCAAGCAGATAGAAGTCAATGTGTAGTCAATCAGTAGGCATGATAATAGCAGCAGTCAGTTACTAAATCTGAGATTTCATGGACCTTACCCTATTCAGAGCTGGCTAAAAGAAAGAATAATATACATACACAGTTGGGTGTAGAAATCTTATCTTACCATATAGGAAAGGAGGTAGGAAAGGCATAAGAGAAGGGGGTGGGTGGGGTGGGAAGAACTGATAGAAGGGAGACCAGTTAGGGGATGATAAAAGTCAGAAGAAAACACTTTTCAGAATGGTCAGGGTAAAGGAGAGAGAGAGAGAGAGAGAGAGAGAGAGAGAGAGAGAGAGAGAGAGAGAGAGAGAGAGAGAGAGAGAGAGAAAGGATGAACAGGGGAAAAATAGGATGGGGGGAAAAGCATAATTAGTAATCATTATTGTGAGTTTCTCTGACAAAAACTTCATTTTTCAAACATATAGAAAACTGAGTAAAATTTATAAAGGTAGAAGTCATTTCTCAATTGATAAATGGTCAAAGGATATGAATAGGTAGTTTTCAGACAAAGTAATCAAAGCTATCTGTGGTCACAAAAATGCTCTAAATCACTGTTGATGAGAGAAATGCAAATTAAAACAACTGAACGACTACCTCACACTTCTCAGATTGGCTAATATGACAGAAAAGGAAAATGATAGATGTTGGAGGGGATGTGAGGAAATTAAAACACTACCCTGATACAAATCAAAGTTGTTTCATTTTGATATTACTACCCGCCTCCCCATTGTCTGAGTTACAGCTCACTTTCATAGTCATAGGAATAAATACTGAGATCTGCCTACACAAAGCAGATTCTCCCGCCAGGTGAAGGGTTCTGGCACATATGTCCTTTTTTATAAGCCATTCTCCTTTCTTTGAAATTAAACTTCTCTTTGATTCCTGACTCTCCCATCTCTAACCTACTTTGTTTGACTCTGGTCACCTACAGGTTAGAGGCCAGTTCTGCCCAGTTTACACACACCACAGTGGAGAATATTCTCCCATTTTCTTGGGTTTCCCCTTTATGAATGTTTTCTGCCTTCCAAGAGCCCTGTATCTCCCTGCAGCTGATAAAATTTGTTTAGAAGGGCCCCTGGGTCAGGCTTTGGTGTTGGTTTTCTCTCATTCCCTCTCTTTTGGGCTTTGTACTCTTAACAGAATAAAGTAAAACCCAATGGTTTCCCACTGGTTTTTAGTTTTAATCTCTAGAAGTTTTTCTCAGTCATAAAATGTATGGCTGAGAGATCACATTTCAATATCTTTGAAATGCTGCTGGGTGAAGTTAATTAATTTTCCCCCTGGGTTATCTATGGTTAGAACACAACTTTCAAAAGTTTCTGCAATTAAGGATATAAAATTGGTTATGGAAACAGAATTGACTTCAAAAATATTTACAATTTGATGTAATAGTCAATCGTGAGATTAGTTTTTTATTATCCCAGAACATTAACAGTACTTTGTTCAGTTATTGAAGAAAATGAGAATGTCAAAACTCATCTGCTCTCTTCAACCTGAAATATCTCTCTCTCTCTCTCTCTCTCTCTCTCTCTCTCTCTCTATATATATATATATATATATATGTATATATATATTTGCCATATCTACTCCGACAAATGGTCCCAATAAGATATTGTTGGTGCTAAGCATATAACAGATTGACTCTTGTATGAAACATTTTCTTCAAATTGCAACAATTCACCTGGTACTATTTTAGTGACCTACTAATATATTACTGTAATTCTGTCATGACATACTTTCCATTATCAAGATCTGAAAGAAATCAGGAGTCAAGGGGAAAAAAGAATTTGAATA
Organism: Notamacropus eugenii; assembly: GCF_028372415.1. NCBI lineage: Eukaryota > Metazoa > Chordata > Mammalia > Diprotodontia > Macropodidae > Notamacropus > Notamacropus eugenii. The sequence goes on from NC_092875.1 coordinate 391,568,243, forward strand.
CATAAATGATAGAACTGGTATAATACTTTTCCCAGGTATTACTCTTCACTGCTATGAGTTTCATTATTGCTAATAGTTGTGGCAATTTGATAATAATTTTCTCAGATGGTAAATTTCCAGAACATTGACATGATGAACATCTTTTGAATAGCATTAGATGGGTACACATGCCAGTAGCTACACATGATTTATAAATCTTCACCATTTAAGCCTCTTCTGACCTTATGTTCCCTTGAAAGGAAGACCTTTGCATGATATTTTAATAATTCATCTGGCTCTATTATAAGGGCACAAGAATATGGATGATTTCAGTTAAGGTTATGATTAATAAAGTTAAAGCTTTTAACTTAAAAATTTTCATCTAATACTCTAATGTAGTTTTTTCATTTTATGGGAGGTGCATTTAATTATAAATATACTTAAATGTTAGCATTATGAACAGATACTCAAATTGATTTTTAAAATCAGTTTGTTTCTTTTTAAATATATAACATGCTTGATTTAGTCTACAAATATTATTTTTGCTCTTCTTATCGTGCTTGTGTAGCCATAGTAATGTATGATTACAATTTAAGCTTTAAAATTTGAAAATTAATTAGAATGATATTGTCAATGGCTTAATTCTTTGAGACTCAGGGGCAGATGTCAGGCAGAAGTAAACAAAGCCATATGTGTATTCTTGACAGACTCCATACCCACCACAGAATCATATGAGATGAGATGGGCTTCTAATCATAAAGAGATAGAAAGAATGTGGGCACACAGGTATCATAGTTATGACTCAGACAAACAATAACCCAATTGGAAGCAATTAACAATTAGTTAACGAACATCACAATGATGGATATCTCAACTGCTGCTGCTCAGATCTCTTTCCATAGCCCAAGAAGTGTACTATAGTGTGAGAAGTTCAAGAATGGGTCCATGAAATGTAATTTCTACATTTTCAATATTTTGGGATTCTAAGCACTTCTCATCTTGGGTGGGAGTTGATGTGCATTCCTGGGAATCTAAGTAGGCTGTTCCCAAAGAGGTGTATCCTTTCTGTATATTCCTGAATGGGGCCCTAGCAATTCACATTTGTCACTTGGTAGTGAAATAACTAGAGAACTGCCTCAAGTGATCAGATTGCTAAAATTAGCAAGTCAATAATGAAAACTAATTTCAGATTATGCTAAAGATTTACCTAAAAAAGTGGCTCTGAGGTTGCACCCACAATTATTCTCAATAAATAATATTCGGATAAAAAGATAATACCCTCCCAGATTCATTATGGATGTACATCCTAGTCTGGACATTATATCATATTTGAATAGATTTTTTTTTGACTCATTGAAATTTCTTTATTCTAATGAGTATAGTACTTAGCAGCTTGGATATGAAGAACAAAAAATTTTTCATTCCTCCCTTCTTCTCTTCTTTTTTCCTTCCTTCCTTCTTTCTTTCCATATTTTCTTCCTTCTTTGCTTCCCACTTTTCTTTCCATAAATGCATTAAGACCTTGTATTATGTCAAACTATTCAATTATGTATGAAGCACTGTGTTAGGTAAGGAGGCATAAAAATGTGTTGTGAAGGACCCTTTTCAGTTGGGAAAAGTGGAAATTAGATTGTGAAAGGCTTTAGCTAACAAATATAGAAATTTTTATTTTATACTTGAGGCAACAGAAAGGCACTGAAGCTTGTTGAGCAAGGGAATTATTTGATTCATACTTAATACTATAGGAATATCTTTGACAACTGTATGAAAGATGAATGGGAAAAGGAAGACATTGTATACAAGGAGACCAATTAGGAGATCATTGCAGTCATCACAGTGGTAAATAATTAATCCTTGAAGTAATGTGGTTGTGGTATGAACAAAGAAAAGGAGGTAGAAATAAGCTACATTGAAAAGGTAAATTTTGCAGGATTTAAAAACTTATGGAACATTGTGTGTGTGTGTGTGTGTGTGTTTTGTGTGTGTGTGTGTAATGGTAATGTAAAGTTAATAGTGGAGGGAGAGAGAGTTAAAGATCTTCCCCACTCATTAATAGTCCTCAATATCTTTTGTTAATTTCTATTGAGTCAGTGGATCAGAAGTTCATGCCCACCAGCTCTGAAAAGTATGTAAACACTCTGAGGTGAGGTTTTACTTCCTGCTTACTCTTTGGAAGTTTTTTGTTTGGCCAGACAAAATTCTAGGTGGCTGCTAAGGAGCGTCCCTGGCTTTGAAAGCCCATATATTGATGCTTCTCTCTCTGGTAACTATGTGTGTATATAATGATCAGATAGTTGGATTTATCTCTTGATCTGTTGATATGTATTTATTATGATCAGACGTTGAAAGCCCTGTATATTGATTATTATTTCTTTGTATTTTCTCTGAAGTTCAGGGTGCTGATTTTTCCCCCCTGAACTAAATGAATGATACATGTGCTTGATTAAAGCACTTGGTGACCCCTCAAAAATTGCCTTTCCTTTTAGAAAAGCAGATCAAAGAACCTGTACAACAGGCCCTCCTGTGTATGAAAGGGTCCTTGCTGTTACAGTGTGTGTGGTGAGGGGTGGAGTTAAGTGAGGAAGAGGAAAGAGTCAAAAAATATGTCCAGGCTGTGAATTTTAGTAAGTAGGAGAAAGTTTGTCTCTTTTAAGAGAAATGTGGTTATTAGGAGGCAAAATGGGCTTGCTGGAAAGACCAGGAGTTCTTTTTTGGATATTTCCTATAGGACATCTGAGGGGGCATGTCAGCAGAGACTTAGAGCAGCAGGATCGGAGCTCAAAAACAGTGACATTGATTATGGAGACTTACTGGACTATTCAATTAAATGTTTTTTTTAAACATCATTTTTTTAGGTTGCAAATTTGTTACAAATTGAAAGAAAATAAGATTAGAGTGATCATGTCATGCTATTGAGATAATCTTATTGATTAGATAATAAGTCAACATTGTTTATATCTTTTGAACTTATTAAAGCACATAAATGGATAAACATATTTTAGAAAGTCTTTTAAAAGGTTACTGAAAAAAATTCCTTTTAAAACAACTCAATTTCCTATACATTCTAGGGAATTGGTATTTCATAGTATTTATTCAAATCATTTAATAAAAAAGTAAAATGCTTTATCAAAAGATGTTTTGTTCAAAATAAGTAAATCCAAATGCTTTTTCTTGTATTCTATACCAGAAGCAAAAGAAAGGTATTAAATTATTATTTAAGGCTATGTAAGTGTCAAAGATGTTAGGGCAAAGAGTATGGTTATTCAGAAGTTAAAGACATTAGCATTTTGCTGAAAAGAAATGGCACAAAACTTTGAAATGTTTTCTTCTCTTCTCCTATGCAAATCTAGAATTCTTCTCCTTAAGAATTTAATTTACTACTTTATAGACAAAGCTCACTTTCGCAGTTTGCTTTTTTGTATGTGTTTCACTGTAAATTATTTGTTAAATTATAAAATATAAAACAGAAGGAGAATTCATAAGGTATTATGAATTACTTAGAAACTCTTTTGGAACCCAAAAGTAGGAAAGTATAGTATATGTTTAACCCAACTGGAGTGTAGGCAGACTTTGCATAGGAAAAAAACATTAAATGAAAATGGAATTTTGCATTTATCACCTCTAGTTTATAGGCCATACCTCAAATAACTTCTGCAAGACTATTACTTGATTATAGACTATGCCATTTGACTTGATGTTTTCAATTTAAGGAAGGTATTACACTATCCAAGTTAAAAATGCTGACCATGTAATGGAGATAGATCTTGTAAGTTCTTTGAAAGCAGGGATTGCTTCAATTTTTTAAACTCATCTCGCCAATATCTAGCATACTGCCTAGAAAAAGAAGTACATACTTAATAAATGCTTATTAAATGATCAGTTCCCATTTTTTAATGACAAGGAAACTATGCTAAGGAAGAATGAAAAAAGGGACAAGGAAGAAAAATAAAGTAAAATTTCTAAAATTTGTTCACTTCTATATTAGTAAATATAGGGGAGTAAAGAATGTTGAATTAATATCTGATCAATAACAATTTCATAATTCTGGTCAAATTTTCTTTTGATTTTCAACTTTCTCCTAATAAATAGGATGCTGAAAAAGCACATCAAGTTAAGTAGCTGTTTCAATACATCTCTATGTCAAATCTTCATCTCTTTCCTGTGCTCTAATCTTGAAGCTGCAGTTCTCTGTTAAATATGCTCACTAGGATTTTCTGTAAATATCTTCAAATAAAGCAACCTTTGGGAGTGAAAGAAAGTATGTGTTTTGATGGTCCTTCATCCAAATGTCTAAATCCCAGTGTTCCAAAGAACTAAAGTAGTTTCTATCTCCAAATATGACAAAAATCTCTCCAAAAAGCTTTGAAGAACCTCATTTCCAGGTTCATTTGCCAGGAGACTAGTAGGATCAGAATATAGTAAACTCTTATCCTTTCATAGTAAGGCCAAGTATTTTTAAGTGTCAAGAAAATAGATTTTCAAACATCACCTACCTCCAGTCAATTATAAACCATCTAGTCTGCTCCCTCATTTTTTAGGGAAGGACACTGAGTGCTATGGAGATTAAGAAAGTTGTGTAATGTCCTAATTAACTAGGTTCAATGCTTTTTTATTCCAAAAACTTGATATAATAATTAACTAAAATTTGATTCAATGGAACCTTGATACCAATAGTGCATGTGTGCTTTCCATAGGTTATCTTCATAGCTTTCTATATTACCTTGTCTTCTCTATCCATTCATCCCTCTTAATTACATCCTCATGTTATTTACCCTATAAAGTTCTTTGTTATTAATGGGCTGTAGCCTACTCATAACCATCATGTTTCCTTCTGTTTCCCTCTAAGTAACTCTGAAATTTAATACTTCTATACTATGGCACTTCATAATTTACAGTCATTCACAATCAATGAAATAATATTTTAAAGATATTATTATTTGTTTGAAGAAGTAACTTAGAGTCATATGGACTACAATTTCTCAAATGTCAAAATTAACTCATTCCTTTCCTCTGACTTAATTTCAGGAAGAGTCCATAACCAATTCACTAAGAAATATGTATTGATAAACCAGATTTAATAACTTTCCATTCAATTATCTTTTAAAGTTGTACAATAGACTCTTTGATGTTTCATGTGTGAGTAATTAGATTGGAAGATTTTGATGAATAATGGTTAAGAGGCCCAGATGTTTTCTAGGTATGCTTTAATTAGCACAAGGTAATCCATAGACAGGAGCATCTGTAGTACCCTACCATCTCCAGTGAATCCTTTCCATCTTAATTATGTGGTAGAATATATTCACAACTGTAGAAAATACCTTTAGTGAGCCTATATCTTCTTGTTGTGTTTCACTTAACATAAATAATTAAGGGCTCAAATGAAGTTCTTTCTTTTAAAGAATCATAGGAGATTTTGGCATGTGCATGGGATCATCTAAAATGAAATGCAAAATATTGGGCATATTTCCTCTGAAAGATTTGTATCAGGATATGGATAAAAGTCCACCGGTATGAGAAGGAACATATAAGTTGTAAGTGAGTAGCTAAATAAATGTAAACACAGAGCCCTTAAAATAAAGAAAAGTTAAATGTTACAGAGCTAGAATCAATGGGACATGGTAGCTGATTAAATATGAGAGCTGAGCAAGAGATAAGAGTCAAAGATGACACCAATATTTCAAATAGGAAAGACTGGGGTAAGTGGAGGTATCACAAACAGAAATGGTCAGAGGGGAAAAAATTAGAGATAAAGGCAACTAATTAAATTTGGGATATCTTGGATTTGACTTCCAAATAGTATTGCCAAATAAAATTGTCCTGTTGACAAGTTGGGGGTAAAGGTATAGACTTGGAAGTCATCTATGTAAAGGCTGGAGCTGTGGGAGTGAATGAGAATGCCATAGGAATGAATGTAGTAAAAGAAGAAAATATCTTCAAATATGAGCCTTGTAAAACTTTCAAAGGATATGGTGAAGGAAAAGGACAGGAGAAATAGGAAAATGAGGGGCCTCTGGAACTAAGAGAAGAGTAAATATCTAAAAGTGTGAAATATAAAACAATTCTAAATGCTTCTATTAGGTCAAAGAGAATGATGAGTGAAAGAAGGTCTTTGGATTTGGCTATCTGAAAATCGTTGGTGATCTCTAGAAGACTAGTATCAGCTGAATAGTAGGGATAGAATTTGAATTATAAGAGGTTTAAGAGGAAATCAGTGGTGAGGAACTCTAGAAATTAGGTATAGATAATTTAAAAATAAATTTAGTATTGAAGAAAAGAGATATGGGATAGGAACAGATAGATATGAAATGTGATTTATATATTCATATTTGTCTTCTGTGAAGAAGAGGCAATCAGCTGAATTATTAGCACTTTCTGTGTTAATTGGGAATAGCTGGATAAAGGATGGCATATGAATATAATGGAATACTGTTCTGCCAAAAGAAGTGAGGAAATGGTTAATTTTAGAGAAAATGGGAAAAATTGCATGAACTGATACAGACTGAAGTGAACAGAACAAGGAAGATGTTTCATACAATAATAACTCTATAAAAACAGACAACTTTTAAATGCTTAAAAAGCCCACAATTTTGATGACGATGACCAATCATGATTCCAGAGGAGTTACCTCCATCCTGACTGAGAGATGATAGAATTAAAATGTAGAATGACAAGTGATTTTTAAATGTCAATGTGGGGATTTGTTTTGCTTTCCTACTGATGTATATTGCAAAATTTTTTCCCTTTCTTTCCAATTAAGGGGTGGTGGGATGGAGAGAAAATAGATTTTTGCTGGTTTTTAAAAAATATCAAAAAAGAATATAGAAGTTGTAATCTCTGTAGATGAAGGATCCACAGCAAAAGCTTTTTTAAAATAGGTAACCACATACACAACTAACATTTTTCTAGCAATGTAAGTCCGGATTTTGTCACAATATTTTAAAATTAGAAAGGATTTCAGAGGTGATATGACCTACTATACCCTAATAAGAATCTCTCTAAAGTATACTTCATAAATCCATCGTATATTGGACCCTCAGTATGATTGTGACTTTGCCAGCATCAGTTTCCTGTTGCATATACAGTTGGTTCAATGCTACTTTTCTTGCTGTTTTCTTTAGTACTATTTCTACACCCTTCCTTCCCCAAGGCAGGTATGGATCACCATTAATTTAAAGCACAATATTAATATTACTGTAACTAGGTGAACTGGCCAACTGAAATGTGAGAATGATTATAACCTGGTAATCAGACATTAGTTTACTTTTCAAAATTTTGACTTTAGAATGATTTCCTAAAAATTCTGTAATCAAAGTGGATTTCAAATCTATTTTGAAACAATGACCACTTTACACTGAAGATCTGTTTATAGAAAGAAATTAACAAAGTCATCAATATGGTTACTAGAAGAGAAATTTCACTTGATGTATTATTTTCCTGCAGCAAATCCGTTCAATGCTGTTTAATGAGAAATTATGTCATACCAAAGGAAGATTGATGGGTTGGGAGCAAGATTGTTTTTTGACGGTAAAATATAAGCAGAATCAATACCACACTATATAAAATAGACATAAAGCCATTTTATAAGAGTCTTTCAGACAAAATTTGCTATTGAAAGTTTGAAATGAATTTTAGCTATTTTATAGGAAAGAGTCTTTCAGAGGAAATTTACTATTAAAAGTTTGAAATGAATTTTCAGCAATCTGTAAACAGTGAGTAGAAAATGAATGTACTGTCTACCACAGAGGGCATTGGAATGCAATTTTTATGCCAAGAAGTTCATATAGCTACTTGAGCCTTTAGTCTATAAAATTCACCATGAATATTTGAACAGAAGACAATATAACTTGTTTAAATCTAAGCATTCACATTTTCAAGAACTCTTAGCAATTTCTTCCTACTTGATAGCAATATATCTAAAGAAGAAAAAAAGTCATTTGATATGCAGAAAGTTATATGAGGGGGAGAAAGAGATTTCTATTATCTATCATAAAAGACAAGCTTTTTAATTGAGTAAGATGTGTGAAAGTATTTGTGATTATAGAAAAAGAGAAAAATTCAGGTCTAAAGGAAAACAGCTTACACTGATATAGCACTTTATGGCTACAAAATGCTTTTGTTTATTTAGACAGGTAGGTGGTGGAGTAGATAGATTGTGAGACATGGAGTAAGGAAGAACAGCTTTAATCTTTCTCAGACATTCACTAGTTATTTGACTCTGAGCAAGTCACACAAACTATTTGTGCCTCACTTTTCAATCTGTATAATGGGCATAATCATAGCATGGCTCACTGGACAGTGGTGATGAGATAATGAGAAAATATTTATAAAGTGCTTTGTTAACCTTAAAGTACCATGTCAATTCTCTCTATCTTTCTGCTCCCCGCTGCCCTCTCTCTCCTTATTTTGTCAATACATTTTAAAGCATTTTCTTCTTTTTCTAAATGATAGCAAGACTCAAATGCATTTTTATCTTGATTAAAAATAAAAAATAAAATTTGATGAAAAATTTTAAAAAATCTTGATTAAAAAATTAAAAAAAACTCAAAATCAAAACTGAATTCTCCTTAATTGCTGTCATGGCTTCAGCTAGTTATATGGAAGGTCCTTAGCATTTCTAGGCTGCAATATCATCATTGCAGTTTTCCTTAATTACTGTAGATTGAAATGATCTTTCCCACCTGAAACTCGATTTATACTGATCTTAATTCACAAATTATTTTCTTGTACCATGGTTATGCACCATACTACTAAACTTTAAGATCCATGAAGGATAGGTATTGCCTTTATTTTTCCTCCAGCTTCTACAAAAGTTCTGCTCCTAGGCCTGATCATACATGAATATAATCATGGTTATTTAGGCAAAACACAAGTTTCTGAGTAATATCTACCCTTTGAAAATTGACCTTTATGTTTTTTCTTTGTATTGCTACTACCTAACAAAGTACCTGACACATAACACATAATAGTAAGTACTTGTTGAATTTGGATTGAATTTTGCCAAACTGGAAAAGCTCAACAGATAAATCAAACAATATACTGTTCAGAGAATACCAATAAAAGAATTTCCTGTTGATGATGAAGCTCTCTAAATACCGCAATTCATAGGTGCCATTATATTAATTCCATCAAGTCTCAGGAAAAAATGCAAAGAATCCTTGAGGAATTTGCAGCAATAGATATTCATTGTTGTTGTTTAGTCATGTCTGACTCATCATGACCCCATCTGGGAGTTTCTTGGCAAAGATACTGGAGCAGTTTGCCCTTTCCTTCTCCAGCTCATTTTTACAGATGAGAAAACTGAGGCAAACAGGGTTAAGTGATTTTCCCAGGGTCACACAACTAGTAAGTATGTGAGGTCAAATTTAAACTCAGGAAGATGAGTTTTCCTGACTCCAGAACTGGCACTCTGTCCACTGTACCACCTAGCTGCAGCAATGAATAGAAAGTAGTATATTCGGAGAGAACAGAAACAGGAAGTCCTAACTTTGTATCTTCTCTCAGATACTTAGTTGGGTGACACTGGGCAAGTTATTTCATCTCTCTCAATCTCAGTTTTCTCATTTGCAAAATGATGATAAGAATAACATCTATATCTACTTCATAGGGTTATTGTAAGCACCAAACAATAATTTATATTTTATTGGGTGACACCATATCATATTATATGATATTATATTTATATGATGTATTACATTATATTTATATTTTATATATGTATATTTGCATATATTTATATAGGAATACAATTATAATGCATCACATATGTATATTTTTATATGTAATATATCATATATTATAATCTATCACATATTATATATAAGTAATTTTGGAAATGTCCAATTCCTATGTAAATGTTAGATGTTATTAATCACATATGGTGAAAAAATGCAGGTGAAATGTATGGCATTGTAATAAATTTTATACCATTTCTATGGTAGATATTACATACTGACAATGAAATGGGCACTACAATGTTTAGTAGGGGGAAATTGGGGTGGATCATACTAGGGAAATGGAAAGCTTTATATTTTTTGCTGTCAAAAGTGCCCTTTCCTTTGATACTAATATTTTCCCATATAGAATCATGAAACATCCTTGTTTTGAGAAAAATGAAAGGACCATGTAATGCATATTTACCCATCTCACAATGGGAGGAACACTATCAAAGCTTTCTTCACTTCCTCAGACTTTCAGACCACCTGGCTGTCACCAAGCCCTTTGGTCCTGCTGGAGCCCTATTGTTTTTTTCTTTGTCTGGGACATGTCTGCACTCCTATAAACTTCAAATTTATATGCCCTTAACTTATTAACTGCTCCTACTAGAGGGTAGTATCAATATCATTTATTGTTTAACTTTTTGATTAAGGGAGTAAAATAAACCTGACATTAATATAAAACCCCAATCCATAGTGCATTTTCAGCCTATTATTCCTCCATTGCCCACATCTACTTTCCAAGAAGCAGGTTAAGCAAAAGCCCAAACTTCAGTTTTCTATTGTTTGTAGTCAGAAGCCCATAAGAGTTATCCCTTGGGGCTTTCCATTCACAAACCATTGGGTAGTTCAACTTCCTAGTCCTTGAATGTAGGAACTTAGAACATCCTGAGAACCTCTTCAGGATTGCACTTCTCAAAAATTTGATAGCACTAGGCTTGAGTTTCAGTTCTAGAAAGTTTCCCTTCTTGATCTCCAGCTTGCAAGTTATGAGACTCTGGCCAAGTCTCTTAACCCTCTTTGACTAGTTTTCACATCTGTAAAATGATCTGGAAAAGGAAATGGCAGATCACTCCAGTAGCTTTGCCAAGAAAACCCCAACATCAACTCACAAAGAACTGGTCATAACTGAAAATGACTAAACAACAAAAACAGATTCATTTAACTGCAGCTCTGTCCCTTTAATACTAGGCAACTCTGAAAGCGTTTGCTCTGTGGCCTGTACATCAGAATCTCAACAAGGCAGACAGAGAGAGGTTAGCATTAGTGGTTTGTTCTCAAAAACCATTTCCTCAAATTTTTCTAAGTTCAGACTCAATCTTTATTTTTTCCAAATCCTCCATCTCAGCTTTCCCGGGTTGTACTTCTCCCTGGAGTCATAAAAGAGAAACACTAGCTATATACAAATAATTAAAAGGAAGCAAATGGAAAAATACATGGTGAGCTTAAGTAAGCTGTAGCCTATTAACAATGATGACTATTATACGAGAAATGAAATAAAATGGCTCAGCTATTGAGTGCATGTACAACTTGAAAAGGAGGTACCTTAATCATGTAGTAAGAATGAAAAATGGCAGTCTAAGTGACGCTTTTGTTCCCCTGAAATTTTAAAGGAACCAAAGAAAATCCCTATAGTGCACTAGATAGACCATCTAAGAAGAGATTTTTTGAAAGATAAAAATAAGAATAGCTCAGAATGAGGGGCTTGGGGTTGTGACCAACACAATGGAAGGGATTTCCACTTTAATAAAATCATGGATCTGCCAAAACAATCAAATAAGAAACCATCCTATCTCCAGAACAGTTAATGTTTGTAGAATTGAAATGAAATGGATACACACATGAGGGCATACAGATTTACTCATCTACTTATAAGACTTTGGCTTATTCTGGTTTTATTTGCAAATTATTAATCATGAGTATAATGTTTTACTGTGAATTATGGATATCCTCTCAAATATCAGTTTGAAAAATTTGAATTTAATATTTCCATGTTTAAAAACTAACTCCACCAATGAGAGTTCTCTCTTTCTCCTTAATTCCTAGCTGGTTTAGCTTTGGAGATATTAAAAAATAACTCTCCATTTTTTAATAGTCATACAAAGATTACTTTGTTCCCCAAATTGGAAATAAATTGAAATGATTTCACAATAAATACATCTTTTGATTGACTGAAACTCAGAAGGGACATTCAGAATTGATTCAGATGCATTTTAGTTTGTTTTTTCTTAATCGTAATTTATTTTTTCCAATTAAATGTTTCACATAAAGTTTTGTAAAATTTTCAGTTCAAAACTTTTTTCTTTCTTCTCTTCCTCCCTCCTCTCCCCCTCTAAGACAGTAAGCAATCTAATTTAGGTTATACAGGTACAATCATGTTAAACAGATTTCCACATTAGTCATGTTGTGAAAGAAGACAGAACAAAAGGGAAAAACCATCAGAAAGAAAAAAACAAAAGACAGAAAAATGTGAAAAATAGTCTGCTTTGATCTGCATTCAGACACCATAGTTCTTTCTCTGGATGTGGTTAGCATTTGCCATCACTAGTCTTTTCAAATTGTCTTGGTTCTTTGTATTGCTGAGAACAGCTAAGTCTATCATAGTTAATCATCACACAATGTTGCTGTTGCTGTGTACAATTTTCTCCTAGTTCTGCTCATTTCACTCAGCAAGAGATGCATTTTAAAAAGAATTTTGTTCAAGGTAAATGAGCTGTGTGATGGATCACTCGTCTGTATCCAAATGTTGCAGCACTCCTTGATGCATTTGTACATGAACTCGCAAGTTTTATGTAGTCAAACTGGTAGTTCACTTCAGAGATTAAAGTTATATAAATGGTGTGTTCCATGGGGACTGTGCCACTGAAATGTTGGTGAAGAAAATACTATAGAATAAATATTCTTGAAATGATTTAGTTAAAGCTGTGTCTGCATCAGGCAAAGTTATAGTGATACTTACCTCTAAATTCCTTTTTCTCATTTCGATGATTTTAAAAGGGACTTAGACTCTAAGGTAGAGAGAGACTGACTAGTTATGATTTATTCATCAACAATTTGAAACATGAAACATTCTTATGCATATTTACTATCAGCACTTAAAAAATTACCTAAAATCCATGTTTCAGAAATTTTGATGTTGACTGTTTAACCTAATGAAGCAGGATTTCATTCCAATGTATAGTTTAAGAGACGTGTCTGACTCCCTGAGGGGTAAGTGACTTATAAGTATGCATAAAAAGAACCTAGATCTTTATGATTCCAAAGACAGGTCTTTGTTCATATTGCCTTTTAATTGAAAAATTATTGGTTGTGAACAGATGGCTGTTCAGGGAGGGAAAGGAAAAGGGAACAGGTGTGATATGCAAAAATATGAGAAAGCACTTTAGGTTCCATCTGGAAAAGAATTAGAAAAAATCTGGGGAAGTCTGGATAAATATCCCATTTTCAACTCACCCAGCAATCAGTTGATAAAACAATCAGCAAGAATTTATTAAGCACAAACTATGTGCCAGGCACTGGAAATATAAAGACTTAATATATTTATTAAAATATTATATTAAATATAAAGCTTAATAGGTACCAAATTAAAAAAAATTCTTGATCTCTAGAGATCAATAAATGAAACAGTTTCTTTAAGAAACTTATATAATATTCTGCTGTATTACTACTTTTTACGTTCAGTTCCATTGTGAAAATACTATCATTTCTCTTGTGACACAGAGGAATCATTTTTGTCACTCTCATGAACTTCATAGTCCATTCACATTATCTGGGCACATTATTGTATGAATACTACAGGGAAGCTCCTTAATGGGAAGTCCATGGGGTCATCTATCTTTGTAACCACTTCAGTACCTATCAAAGCATTTATAAATGGTAGTGAAGACTTAAAGTGTTTCAGAAATGGTCATATCAGTAGACACAATTTGCCTTCTATTCTATTCAAAAGTCATTTTTCCTAGTCATAAGTAGCCTGCATAAACCACCTGAAGGTAATTATAATGCATCTCCTTACTCTCATCAAACTGATTAAAACAGCCCAAAATATGTCACTAGGGAATTCCTTTACCACAATTCATAAAACTAGTGGATTGAATGAGAGAGAATTTTGTGAAACCATGTAGAGTGTAGATTTCACAATCTGGCTGCAAGTGGATTCTGTTAAATTAATATATTCTGTATAACACTGAAGATTCATAACAGCTCTTTTAAGGAGATTATAGAAAAGATTATTATTTCCATTTTATTGATGGAAAGACAGAAGCACAGAAGTTGACTGACTGATCACTGAATCAATGAGTGGGTTAGTTCAAAACTTAATTCCATCTCTTATCCCATACTGAGTATATACTATTACCTCTAAAGTTTTTTAAAAAACACTATTCCTTGAACTTCAGTATATCTTTTTATATATCTTTTCAGTCTCCATTTTGTACTATAAAAATGTCAAATATAAGGAGTAAAAATATATATGAAAACTCATGACGTGATGAAATGCAAGATTAGTGGAACACTGTGTAAAATGACTATAACCATGTCTTTAAAAAATGCAAAGGTCACAGGACTTAGCAAGCTTACTTACAGATCCAGAAGGGGATTCAGAACAAAAAAAACTCTTATCATAATCATTTTGTAAGACTCTATATGAGGTTTCCTCCCTTTTAATTAAAATATAAATGGTTTGCAGTTTAAAATCTTATTTGAAGATTTCTTTCACAGTCACAGAATGTGAACACCAGAAGAGATCTCACTGACTACCTAAACTAACCTGTATCTAAGCAAGCATCCCTTCTACACTATACCTGGCAAGTGGTCATCTTGTTGTTGTTGTGTTTGTCCTTCATTCTGGAAGAGGACCATGACATCAAGATGATGACATGACTTGTAGTTGACTTTGTTTTGAGTGAGGAAGGGTTGTGCAAAGTCACCAACCTCACTTTCTTCTCCTGAGCCATCTGGGTCCAGTGGCCAGATATTCATCAGGATGACTGGAGATGGCTCAGGATGCAATGTGAGACCTGGCCCTTTCAGGCTAAGGTCTTATAGCATTTTCTCTTTGAGTGAGATACACCCATTCAATGAATAGATTTCTTTAAGTAGTTGCTCAAGTGACGGCCCCTTTGACTTATGGTAAGGTAGACAGTGAATTCTACCTCTTAAAATTGCTTTGTATATATATTATGTATATGTTTATGTATGTATATGTTGTCTCCCTAGAGAAGACTGACAGCAGGGTATTTTCTCCTTTGTCTTTGTATCTGTTCCATCTAGCCTAATCCTTGGAATATTTTCTTGGAATATGGGCACTTAGTAAACATTTGTTAATTGATTTGATTTTCTAAATATTCCTGGTTCCTTCAATAAATCCTCATTTGGCATAATCTCAAGTCCCTTCACCATCCTGGTTGCCGCTCCATCTCATCAGTGTATTTTCTACAATGTTGCACGCAAAACCCAACACAATACTCCAGATTTGTTCTACCAGAATGGAATGCAGCAGCATTATTACCAATCTCCTCTTGGGCACGATACCTCTGAAATATTATGTAAGATTGCACCACATTTGGGGACTAGTATACCATACTTTTGTCTTATAGACTTTTTAGGGCACTCAAGAACTTATAAATAAACTGTAAGCACTAGTCAGTGAGATCTCCTATATTATACTAAAATAAAATTTAATTTTGAACCCTTACATAAGACTTCTTTGCTTTAATTTTGTAAGATTTTGTTTGTATTTATCCTTATTACATTTAACTTTATCAAATTCAACCCAATGATCTATCCTATCAAGATAATTTTTGAACTTGACTCTAATTTATCTGTTAACTATAGTTTTGTGTCATTTGCAAAAATAAGCAACAGACACACATGCAATTTCTGGTTTTATACATCATTGATAAAAATACTAAGCCTAATGGCACATGAAACAGACCCCTGATAAACTTCACAAAAATCTTCCAAGTTTACATGAGAACATTAATTAATAACCATAGGTTTCTAAATCTGCACATTCATCCCATCATCCATCCCACATTTTGCTCTTTTCCCGACTAAAATAATGAGAAATTTTGTGAAATACCTTGTTAAAATCTGGGTAAATGAAACAAACATTTCTCTGACCCACTGTAGACATTCCTTAAAAAAATGAAGTTACTCTGGAATAGCACTTTGCTTTGTTTTGTTTTAACATTTTTCTCATAACATTCTTGATGATGCTATGCTGGTTCTAATAAAGAGTTATCAGTATATACATTTCTACATGTTCATTAATGATCCTTTAATAATATATTCTGGAATTTTGCAGTAATCAAAGTCAAGCTAACTGCCCTATAATTTTATAAAATTATTTTCTTTCTTAAAAAATAGGACAACACTCTTATTTCCCATGATTTTTAAAGACTACTGGCAATGGTTCAATAAACATAGTAGTCTGAATTGTGGGATGATATACTTCATCTAGAGCTGGTGACCTCAATTCATCGAGAAAAACTAAGTGCTCAGGTATAATCTTCCTACTTTTCTTGATATTCAACTGCTTATTAACCATTTTTGCTTGATCCTTTCCAGATTAAAGATCATTCTCTTTGTAAGAGGAAAGAGAAAAAAATTATGAAGAAAAGTAAAATTCTACCTTCTCTTTATATTCCATTATTATCATGCCACCAATTCTAATATTAATAATATTCCTTCATTGATTCTCTCTTTTTTTCAATTTAGCTAAAAAGAAAACACACTCTCCATTTCCACCTTATATTCTGTGCCAACATCAGTTCATTGTAGGGTTTGCTGGTCTTGACATCATTCTTAGAGAACTGAAGCACCCTTTTGTATTCTGAAGACTTCCAACTTATGCACATGTCTTTTAAAGTCTAATTTGAATGGTGAGGTAGTTCCCTGTTTATACACAAGTGTACCTTTATGCATAACCCTTTATGTCCATATCAGAATTATTTTTTCATTCTTTTCAGAGTTCAATTGTTGGGATTTTTAAATCTTTCCTGAGCTGATTTGAGGTAGAATTTTGAGTCAGAGAAGTCTGCTTATTCTTTCTCTGAAGCCTTTGAAATATGTTCTACCAAAATTGAGGATACATATCAGATTATGAGCTTTCTCTATTTTTTTCTTCTTTAAACTGTACTATCATTGTGGAGGTAAATGGATATGATTTTTCTAAAGGTCTTTTTAAATGAAATATCACATTTGAATTTTGTGTTAGTTATCTTAAGTACAAAAATTTAGCACGTAGAAGTCAGAAAAAGAAGGTTACTGGAAAGAGATATGGAGAGAACATCCTTGAGTTTCCTCGGGATATACTTCCATTTCTATTTATTGACTTCATAATTTATTTAACAATGTTGTATCTAAAGTTTTGCAGATAACAAACCTAGGATTTTTTGTTGTCATAACTAGTGATGCAAATGTTTTACATGGTTGATGAAATGACAACTGGATGCAAAAAATAAGTACAGACTCAAGTGGTTAGAGAGACAATGTAATAAATTTGGGAGACTAAGCAGCATTTAAAAGTGGGATATTTATTTATAGCAAAAACAGGATTTTAAATTTCATTCTTTAAGGTTAAGTTGCAACTGCCCCTCATGATTTACATTAGTTGTATATCATTAAATGCTTCCATAACATTGATAAGAATAGCCTACAGAATATAAGTTCTTCTCATTGGTTCCCCCACTTTTTGAAGGATGAAAATAGCTGTTTCTTCTTTTTTCACTCAGTTTTTAAATTCAGCATGGTTTCCAACTCCTTTTACTCAATTTAAACTGCTTTCTATAAAGTTACATATATGTATGTGTGTATATATATATATATATATATACACACATACATATATATGCATAAATTATCTACATATATTAAATAGTTATCTAGATATCGATATCTCTATATTATCTCTTAATTTCCAATTCTATTAGCTTTTTCTCAGTCCTCATCCTTCTTGGACACTTCAATATATTTGACTCTCTTGACCCCTTGTTCATTTGTTTTATTATGGATTATACCTTGCCAAATTTCAACCCTATTTTAGTTCCACAATTTGATTGCTTTTTTTCCTACTCATATGTTAATTGTGCAGAGAAGAAGGAAGTCATTCAAACACACTGACTAGGTCCACCAAAAAGTCTCTGTTTTCTCATCTCAATTGAACTATAATTGAGAGCTGCATTGCTTTTTACTCCTGAAATATTTTTTTAATCTCACTTTTGGCAATTACTTTTAAAAACATATTTTATTTCCTCTCAATTGCATAGTTAAACATTTTAAAAAATATTTTGGTTGTTTTTTAAGTTTTGACCTCCAAATTCTATCTCTCCCTCCGTCCTCTCCCCATTCCCTGAGACCAAACTTTTGTTTCTTTCCTCTAGGCTTTCACAACAATCAGCCTGCAGCTGAAGTTTTCACTTTATTCTTTACTGAAAAAATAGAGTTCATTCACCAAAAGCTCCATCCTCCCCAATCCTCCTCATCCTATGAACCACTTATTCTAGATTCTGATGAAATATATCCATTCCCCTGACCAAGGTCAACCATTATATGTATGACCTTCATTCCAATCATCCTGTATTCTCCAGCAAGTTGCCCCAAATTTCATCTCCATTTCTCTTTTTTTCTTAAATTTCTTCCAAACTACTTATTCTTTTTTGCCACCTACAAACTTACTCTTATACCCCATCTTTAAAGATACTTACTAGGCTGTATCATCCCTAGTACTATCACTTCTATTTCTCAAATTATTTGAAAAAAAATTTACATGTCCTCAGTGTCTCCACTTCTCATATTCCCTTGAAGCATTTCTTATATTTTTTTCAAAATGAGAACTTAACAAAGAAACTTGCAAAGGATTTTACTGATTTTTTCCTCCTAATTTTAATTGCACTGGTTTCATTTCTGGTTTCATTTTATATGACTAAAATTCTTTATTTTATTTTTTTGTTATTCTGTATATTCCTTGTTTGTTCTTGAGCTCTTCCCTTACCCAAAGATCCTTAGGTCCATGAATCCTTATTTCCCTTTTTAAAATGGTGTGATCTTTAATATTTAAGTCATATATATGTATGAATATATGTGTATATACATATCAATATCTATATATGTATATGCATGTATATATGTATATGTGTATGCGCATTCAAAATCTGTCTTGGAATATGATATTAAATATTTACCTATGTATAATTTGTCAGACTGCTTTCCAGTTTTCCTAAAAGGTTTTGTCAGACTTTTGTCAGTATAGTAGCCTCCATCTTTGAAGTTATTAAATATTATATGCTGCTCTGTTCATTTGCTTCTGAATGACATTTAGACCAGTACAAAATCATTTTGATGATCTGTAGCACAGTTTGAGATCTGGTACTGCTAGGTCCCCTTCATTTGCACTATTTTATTGAATGTATCCCTTGAGATTCTTTGACCTTTTGTTTTTCTGCATGAAATTTTCCTGTCTTAATAAAGTAACCAGTTGGCAGTTTGATATACTTATACATTGTACAAGTAAATTAATTTAAGTGGTATTTTCATTTTGATTATATTGACTTTGCCTATTCTGTGTACTAATATTCCCATGATTATTTAATGCTTTCTTTAAATTAAGGGTATTTTATAATTTTATGCATATAATTCCTGTGTATGTCCAAATAGACTCTCATACACTTATGTTTTGCACTCATTTTGATATAATTTCTAGTTATGCCTCTTCCTATTGTATTTTATTGGCAATATGTATAAATGATGATTTATGTTCATTTTATATGCTACAACTTTGGTGGAGTTATTGCTTTAATTAATATTTTTAGTTGACTGCCTAAAGTTCTCTATAAATAATTCATCATGTTATCTCTGAAAATGAATTATTTTATTTTTTCTTTCTCTATGCTTATTCTCTCATTTTCTTATTCTTACCATTGTTATAGTCAGAATTTGTAGCATTATATCAAATGATAATGTTGATCTTGGACATTCTTGCTGTAGCCTTGTTTGTTTTGGAAAGACCTTTATTTATGCTTATTATAGATAATAAATAATGCTAGCTCATCATATTAGACATATGCTACTTAGCATAGTAAAAGTCCAGTTATTTCAGCTTTCTAATTTAAAAAATAAATGAGTGTATATTATCAAAATTCTTTTCCATATCTATTGTTATAATTATTTAATTTTTATTATTCTCATGACCAATATGGTATATTCTTAGATATTTGTAATATTGAACTAATTGCATTTCTGATATTTTTATTCTAGTAATATTGTTTACTTTTTAAAATATATAGTGTTGTACCCAGTTTGATATAATTTTATTTAATTTCTTTAGTCCTTAAGGATATTGGTCTTTTGATCTGTTGTGTTTTTCCTTGGTTTAGGAATCAATACCACATTTATATAACTGAAAGGATTTGCTATATGACCCCTTTCTCCCTTTTTTGAAAACAGCTTATATAATATTAGAATTGATTCTTAAAATATTGACAGGTTGTTGTTGTTTAGTCAGTGAGCTGCATCCAACTGTTCATGACTCTATCTGGGTTTTTTTTTGTTTTTTTTTGTTTTTGGTAAAGATATTGGAGTGCTTTGTTGTTTATTTCCCAGCTCGTTCCGCAGATGAGAAAACTGAGGAAAACAGACTTAAGTGTTACAAAGTTCATAACTTTCTGAAGATGGATTTAATTCTGGTCCTCCTGACTTCAGGCCAGGTGCTCTATCAACTGCACCAACTTGCCTTTTAATTTGATAAGATACACTTGTAAATTCATCTGGTTCTGTTTTTTTTTCCCATTTGATAGTTCATTTATGGCCTTCTTTATATATTTTTCTCATACTGGATTATTATACTATTTATTTCCTGTTTTGTTAATCTGGACAGTTTTATTTTTCTAAATATTAACCCATTTAATTTAAGTTTATAGTTTTACAGTAGAGAACTGAAAAAAGTTTCTAATAATTTCCTTTATATCTTATACATTTGTTATGAATTCTTTTCATTTATTTTAATGGTAATTTGGTTTTCCTTATTAAATATAATTTTAATTGCATTATAGTTAGTAAATGAGGTTTCATATTTCTAATTTTCTGCCTTTGCTTATGAGGATTTTATACTCTAGCGCATGGTCATTTTTGATAATTGTGCCACAAAATACTGTGATATAGGTACACATTATTCAGCAATTGCTAGAGATCTATTATGTTTAAATTTTCTAAATATTCTATTCTGGTCCTCACTATATATATATATATATATATACATGTATATATTTAATATACAATATACTTACTATAATACTTAACATATGATAAACAGACAGAGACAGACACAGACAGATAGATAGATAGACAGACAGACAGACAGACAGACAGACAGACAGACAGACAGACAGATAGATAGATAGATAGATAGATAGATAGATAGATAGATAGATAGATAGATAGATAGATGGGTAGATAGATGAATAGATAGATGAATGGATAGACAGATAGGTCATTGATCTTGTGCACCTTTCTCACTATCCTCTTTTTTATAAATATGGAAACAAGGGTTGGTCTGATTTTGGGAGTTCTGTGTTACCCTGAAGAAGTAATTGAGACTCTCTGAAACTCAGTTTCCTCATTTGTAAAAAGTGGATAATTGTTCTTTGTACTATTTATCTCCCAGGCTTGTTGGGAAGAATGAAATTTGTCATTTTTAACCTGATATACAAAGAAATATGAATTCTATGATTTTTCTTCTGTTAACTTTATATTTATTTGCTTAATTTTCTTTTATTAGAGTATACAGTAGTTGGGGGACAGGGATAGTTCCTTGGGCCATCTGCAATGACCTAGAGGCAGGAAAATTCACCACCACCTGGAGCACCCTTCCCCCTTGCCTTCTCTTAGCCTAATTTGGCTCAGGAGCTCCTGACCTTTGTTTATAAGCCCTGCAGATGAACACTTAGGAGTTCCAAGCTTTTTCATATGCCCAACAGCTAAATTTTTTAATATGTTGCTTCCTCTAATTAGAGTATGAACTTCTTAAGAACAGAGGCAGTTCTCAGTTTTTTTCCAATTGCATCCTCATTGTTTAGCAAGTGCTTGGCAAATAGTACTTAGTAAATATTTTTCTTTCATTCATTCTTGTATTCCCAGTGCCTGTTCTTGTTCCCAATGTCCATATACTGCATATAGCATGTACCTAATAAATTGAATTTTATTACAATAATAATAATTATGATTCTCAGAATTAGCCTTGGATAGCACATGGAACTGACAGTTCACATAAAGATAGCAAAGGGCAGACTGTGTAATATCTCTTTAGTTAAAACCTTGTTAGAGATCTTGAAGTTGTTCTTATTCATTGCTAACTCAGGAACACTGAGACATTTGCTTGTCTGTATTTGAATGATAGTTCTCAAAGTCATATGTCTAGAGCTGGAAGAGACCTCAAAAATCATATATTCCAACTTCATTCTTTTCTATGTAGGGAAATAGAACACAAGGTAGTTAATTATTTTTCCCTGTCTCACCCAGGAAGTTAGTATAAAAGAAAGGAGTTCAACTTGGGACTGCTGAGTCCAGAGACAGCACTTTTTCCATTGTTCCCATGGTGCTGCCTTAATAGTACTTGTCATTTGAACTTTGACCCCAAATGGAGCTTTCCTTTTTCACCAAGACTGATAAGTCATATTCACTTCAGGCCACGATTAAGCAGTTATACACCAAAACATAACACACTGATGGTAAGGAAATAAGCCAGATAAGGAAGCCCTAGAATCTTAGGGCTAAAGTGCTTTCTTTTAAAAAGGCAAAATGCTCTCATAAAAATAATAACAGTGAAAGATGCCATGTATAGATATGCATTATTTACCATGGCAAACTATTACCAAAAAGAGACACAAAACAATTTCTAGAGAGTTTCTGGGAACAGATGGCATGGGAATTTTTAGTCTCTACAACAGAAAACAGTTTATCCCAACATTTGGAAATAGACTTAATTTTATGAATTCACTCCCCCACTGAGAAAAATATTAGAGAATGATGCAAGCCTAGCAGAAAGGAAAATGTGAAGTATCAAGAATTTTTCATTTGTAGCCCCAGGGCAGTTTCCAGTGGTAGGTAGAGTTGATTGCAAGAAGGTATGAAGAAGTGGGCTATGCTGATGAAATATTTAAAGCCCCTATATTATGCACTAGGAAGGGAAGAAAAGATAGAGCATAGGGTATGTAGGTCATGGGCTTTCCTTGTAAAACAAGGCCTATGCATCTTACTGTGTAGGAAGAACTTAATTCTCATATTAGAGAGGCATATAAATTGGAAGACCCCACCTCTCATGCAGTTGGCTAAATAGATCACAGAATCCCTTTTGCATTGTGATTAATAAATATGTGGTAAATGAAAGAATCTGCAGTTTTCTCTTTCAAAGCATCTATGAAAACAGAGGGAAAAGACTTAAAATTTTCACCCTTTGAATGAGCAAGTGAAGCAATAACAGTCAGGTAAATTAAAAGATGAAGTGACAGGACAGAACTGATATGCACAAAACAGTAGGAATATATTTGTAAGCATTTTTTAGATTGTTTAATCAGAAAATAACTGTTTTTTCTCTTCTAGAGAGTATGTGGTTTCATATAAAGTCAATGGGAGTGGTAAATACATATACAGTCATATATGTGTATGTGTATATGATTATTAAATCTATGTGAAGACTTGAAATACACTGCAGATGTCTATGCAGATGCTGTAAATAGTGTCCCTCGGAAGGTATAGGAGTTGGAATCTCTTTAAGATGCATAGACGTCCCCTGTAACAACTCCTTCCTTATAGAGAGTACTATCCTCCTTCTCTTCTTATGTAATGACTACTAGCTAGGTGATGCAGTGGATATAGCACCAGTACAGGAGTCAGGAGGACCTGAGTTCAAATCTCACCTCAGACACTTGACACTCACTAGCTGTGTGACCTTGGGCAAGTCACTTAACCCCAATTGCCTCATCCTTGGTCATCTGCAGTCATCCTAATGAATATCTGGTCACTGGATTCAGATGGCTCTGGAGGAGAAGTAAGACTGGTGACCTGCACAGCCCTTCCTCACTCAAAACAAAGCCAAGTGCAAGTCTTGTCATTATTTCTCTGATGGCATAGCTTTCTTCGGCATAGGAACTGTGCTAAGCAATGCAGGATACAAAGAAAGGAAGAAGCCAGTCCCTGCCTTCAAGTACCCTACAGTCTTAAGGAGGAAAACAATAATACAAAGAAGCTGAAAAGCAGGAGGGGGTAGCAGAGTGAAAAGCATGATGAAGTCCAGAGGAGTACAGCTTTGTGGGATTTTATGAGATGGGTTCCCTAGGATTCCTTCTTCAACGGAGGACCTAGAAGGAACTTCTCAATATCCAACTTTCAACCTCTCTAATCAGGGAGGAAGGGGTAATAGTGAAAGCAGAGCGTTGAAGAGTTGTGAGTTTCGAAGTTAGTTTCAATTTGTAGGCTAATGAGTTTCTGGAGATCATGATAAAGTCCAGGAGTAGGGGCAATGAGCAAATTGCTGCAGTCTGGCACTGCACATGACCACCAACATTCCCTCACTGGAACAAGAATAGAAGTAAAATCCTTTTTGTTAATGCTTAAGGGCAAGTGTGATTTTCCTCCTCAGTGAATGCCATTGTGGCAATTAATACAGACTTGCCCTTCCAGATCTCCCTTTCTCTATCTCCCCACCCTTCTTTCTCTTCCTCCCTGTCTCAGTCTCTTCCTCCCCTCCTGTCTCCTTTCTACTAAATCTATAATCCTGCATCTTGTTTTGACAGATGAGGAAATTGTTGTCTGCAGAGGTACAAATCTTCTCTCCAGATAGCAAGAGTAGCATGTAACACAGTGAAAACTTGAAACTAAGTTTGTAACTGAATCAAGCCCGTTTTCCACTATACCTGTTGCCTTGTTGCTTAGTCTATCGAGTGTAATGACTGACAAAAGAATGTAATTCCTGTTTATCATGAAAATAATCATTACTAAACTTTTACAAGTAAGGTCAAATTAATAAAGGGAATGTTCCTTTTACAGCAATAGATGAAACTTACAATTCCAAGAGTAATTTTGGCTGCAAATATGACCTCATTCTATTAAACAAGCTTCAAAATAAGCTTAGATAAAATAATAGATAACAAATGCATGATGATTTAAGCAGAAGAATTTAGAAGATTTAAAGATACCCCTAACCTTTGATCTTGGTGCTAAATATGATCCCAGTAGCACTTCACAAAGTAGTCTTTAGCGACTCTGTCAGGAGTGGGGTGGAGCAAGAAAATGACATCCAAAGGACATCTGTTGTTTTATGAGATTGGCTGCCCTAGGATTCCTCCTTCAATGGGGATCTGGGAAGAACTCTTCAATGTTTTGTCACAGACAGAATTCTGGGCTGGCTGGACTAGGGTCCTGGGATATGGCAACTCTTATGTAAGTCTTATAAAACCTTCCTCAACAGGAGTTATTTACATTACTATCTATCTATCTATCTATCTATCTATCTATCTATCTATCTATCTATCTATCTATCTATCTACCTGTCTGCTGTCTATCTATCTGTCTATTTGTCTATCTCTCTCTCTCTATCTATCAATCTGTCTGTCTGTCTGTCTGTCTGTATGTATGTTTGTATGTCTATCTATCTTTACTGAATACAGTTCTACTAAGACTTTATGTTGAAACATGTTTTAATACATTTTTGTCTTCTTATAACCAAGCTAAATGAAAAATAATCCACTTAGCTGAGGCTCTAGAAATTTAGGAAAAAAGGAATTAAAAGAGAAAAAAAGGAATTTGTCCATAATTAAGTGCATTGAATTTTATACTTCAGAACTTTTCTGACTTACATAATCACTGCAGATAATTTGGGATCAAATACCCCTTCTAAAAAATAACTCCCTCACAATTCAGTAAGGAGTTTTTTCTTCTTCAGGAGCTTTGTTTGACAGCCTGCACCTTTGCCATTCTTCATTTAGCTTATAGTATTACTTTACATTTCACCAAAAAAAGTCCAAATGCTCTCAATGAGTAATGATTCAAGCTGGGAGATAACTTTTCTTTTGAGTAAATGAGACAAACCCTTCAGCTCTTTAGACACATCCTGGTGCCAGGTACTGACTAGCAATGGAAAACAAGTTTGTTCTGGGGTTGCAAGGAACTTGAAGAAAGACACAAGTAGACTCTGTAGGCAATTCAAATACTTTCTTTTTTTTTAAAGTGAACATCAGTCATTTATAACCCTAATTGAAATCAGATAGGCCCACTGAGAAAGAGATATTTCTTTTATTACATGTGAAATATTAATATGGTTATCTAGCTAGCAACTAAAGCTACTCCTTGGAGCAACGACATTAAGACCTATGCAAAGAAACTTCCCAGAAAAACCTTTCATCTTATTTTGCTTTCATCTTATGCTTCTAAATGTGCTGTCACTTCTATGCTTGGCACAGTATACATTTTAATGAAGGAGAACATAATGTGTTTTATAGTTTTCAATGAGTGCTAGGCTATCAATACAACCAGTAGTTAAAGGTACTGCAGTAATCCCATAGAAAATGATTTAACTCCTTACTCTACTCAAATTAAATTACAAAATCTGTGAACAGTATGGGAAGAGATAAAGAAACATCATGGCATAGTCTTTAGAGATAGTAGCTTTGGAATCCAGAAGACTTAAATTCAAGGTCAGCCTATGGTACAGAGTAACTCTGAACATTGGGCAAATGACTTAACCTGTCATTTAACCTCCAAGAAACTCCCTGAGATTACAAGTTGCAGAGAACATGTGCTGGCTTTGGTAGGGGCTTTCTTACCAGAAACTCCCTACAACGATGAAATTGGAGGTCCAATGACAAAAAAAAATGTGAAGAATTAGAGGCAAGGGGCATCATAAAAATACATAAGGAACACAAAGGGGGAGGTATTAAAGTTTCACAATTTTCATTCATGGAAATGCAAAGACAAACTGCCAGCCCTGTCCCCTATAATAAAAGTTCAGAAATTTAAACACATATAGTATCCATGACAAGAAAATTAAAAAAAAAAGTCATAAGGTTACTATTTGCTCATTTATAAATCTGTAATTCTGAGAGAGACTGATAATAGTTCTATAATCACTTAAGTCTTATAGATAAGTGAAAGGTACAGAATTATTTTTTCAGTTACTCAATTGCAAAGTGTGAATACAAAATGCTATTACAGATTGAGATGTTTAAAGAAAACATTGTCTTTGACATTTATTTATTTTTTAAAATTAAGCACTTAATGGGTCCAGTTACATGTGATAAGTAGTAGAGAGAAGCAAAGTTTGTGGACTATATGGTCTTTGTCCTCATCAAACATACAGAATAGTGCATTCCGTAATATTATTATTATAGTATTCAAATATAATTAAAAAATATTATATTATTATTCAAAATATTATTCAAACATGAAGTAACTCAAATTTTACAATGGAAAGAACTATCATAATTTTGGTCCTGTATAGGCAGACTTATCTAATGTACTTAGAGTCTTGGAGACCTGAGTTCAATTCTCTCCTCAAAGACTCACTAACTGTCTGACTCTGGACAAGTCACCTAATAACCTTCTTCAATATCAGTTTTCTCACCTGTGAAATAGGCATAATAATAGTATCTGCCTCATTGTTGCAGTGAAGATTAAATGAGAAAATAAATATAAAGTGGTTTGGAATCCTATTTAAAATTAGGTATTATTATCTACCTAATTAACTAATAACCAATTCTCCCACATGTTTAATTTAAAATTTCCCAACACCTAAATTCTTTCAGTTATTTGAATATTCTTCAGACTTTCTACTAATAAAATATCAGAATTGATTTCTCTGCAATGATTCAGTCATTAATGTTTCACTTTCTTCTTTTCCTCCCTCCTACGTAGCTTACAAAATGTTCTTTTTACTGTGACTATGTTCATGTCCATACAGGTTTTCCTCATACAAATTTTCATTTCCTCCAAATTGGTTTTCTGCATCAAAGTCCTGTATAACTGTATGACTGAATTTCTGCCAAAGGCAGTACCTACACACACACACACACACACACACACCCCCCACAACTGATATGCACACTGGGTTGAATCACAGTATAAGTGAATTGCATAGCTCAATAAAATTACCAATTCAATTAAGTAATTGATTGCTTTCTTTGTTGTTTGAATAAATGGTTCTTCCTTCTAGATCAGTATTTCTCCAAATGTGGTCCCTTTTTTCAACTATGTATCTGTATGAAGTTGGATTTTCCAACTAAAGCAATGAATACTAGAGTAGATATGTGAATTGAGCAGTCTCTATGAAGTCAGATATTAGAGTTATAAAAACATGTAAAATAAATCTGCTTTTCTTGCTAATATTTTCGTTTGAGAAAAGTTATATTTCATAAAAATATGGAACTTATATTAATATTTAATGGGTTTATCACTTTTGACTTATAAATTTGATCTCTGCTCCCAGCTAGAGGGGTACTCTTCCATGCTTCAGATTTTTCATCCTGCTTTCAGGCTAGTTCTGGAAGTCTGTAGGTTTTTAGTTCATCCAAGGCAGGTGTAAGGAGAAGTGTGGTCATTGTTGTCATGACCTGTGTTCTGGTCTGTAAGTAACAACAAGTATATCTTTCTGCCCTGGAATTGTTAAAAGGACTGGTATACCCTGTGGGCCTCAGATTCTAGTGTACTAATGTCCCCCTTCTTTGCCCTGGACCTTTCACCTAGATGTGCTTGTGGGCAATGCAAGACAGTCCTACACCCTGTACCAGTAAAGTATTCCCTATAATCTCCTTCTGACCAACTGTTGATTGGTCCTTACCATCTGTGGTCTGATAGTTCCCGAGGCTTCCATTGTTCATTCATTTGGCACTGCCATTTACCTCCAAAGCCTGCTGGGTTTTGGCCTGTGCTGTCTTGCCATGTGCTGGGTTGTGTTCCGTTCTCACCCCAGTGAGACAGACCTTTCCTGCCAATTTTCTAAGTGTCTTGGACTGGAAAATTGTTTTACCCCATCCTTTTGTTTGTTATGCTACTTCAGAATTCATTTGGAGACATTATTTTAAATTTACTCGGAGAGGAAAGTTCAAGTGAGTATCTGCTTTTGCATTGCCATCTTGGCTCTACCTCAAGCTTTCCTCAACATGCAATTTTTAAAGTTGTTTTACTTGTCTGAGATGCATTCTGGTCTTCCTTCTATTCTCTTTGGATTTTTCCTAGGGTCAGAACCATATCCATATCCACTTTTATCACTCTTTACTTCTCCTCTTTCACTGAAAAAGAAAAGAAAAATCAAATTTGAATAAAAATGTACATGTGCGCAAGTGATAAATAGTCAAAGGATATGAAAAGATAGTTTTCAGAAGAAGAAACTGAAATTATCTCTAGTCACATGAAAAAATGTTCAAAATCACTATTGATTAAGGAAAAAGAAATTCAAACAAATCTAAGATACCACCTCATACCTATCAGATTGGCTAATATGATCAAAAAGAAAAGTGACAAGTATTCAAGGGGTTGTGGAGACATTCAGATACTAATGCACTTTTGGATGAAGTTGTGAACTGGTCCAACTTTCTGGAGAGCAACTCAGAACACTAGAGCACTATAAGAAATGATGAGCAAGATGGTTTCAGAAAAACCTAGACGACTTATAAGAACTGATACAAAACACAGTGAGAAGAATCAATAGAAAATTGCATACAGTAACAAAATTATTATACAATGATCAGCAGTGAATAATTTAGCTATTCTTGGCAATACAATGATTCAAGGCATTTCAAAATGTTGAAAAAATACTATTCACAGGAACAGCTAGGTGGTGCAGTGAAAAGAGCACTAGACCTGGAGTCAGAAGTACCTGAGTTCAAAACCATCCTCAGAAACTTGACATTTATTAGCTGTGTCACCTTGGGCAAGTCACTTAACCCTGATTGCCTCACCCTCTCCCTTCAAAAAAAAAAAAAAAAACAAAAAACCAGAAAAAATGCTATTCACCTCCAGAGAAAGAACTGATGAAGTTTGAGTACAGACTGAAGCATTATGTTTCCTCCCCCTTTGTTTTTGCTTTATTTTTCTACATGACTAGTAATGAAATATTTTTGCATGATAACGTAGATCAAATTACCTTCTCAAGAAGAGGGTAGGACATAGAAAGAGTGAGAGAATTCAAAACTCAACACTTTTAAAAAAATGTTAAAATAAGTTAAAAATACACAAATATGTGTATTGAGAAAAAATTATCAAATGGATCTTGCCCACAAATGAATGTCTCATTATGCATGTTATATCTATCTCCTCTTGTTCAGAAGGCAGGTGTGCTTCAACTTATATATTTTAGAAGCATTGGCTATTATATTCATCAGAGTTCTTAAGTCATTTGGAGTTGTTCTTGTTTGTCTAAATTTTCCTGCTCATTTTACTCTGAATCAGTTCATATAAGTTTTTTTCAATTTCCCTTAAATTATCCTTTAAACTGTCCTTAAAATTATTATTAAAAACAATATTCTATTATAGTCATAAACAATATTTTTTTCAATCATTCCACAATTAAGAGTACCCCCTTGATTTTCACTTTGTTGTCAATACAATACAAGAGCTTCTATAAGTAACTTTTTTAGTTTTTTTCTTCTTTTTAAAATTTTATATTAGATTCAAATACCAGAACATGAATACAGAATAGAGAAAAGAAAAAAAAATATCATAAGCTTAAATATTAGAACTTAAATGCAAAATAAGAAAAGGGGGGAAAAGCATATCAAGTGCATAGCAGAACATAAAAGAGGATTCAAAATATGTAATGATACATAATTCTTTTCAAGACAGCCTGTATGATAAATACTACACATTGTATTGAGAACTGTCCTTCATTTCTTTAGTTCCCTCTAAGTTTTCTTTGGTTCTCTATTGTGCACTTTTTACTTTGTTCTTTTTTTTTTTTTTTTTTACCATTCCTCCCCTTCCCCCCACACCAGGCTACAATTATGCAGTGCAGATAACACATATACATTTGCACACACACATATATACATATATACACAATACACATACATACCTATATATATAGATATATACACATATGTGTATACACATGCACATATATATGTATGTGTGTATACATATATATGTGTATAAATAGGCATAGACATACATTATCCTTAACAAATTCTTCTCTGGGTCTTTGTTTTTATATTTGTGCATATAACTTTTTTGTTATCCCTTCTGACTCCTCTATTTTGCATCTGCCCACTAACTTGCCCTCCTATTACTTAGTCTATCCCCTCTAAGGATCCCTCCCCTATCCTCCCATTGCCATAAATCTAAACACATTTCTGTAGTCCCCTATAACTTATTCCCTTGCCCTCCTCTCTAGAGATTCCTTCCCTGTCTTTTCCCCCCTCCCTTCACAATCCCCTTTCTGTTTCATTACTTCTGAATTTGGAAGACTTTTATACTCTTCAGTATATGTATATATATATAGTTCTCTCTTAAACTCATTCCCAATGAAAGTAGGTTAGTAGAACTACCAGCCCTCCTCTCCCATCCAGTTTTTCTGTACCAATTGTTCCTCTTGCAACTTATTTGCATAAAATAATTACACTTTTAAGCTGTTCCTAAATAGTTTTACTGTTCAAGGTCATATCATACTCAAATCTATCCCAATCTTTCTTACACACTACCCAATTCTTTGAAAATTGTCTGTTCATTATCTTTTGACTATGAATCAAATGGGGAATAATATTTTGTGGAGGTGACAGGACTCAACTAATTGGATACTGGGTTATGAATTACAAGTGGCTGTAAACTTCGGTGCCTTTTATGAAAATAAGGAAGTTTGAAAGAGCAGTGGGTTTAGATGAAATGATCATGAACACTGTTTTGAACATGTTGAGTCTGAGATGCCTATGACATACCAAGTTTTAAATATCTAATGAACAGTTGGTAATACAGATGTTGAGACTGAGACTGAATAGAGTTGGATACCTAGCTCTAGACCTATGATTCTGTGATTCTAAATAATCATTTGGTTCATTCTTCCTATTTTACACATGTAGAAACAGCTCAGAGAAGATATTTGACTCACCCAAGGCCACTCAAATTGTAGGAACCAGATTCAGAATTAATGTCCTCTGAATCCAATCTCAGTGCTTTCCTCAATATATCAATTTTGTCTAATTTAGTTTAAATTCGGCTGTAGCAAAATAGTCACCATCTAGTTCTGACAATGCATAACTCAGATCAATCAAAATGGCTTAATTAAGACACTTGGTGAATACAGAGTTGTAGATCTTCCAGTAAGGTCCTAATTGAATGCCTTGTTTCTATTTGAATTTGATTCTGAGTTCTTGAAGTCTCTAGCCCACAGAGCACAATCTCTGACAAATCCTACCAATGTATATAGACATTGAGGGAAGGTCCAGTGATAGACTATATATCACTGTTTTGAGGGTTAACTCAGCTAAGTTGAGATTGGCTATCATTCCTAATGAGTTGATCATCAGGTGATAATTATTAAACATGGAGATGTGGTTGATCTGAATAAGCAGAAAGAATATTCATAAGAAAGATATAGATGTTTTAAAATAGGGTTTATAGATAGTCTCTTTAAAAAAACTTCTATGCATTCCTATTCTTTTTTTCTCCTTTTCTCCAGAATTTTCTTTTAGATATCGATGGATGTGAGACAAGTCGTAGATACCTTTGAGTTAAAAAAAAAAAAAAGCGTTCACACATATTTCCTACAAAAGAACAACAAAAACAATAAAACATTCCAAATAATAAATTTAAAACTCACAGAAAAGGGCTTTGCTGAAGTTGCTTTAGACTGTTCCAGTTCAGTTGAGGTATGAAGTTACATAGTGCGAACATCAGAAAAAAAATGGCACTGATTCCAGTATCAATAGAACTCAGGAATTCAAAAAGAATTTTCTCTTTCTATTTTCTCAGATCATTTGACTGGAGTATAGCAAGATTTTAATCATTTAACTACCACCTTCATCTAGCACAGTAATAGCAATGACCTTCTGAGTTAAAAAAGACCCAAGTTTTTGAACTTGGCTGGTTTATCCTAAAATGTCATCATGACACTAACAGCAAGTAACTTGTACTGATCCTGAATCAATGTGACAAATGTCTCCTGTGTTAAGCTGTGCCTGTGATTAGGTAGTTACGGCACTGATGGAGCTGCATGTCACAGATGCTCAGATGACATATTTTGTAAAGTAGAGCATTACTAAAGATGAAATGAGGCTTTGGTTAACAAAGATGATGTACTATTAGAGTTATTTACCTTAAAACTTGTATAATTCACAGATATATCTCTCATATGCACACACACACACACACACACACACACACACACACACACTCACACTGACCATGTGGTAACGTAGTTCTGTAGCTGAAGACTTTGATTTGATTCCTGGCAGCAACACTGAATGACTTTGGACAAGTTGTCCTCTCTGATCCTAATTTTTTTTCATCTCTAATATAAAGTAAATACCTGAACTCCTTTTGTCATAGGATTGTTGCAAAGAAAGCACAGGGAGAATATTAAAGATCTATGTATATAAATGTGAAGTGATGTAAAAACAAAATGATGAATGCTTTGATATAATAAACCATTGAATTTTGGCAGGCAGAATTTTATTCCAATTGATTTTTTTCTGAACTGTTTGGGTGAATGTTAATCATTTGGTTGGACTTATCATTTGGTAGGAAAAGAACAGCTTTAATTTTCTTAGCTTGTATCTCTATTAGAATGACAGTCTCTGAATTCTGATTAGCCACTGTCTCAATTGATCTTTTTCTAAAGTATGTCATATAGCCTACAAAACTTCATCCCTGTTCTTAAGATTCAAAATCAAATTTTGTATTCTCTCCAAAATCAAGCCTGCCATTTATACTCCATCTGATACTTCCTACTTTATTAGTAGCACTCATATTCCACCAGCTGATTCTCATTCATTCAGGGGCACAAACTCAGTAGCCTCCATTCCCATTTGCCCCTCAAAAGGTACTAAGTAAAAAAGTGTCTTCTCCTTCTAGTTACTAAAGAACTGCATTTCACTTGCGAAGACAGCAAATGGATAAATAGTATAGTAATTCTACTTATGACCAGAGTAAAGGAGAAGGCAAGATGGCTTTAAACCCAAAAGAAACTTCCCAATTGATAAATTTTCCAAAGCTATGAACAGGCAGTTTTCAGATGAAGAAATTAATGCTATCTAGGTACATGAAAAAAATGCTCTGAATCACTA
The DNA here is from genome assembly GCF_028372415.1 of Notamacropus eugenii. Classification (NCBI taxonomy): domain Eukaryota; kingdom Metazoa; phylum Chordata; class Mammalia; order Diprotodontia; family Macropodidae; genus Notamacropus; species Notamacropus eugenii. Next base: position 391,602,198 of record NC_092875.1, read on the forward strand.
TTGATTAGATAAATGCAAATTAAAGCAACTCTCAGGTATCACCTCACACCTATCAGATTGGCTAATAAGACTGAAAAGGAAAATGATAAATGTTGGAGGTGTGGGAAAATCCATATACTTAACACTGTTGGTAGAGTTGTTAACTGATCCAGTCATTCTGGAGAGCATTTTGGAACTATCTCTAAAGAACAACCAAACTGTGCATACCCTTTGATCCAACAATATCATTACTAAGTCTATATCTCAAAGAAACCACAAAAAAGGGGGAAAAAAGGGACCCATACATACAAAAATATTTGCAGCAGCTCTTTTTGGGGTAAAGAATTGGAAAGTATGGGAATGTCCATCATTTGGGGAATGGCTAAACAAGTTTTGGTATATGAATATAATGGAATACTACTGTACTATAAAAAATGATTAGCAGGAGGATTTCAGAAGAAAACTGGAAAGACTTAGATGAACTGATGCTGAGTGAAATGAGCAGAACTAGGAGAGTATTGTACACAATAATAGCAACATTATGTGGTAATCAACTATAATCAGCTTCCAGAGAATGTGGAGTCAGAATGCAGATCAAATAATATTATTTTCACTTTTTTGTTTTTTTTTTCTTTTCCATGGTTTTGCCCTTTTATTCTGGATCTTCTTTCACAACACAACCAATGTGAAAATACATTTAATATGATTGTATATGTATAACATATATATATATATATATACATATATATATATATATATATATATATATATATATATATATATATAGCTATCTTGGGAAGTGGGAGAAGAGGGAGGGAAAAATTTGGAACTCAAAATCTTATAAAAATGAATATTGAAAACTACCTTTACATGTAATCGTAAAAAATAAAATGCTATTTACAAAAAAAAGCATATGCTTTCCAGAAGTTTGCAAGGGAATATGAAATTTGCAATTCAATTCATCCTCCATGTTGATGTCATAATAGTCTTCCTAAAATGGTATTTTCCTCATGTCACTCTCATGACAAGAAACAGCCCAGTATTTCATTGTAAAAATGTAAGAGGTCATGTGTTAGAATCTATTGGACAATCAGGAAAGTTTGCACCTTGAGAAGTGAGTGAAATGGCAAACCTAGTCAAATGACCATGGACAGGAATACTGCATCAAAGGATAATGGGCTTCCTCTGGATGTGGTATGTTCTCACTCAGTGAATGTCTTTGAGCAGAGATTGGATAGCTATTTGCCAGGTATGCTATAATGAGGACTCCTTTTTAGGGATGCATTGAACTAGATGGCTGCAGTATTATTTTTTAAATCTAAGCACTCAAGTATTCACTTATCTCCTTCTTTCTTCTCTCAGCTCTTCTAACTTTATTTCAAATCATTTCAATTGAAAAGATATTAAATGAATCCCTACTGTGTATCAGACAATGTGAAACTCTGTGGACAGGGCTTAAAACTGTTTTCAGGTGTTATCTTCTTGAATACACAAAAACTTCTTAATAGCAAGGAGGATATTTTGTACTCCTTTTTTATCCCCATGACCCTTTTATTAGGTACTTAAAATTAATTACTTGAAGGACTGACTAACTCTATCTCTGTCTCTACATGTGATTCATTTTTTAGTCTGAGAAACAGAGACTTATTCCTTGTAAAACTAAAGTACACTCTTGGTCTGGTAGGATCAAAGCAACATGACCTCTGGAACTAAAGGGAGAAACAGTTACGTTAATTTCTCCTTTCAGATCCTTAGAAGTAGCAAAAGCTGCCTTGACTGTCACTTTCTGCCACTGCTGGCTTTCATGAGTATGATATTACTACTGATTTCACTCAAATCCTTACCTTTGGGTCACCTTGCACCTTCCTAACTCCATCTTTCTCTTGCCTCACCATTTTCTGTGCAGAGACACCCCAGGAGTAGGAAATGTGTCATTCAGATCTTTAAAATCTGATCCAATTCACTCACCTTTGCTCCCTAAAACTTGTATCACATTGTGAAAAAGTCTCAATACCTGGAGCCCTTACATCTGTGAAAATTGGATGGCACACTCTAGAGGATTTAATCTAAAGCTCTTTTATTCTAATCTCCCTCATATCCAGACTTATGTATTAAATTCCCAAGGACATGTAGCACATAGGCTCTGGGCTCATTTTGCAATCCAGTCTTTGGTGTAGCAGATGGAGTTTCCAAAGTACACTTCTTTAAAGATTTTATAAGTAACATTGAAGGACTAAAAGATTTTCTAGTATTATTATTCATGAACCATCATCCAAAGTATTCTTCCCAAATCAACCACTTAACTCTCCCCTTGCATAAATCAATTAATCATCACAAATTACCTTTTATGGCGATTTATCAAAAACGTAAAGCAAAGATCGAAGCAAAAAAAAAATCATCTCCTCTTCCTCCCAAGATAAAAGAAACATGAGTACACACTCTTCCTCTACATATCCACTTGACCTTGGGGATATTGATAGACTCAAATGTCATATGATTTTACAGAACATTCTCCTTCCAACCTATGGAAGTTAGGAGGTTGCAGTAGACAGAACACTGGGCCTAGAGTTGGGAAGACCTGAGTTCAAATTCAACTTTGATACTTACTAGTTGTGTGATCTTGGACAAATTACTTAAACCTCTGTTGACTCAGTTTCGTCAACTGTAAAATGAGAATAATAATAGAATCTCTCTCCCAGGTTGTAAGGATCAAATTAGATAATATTTGTAACATTCTTAGCACAGTACCTGATGCATAGTAAGTACTATGTAAATGCTAGGTATTTATTATTATTAACATTACATCCTGAAGTTGGGAGTATTTCTTGTCTTAGAAGTCCTTTGCTCCTTTCTCAGAGTCCTCATCGATTTTACTTCTGGGTAGGGCATAAGGAATTACTCATTTGCTTTCCAGCTTGTCTTGATTGCCAGGTTCATTCCCTGCTGGGCTGAATCAAGAGTGTTGTTGCTCAGGGATAGCTCTTTGCTAGACTTGGTTGTACTTTGATGACTCTTCTAATTTGTAGTATCTCAAAATGTTGTGAATTGGTTTATTCTGTTTCTCACACTTTTCTCCCCAAAATTAGATCTGCCCCTGTCAGAGTCATAGTTCTTAGATAGTCCATTCTCTTTTTTTACAGAGTCACAAATCCTCTCTCTGTCTCTCTCTCTGTCTCTCTGTTTCTGTCTCTATCTCTCTGTCTCTATCTCTCTGTCTCTGTCTGTCTGTCTGTGTGCCTGTCTGTCTGTCTGTCCGTGTGTCTGTCTGTCTGTCTCTCTCTCCCTCTCTTTCTGTCAGTCTCTCTCCCAAGATTGGTGCAGGCATTTCATACCTTTACTAGTCTCAATTATCGTGCCAACTCAGTCACCCAGGAATTATCATCTGACAGCAGTCATTCACATAAATAGCTTTGGGCATCTCTTGTTTCCTAGTTCTTGGTGTCCTCAAGGTCTCTGGAATGGCTTCTAGGAATGTATAAAGTAATTAATTATATATTACTTATCCATGTTTATATCTACCTATCTTATTTATCTTATTCTATCATCTATCTATCTATCTATCTATCTATCTATCTATCTATCTATCTATCTCTGTCTCTCTTTCTATCTTATCTATATTTCCTGTGAATACTTTAAACCCCTATAGTTTTAGTAAAGGGAGCCAGATTCAGAGAATCCCTGTGGAAATAAATACACTTTATCACTAGTCTCCAGCCCCTACCTGCTAGTCCACCACCCATTTTTGGTTGCATATCTGGTACTTCTATGTGGATCTAGAACTACTTGCATCATTGCCCATGCACAAGGTGGGGTGAGGATATGTTTCTTCTCCACTGGACCTCACAATCTCATATCTATCCACACACACACACACACACACACACACACACACAACTGTTACTAATGTCTCCAAGGTCCAAATAGTCCTCAACCACTAGTGAGAACTCATGGGAATCATAGGATCATAGATTTTAGGGATGAAAGGAACCTTAAAGGTTGATCTGATTGAAATTCTAGGCTTCAAATAAATAGATATTTTAGTAAATTTTTGTTATTCCATAGAAAATGATGTAACCTATTCTGATTAGCAGGATGGAAATATTTTAATATTTTATTATTCTCTTTTATAGAAAAATCTCTTAAAAGGGCAAAATAATAATCTGAGTGTTATTATGATGCACTGGTAAGAGATATATATTTGAGTTCTTTTCCTAGAAATGGCATGATGAATCATTCAGGATCTTGCACTGAATTTATCTCAGAGTTTATTGCATACAAGAGTGAGATAGCTGATGGGATTTTAGGACTGTGAGCGCAGAAATTGGGAGAGGAGAGATGATGCCTTATCTGTAGCAAAAGTTGTCAATGCTGATGTTTATAGGTATAGGAGGCAAATGGGACAAGTATTTTAAAATCTTTATAATATTGACTTAATATCTAGGTGGAATAGATTGACATCACTGTAAGGGCTGAAGAGAAGTACTATAGTTTACTATAGAACTAATACCCTCCTGTGTTATATTTACATGAGAGAACTACTTAACCTGTACATTCTGAATTTACATAAAAATAACGAAGCAGACTAGTCTTTGTGACTTGAGTGATGACCAACTTTGTTGAATCCTGAACATCCTGAAAAGAAAGCCTGACTTAAGTTTTCAGGAAATAAAATATTTTATTGTTTTCCATTTTGATGGGCTTTCTTTGCACAACTGGGTTTTTATTCCATAATTTTATACAACTATCCTGCGGTAAATATTGTTATTTTTACAACTTAGAGAAGTCCAGGGCACTGTGAAATTCTACAGTTTTAGGCTTGTTGGAAACAAATAGCTCAGATTACGACTTCACAGTTCCTCAGCTAGGCAAGCTATTCAGTTCAAAATGGATTTCTGAAGTGCCTGCTTTTGGCAAAGCACTGTACTTGGTAATATAGAAGAGACCAAATAAGATTTCATCAGAGGACTGACTTTTATGCATTTGTGTACAATCCTAACATCCAAGGCTTTGTAGTTCAAAGGAAAGGACACCTGACCTTGAATCAGAAAAGCTGAATTCAAATGCTAAATTTTAGATTTCTTAGTTATGTGACTGAGGAAATCATTGGACCACTCGGAATGTTCGTTTTCTTTCCTGAAAATGGGTCAAGAATATTTGCACCATATACTTCAAAAGGGTAAGGAAAATATTTTACAGTGTTATATAAATGTGCTAGAATTTTCCTTTGGGTGATATTTCTTCAGCAGAATGTTTTTCATGGTTGTCTCTTTTAGGCAAACAACACAGCAGTGACATAGAACTGATTCTAGATGTGAAGTCAAAGGACTAGTGGTTAAACCGTAGTTCTGTCACTTACATCCTCCATAAGTTTGGACATGTAATTTAATCTCTTTGACTTTTAGCTTCTTCATATACAAAATTAAGGGTTTGGACTAGATGACTCCTTAAGTTCCCTCCAGTTGTGGATCTATGATTCTGTGAGCCTCAGTGAGCTACTGAGTGGGCTCACAGTGGGTATCAGTTTCCTCATCTGTAAAATGAGGGTTCTGGACTAAATGACCTCTGAGATTCTTTCTGACTCTGAATATGGACTTCCAGTCAGACTGACTTTGCAGTTATAGAGATGCCCCTCTATGACCACATTGACCAGAAAGGGAAATGCAATCCGCTTTTTCAAAACCTAACAATCAAACTTGAAAAGGTAGATTGAATCAAGAATTAGATATAGAGTCTAAATAATATGTAAAAATCCCTGTGAGATAATTCCAACTTTGATTTGTTTGTAGCTAGTTAGTTGACAGGTGGTTGACCCAGTAAGTAATAAATACTTGGTAGACAGGGTACCAAAGCTTAGAGAGTTGGCAAACAGCCTGGCCAAGATAGGCATAAAACAGGGAAAGTTTATTTCTATTCCGAGTTTGCTATCACGTGATTCTTTTCATAACTTCTCCCAGTCCCGGGACCTAAGTAGAATTTAGATCTCCTGACATTATGGATGACGTTCTTTTTACTATGTCACATAATTCAACAAAGCATTTTTGAACCTCTGCTATGTACAAGGCAGCTTTTAAGTTCACTGAAACAAGTTAACTAGGGAGGCAGTTGATTACAACTTAGTTTCATATCATCTAAATTGAAGATGGCAAAGAAACATGTAGTTTTCAGAATATCTTAGAGGCCTTTGAAATTTTCTTGAGAATATTCAGTTCCCAAACAAATAAACAGATTACACAGAAACGAGAACATCTTCATCTTTAGCTGAAAAAATTAAGTATCCAAGTGAAATAAAATGAAATTGTACCCATGTCCTTTAAATCAGCATGTCAGCACATCCTGAAGAAAGTACCACTTAAAGTGAATTCACCAAGAAAGGAAGATGAAGAGTGACTTAGCATATTTTGAAATATTATGAACTTTGGATAAAGAATATATATGAAGTTTTCTGCTTACATAATGTAATATATCAAAAGAATGGAAAAATGAATGAATAAAAACATTTATTAACATGCATACGTAGAGAAGTATAATTGTATTAAGGGTACAGATGCAAAGTGAAAACAATCTCTTGCCCCAAATAACTTACATTCTAATGTGATTGAATTAGACATATAGAAGAATAATAAAGAGAAAGATGGCTCTTTTTCTTTGGAATATTATAGGGATGCTAAATAGAATCACTTGGGTACGTTTGACACAGAAGACATACAACAGGAAGGTGGGAACTATAGTATTTAGAAACATGTATTCACAATATTAGGAGGCAGCTAGATGTCTCAGTGGATAGACCACTGGGCCTGGAGTCAAGAACACCTGAATTTAAATCTATCCTTAGATTTGTGACCCTGGGCAAGTCACTTAACCTTTGTTTGCCTTAAAAATCTGCTAGAAAAGCAAATGGCAAACCACTGAATTATCTTTGGCCAAAAATCCACAGGGTCATAAAGAGCTGGATACAACTGAACAACTGAACAAAAACAACCACCACAAAAATATTCACAATATTACCTTATGCAGATAAAGATATTAAAACTGAATTTTCTCAATTTGTGAAACATAGAGTTACTCTGAATTTATCCTAAGTATCCTGGATATTGAATGAATCATTTTCTCAAAGTCTAAAGCCTTCTCTAACATTCTGTCTCTTAAGGAAACTAGGTGGCACAGTAAATTGAGTACTAGGCCCAGAGTCAGAAAACTTCAATCCAACTTCACACACTATCTGTGTTACTCTGGGCAAGTCCCTTAACCTATGTTTACTCAGTTTGCTCAACTCCAAAATGTGGATAATACCAGCACCTACCTCACAGGTTTGTTGTGAGAATGAAGTGAGATATTTGCAGATAAGACAGAGCCTGGTACCTGGTAGGTGCTATGCAAATCCTTATTTTATTTGTCTTCTCTCTTCTCAGCCAGGTCACTAATGTTACTCATTTTACTAATAGAAGGAAGTAAGAAATTTCTTGGAAGAGACACTCACTGATTATTCTAGTAGCCCTCTTCTCCTATACTGAGAAATCTAGAAACACAGATGAAATGCTATGACCCTCTCTCTTCCTTCTCCAGTCTTGTTCCTCTGGGTGCTGGGACCATTTCTTATTTAGTCATCAAGTGTCTGTCATCTATTACTTTGAGTGCCCTGAAAATTCTCAAGTCCTATTTTGCAGACTGACAGACAATTTTGCATGAGAATCTGCTGTGAATGACTTAGCTATACTCAGTAATAAAATGACCTTAGACAATTCCAAGGTACTTATGATGAAAAATACTGTCCACCTCCAGAGACAAAAGTGATGGAGCATGTATGCAGAGAGGAGCATACATTTTTAAACTTCATTCTTACTGTTTTTTATCTGTTTCCTTTCACAAGATTTATATGTAAACATTTTGTGTGATGATACATGTATAACTTTTATCAGATTGCTTATTTTCTCAACGAGAAGGGAGAAGAGGGAAGAAGGAAGATAATTTGGAACTCAAAATTTTAAAAGGTGAATTTAAAAAATTGCATACATTTAGAAGAATATAAAATATCAAAGTGGAAAAGAAGTCTTTAATGCCCCCATTAAGATGTTGTTAGCGTATGTCATCATTAGTGTGCTAAATAGCCATTGGTCAGTACAATAAATTGAATTCCTAATTTTTTTCTTCTCTCCTTCACATATTCTTAACATTTATTTCTGAAAATTTTGAGTTCCAAATGTTCTCTCTCTCCTATACCCATCCCCCACGCAATGAGAAGGCAAGCATTATATCAATTATACATGTGAAATCATGCAAACCATATTTACATGCTAGTCATGTTGGAAAAAATAATAAAAAGTAAGAAATATGAAAAAGTAAAAAAAAAGCTGACTAGTATTTTTCAGTTTGCACTCAGAATTCACCAGTTCTCTCTGTAGAGGAGGATAGCATTTTTCATCATTAGTCCTTTGGAATTGTTCTGGATTATTGGATTGACCAAAGTAGTTAAGTCTATCACAGTTGCTTATCATTGCAATATTGCTGTTACTATGTACAGTGATCTCTTGATTCTGCTCACTTCACTTTGCATGAGTTAATATGTATGCCTAGGATTTTTTTGAAAGCATCCCACTTGTCATTTCTTATAGGAAAATAGTATTCCATCACAATAATATGCTGCAACGTGTTCAACCATCTACCAATTGATGAGCTTCCCTTCAATTTTTAATTCTGTTCTACCACAAAAAGAAGAACTGCTGTAAATAGTTTTGTACATATAGGTCCTTTACCCCTTTCTTTGAAATTTTTGCATACAGAACTGGTAGTGATATTGCAAGGTCAATGGATACACACAGTTTCATAGCGCTTGAGATGTAGTTTCTTGCCAAAATGCTTGGACAAATTCACAACCTCTCCAACAGTGCATTAATGTCCCTATTTTTACACATCATATCCAGCATTTATTATTTTCCTTTTCTGTCAAGTTAGCCAGTTTGATGGGTGTGAAGTTATATCTCAGAGTTTTAGTTTGCATTTTTGTAATCAATAATAGGGACAGTTAGGTGGCACAGTGGACAGAGTGCTGAGCTTGGAACCAGGAAGAATTTGTGCTTTCAAAACCACCTTTAGACTACTAGATTTGTGACGCTGGGCAAATTGCTCAACACTGTTTATCTTCGTTTCCTCATCTGTAAAATGAACTGGAGAAAGAAATGACAAACCACTCCAATATCTTCAGCAAGTTAACTCCAAATGGGGTCACTATCAGACATGATTGAAAACAACATAACAACAACAATCAACATTAAAGTAGAAGAAATTTTTATGTGAGTTTTCATAACTTTGATTTCTTCTGGAAACTTCCCATGGAAATCATTTGACCATTTATCAATTAGGAAGTAACTTTTAAAAACATGCATTTTACTCAATTCCCTGTATATTTGATAAGAAAGAACTTTATTAGAGAAACTTGCTTTAAAATTATTTATCCATTTTCTGCTGTCCTAATTTTGGCTGCATTAGCTTTGTTTGTGCAAAAAAAATTTAAATTTCCTGTAATCAAAACTATCCTTTTAACTTCTTGTGTTCCTTTATATCTCCTCTTTGGTCATAAATTCTTCCTTATTGATATATCTGACAGGTAAATTTTTCCAAGGTATTCTAATTTGTAATAACCCCCTTTATATCTTGATCATTTATCCATTTTGACCTTATTTTGGTATATGGTGTGAGTTCTTCTGTGTAAAGAGTGAGAGTTTTGTCATTCTAATGAAATTGTTGATTGTGTCTATGCTTTGTTTTTTGACTCACAGATTATTTATGTTTCCAATTAATTTTTAATATATGTTTCCACTTCCCTTTGTTGAAGGTAATTTTTACTGCATTATGATCTGAAAAGAATACATTTAACATTTCTGTCTTTCTATGTTTGATTTTGAAATTTTTATGCCGTATTACATGGTCAATTTTTGTATAGGTGCCATCTGCTGCTGAGAAAAACAAAGGTATATTACTTTCTGTTCTCATTCAGTTTTCTTCAAAGGTCTGCCATATGTAACTTTTCTAATATTTTACTTACTTCTTTAGTTTCATGTTTATATTTTATTGGATTTATCCAGCTCTGAGAGGGGACAGTGGAGGTCCCCCATTAGTGTAGTTTTGCTGTCTGTTTCTTCCTGTAACTCACTTAAATCCTCTTTTAGGAATTTGGATGCTGTACCACTTGGTGCATACATGTTTAGTATTGATATTGCTTCATTGTCTGTGGTACCTTCTAGCAAGACATGGTTTCACATAATTTCCTTCACTATCTCTTTTAATTAGGACCATTTTTACTTTTGTTTTGTCTGAATTCAGGACTGCTACACCTCCTTTTTTTTACTTCAGCTAAAGCTTAATAGATTCTGCACCAGTCCCTTACCATTACTCTGTGTGTCTCTGTGCTTCAAGTGTTTTTCTTGTAAACATCATAATATAGGATTCTGGTTTTTGATCTACTCTGCTGTCTGCTTGCATTTGATGGAAGAGTTCTAATTGATATCCATTGTTATGATCAGTAATTGTGTATTTCTCTCCATTCTATTCTTCCTCTTGTTTATCCTTTCTCTCCTTCCTCCTTTCCCTCCTCACCAGTGTTTTTTTTTTCTGTCTCCCACCTCCCCTGATTTGCTTTTATTCTGTCAGCTCCCTCCCCCACTTAACTTAATCTCCTCTCCTTCCTTGTCAAGTGAGATAGATTTCTATATTCAATTGATTGTGTGCATGATTCCCTCTTTGAACCAATACTTTGAGAGCAAGGTTCAAGTGATGCTTGTTGCCAACCCTTCTATCTTCTGCTCCATGATAATAGGTCTTTCACACCTCTTCATGTGAAATAATTTATCTCATTCTACCTCTGCTTTGCTTCTGCACTCAGTGTACTCCCCTTTCTCTTCCCTTCTATTTTTATCATTCTCTCACATTTACCTTATATAGGTACCATCTATCTATATATTTATTCCTTTCAGCTGTATTATTAGACATAAAAAAATTAGGAATTACAAATATCATCTTCCTGTGTAGGGATATAAATTGTTTAGTTCTGTTGAATCCCTTATGTTTCTTTTGCCTTTTCATTTGTTTATGCTTCCATTGAGTCTTGGTATTAGAGGCCAGATTTTTAGTTTAGTTCTGGTCTTCTCCTAGGAAAGCTTGAAATCCTTCCACTTCAATGAATGAGTATTTTTCCCTTTGATGCATTATGCTTAATTTTTCTAGATAAGTGATTATTGGTTGTTGTCCTAGCTCCTTAGCCTTCCAGAATATCATGTCCCATGACTTCTGATCCTTTAATGTTGTAGATGCCAAAGCCTGTATAACCCTGATTGTGATGTCTAGATATTTGAATTGTTTCTTTCTGGCCATTTGAGGTACTTTTCCCTTGACCTGGTAGTTCTGACATTTGGCTATAATGTTCCTTGAAGTTTTCATTTGGGGATCTCTTTCCTGAGGTGATTGGTGGATTCTTTCAATGCCTGTTTTGCCCTCTGGTTTCAGGACATTGGGGCAGTTTTCCTTGATAAGATTTCTTAAAAATACTGCCTAGGTCCTCCTTTTAATACTGGCTTTCTGGTAGTCCAATGATTCTGATATTGACTCTCCTAGGTCTATATTTCAGGTTAGTTCTTTTTTTTCCTTGAGGTATTATCTCTTCCAATTTGTCATCCTTTTGATCTTGATGTCTCACAGAGTCATGTACTTCCACTTGCCCAATTCTAACTTTTAAGTTTTCTTCAATTACCTTTTGTGCTCCTTTTCTTTTGGTAAGTTGTACTCTTTAAGAAATTGCTTTCTTTAGTTGATTTTTGTATCTCTTTTTCCATTTGGCCAACTCTACTTTTTATGCAGTTTTCCAAGCTTTTGACTTTATTTTCATAATTCTCTTGCATTACTCTCATTTTTTCCCCTAATTTTTCTTCTACTTCTCTTATATTATTTTAAGTTCCTTTTTTTGATCTTTTCCAGGAGTTCTTGTGTTTAATGCCACTTCCTATTTTTCTTTTGGGTTTTGTTCATAGGTGTTTTGAGATTGTATTCCTCTACTGAGTTTGTCTTGGTCTTCACTGTTATCATAATAAATTCCTATGATCAAATTCTTTTTTTTTCTTGTTGGTTTTTTCTCATGTTAAAAAAATCTCATCTCTTTTCCCAGGGTAGAAGGGGTTCTGTATCAGATTTCTAGTGTCAGTGGCTGCAGGTTCTGCACTGATGTTACTCTGAGGCTCTTGGGGGACCATGTTGTGTTGATTGACATGTTGGGTTTGGTGTTGGCTGGTGCTTCTGGAGGCCCTAGGTGTCTGGCAGTTTACCTGGTGCTGAGCAGATGTCCTAGTGGTGGTGTCTGGCATGTGCTGAGGCCTGGTGAAGTGTTTCTGTATTTCCTGGAGCTACACTGAAGCAAATGGAGATCTTGCTGCTACAAGTTACCTGCTTTATGAGGCTGTGCTGAAGCATGTAGAGGTCTGGCCACTAGAGGATGCCTGTTTGGAGACTGAGGTTCCCTTGGTTATCCTAAGGAATGTGAAGGGAGGGGGTGGCTTTGGTATATGTCTCCTCCATCACATGGGGAATCAGGATCTCCTGCTGGTTGCTGAGGTGGGGCTTGCTGTTATTTTCATGTCCTGGAATATGCTCCCCTTTAATCCAAGTGAGACCCTTCTTCCCAATCCTCCAACTCTACCAGACTAAAAGACTCTTCCATTCTTTCTACAGCCTTCATTATTCTGGGATTTGTTCTAGGACACTCTTTTATATTGTTTGGGGATGAATATGGGAGAAATACAGTGATTTAGTGTTTACTCAGACATCTTGACTCCAAGAAGTAGAATCCATTAGATATTTCTATTTTTAAAATTTATTTATTTTTAACTTACAATATTTAATTCCACAAGCTTTTGAGTTTTAAATTTTCTCTCCTCCTTCCCCTCCCACCTACCCAAGACAGTAGTACAATCAGATATAGGCTCTCTCTATATTTTCATGTCAGACATATTTTCACATTAGTCATATTGTGATGAAGAATTTTTTTAATTTAATTTTATTATTATTATTATTATTTTTTAATGTTTTACAATCACTGCCATAAAATTAAGATTTTATCCCCTCCATACTTACCCCCCACTACACCCCTCCCTCCCCACAGCAGCATACAATTCTGTATAGGTTCTACATATACTTTCCTATTGAGTACATTTTCACTGTAGTCGTGCTATGTAGTCGAACTAAAATAAATGGAAGAAATCATATAACAAATCAAAACATGATATGCAAAAAAACACACACACACAAACATGATCTGTTACATTCTGCAAATGACTTCCATATTTCTTTCTCTGAGTGTGGAAGGCGTTTTGCCTTAGAAAACTACCACTGAGATTTTTTTTTTAAAATAAGTTCTTGCATTATTACGAAATTCCAAGTCTACCAGAAAAAAACTCTCGCCCACTGTGGTTGTTGCTGTGCACAAAGTTCTCCTGGTTCTGCTCCTTTCACTCAGCATCAGATCATATAAGTCCTTCCAGGCCTCTCTGAAGTCTTCTTGTTCATCATTTCTTATGGCACAATAGTACTCCATTACATTCATATACCATAATTTATTCAGCCATTCCCCAATTGATGGGCATCCCCTTGACTTCTAGTTTTTGGCAAGTACAAAGAGTGCTGCTATAAATATTTTTGTGCATGTGGGACCCTTTCCCATTTTTATGATCTCTTGGGGATACAGTCCTAGTAGCGATATTGCTAGGTCAAAGGGTATGCACATATTTGTAGCCCTTTGGGCATAGTTCCAAATTGCTCTCCAGAATGATTGGATGAGCTCACAGCTCCACCAACAATGAATTAGTGTTCCAACTCTCCCACATCCTCTCCAGCATTTATCATTTTCTTGTTCTGTCATGTTTGCCAATCTTATAGGTGTGATGTGGTACCTCAGAGTTGTTTTGATTTACATCTCTCTAATCAAAAGTGATTTAGAGCATTTTTTCATATGATTATAGATATCTTTAATGTCTTCCTCTGAAAATTGCCTGTTCATATCCTTTGACCATTTATCAATTGGGGAATGACTTGTATGGTTATACATTTGAGTCAGTTCTCTATATATTCTAGAAATGAGGCCTGTATCCCCAAGCTTAGCTGTAAAAATTCTTTCCCAATTTGCTACATCTCTCCGAATTTTGGTTGCATTGGGTTTAGTTGTGCAAAAACTTCTCAGTTTAATGTAATCAAAATTATCCATTTTGCATTTCATAATGCTTTCTGTCTCTTCTTTAGTAAAAAGAATTCTTCCCTTCTCCATAAATCTGATAAATACACTATTCCTTGCTTCTCCAGTTTATTTATGGTATAAATCTTTATACTTAAATCATGTACCCATCTAGACTTTATTCTTGTGTAAGGTGTCAGGCATGGGTCTATCCCTAATTTCTGCCACACTGTTATCCAGTTTTCCCAGCAATTTTTGTCAAACAGTGAGTTCTTATCCCAGAAGCTGGGGTCCTTGGGTTTATCAAACAGGAGGTTGCCATATTCCTTGCCTACTGTGTCTTGAGTGCGAAGTCTATTCCACTTGTCTACCTCTCTGTTTCTTAGCCAATACCAAGTGGTTTTGATAATTGCTGCTTTATAGTACAGTTTGAGGTCTGGTAGCGCTAGGCCACCTTCCCAAGCATTTCTTTTCATTAGTCCCTTTGATATTCTGGACCTTTTGTTTTTCCAAATGAATTTTGATATTATTTTGTCCAGCTCTAGAAAGTAATTGTCTGATAGTTTAATTGGTATGGCACTAAATAAGTATATTAATTTGGGTAGAATTGTCATTTTTATTATATTAGCACGGCCTACCCATGAGCAACTAATGTTTTTCCACTTACTTAAATCTGACTTTATTTGTGCAAAAAGTGTCTTGTAACTGTGTTCATATAATCCCTGGGTTTGTTTTGGCAGGTAAACTCCTAAGTATTTTATACTGTGTACCCTAGCTTTAAATGGGATTTCTCTTTCTATCTCTTGCTGTTGGACTTTGTTTGTAATATATAGGAATGCAGAAGATTTGTGTGGGTTTATTTTGTAATAATGTGCAACTTTCCCAAAGTTGTTTATTATTTCAAGTAGTTTTTTACTTGAATCTCTGGGATTCTCTAAGTAAATCATCATATCATCTGCAAAGAGTGATAACTTAGTTTCTTCTTTGGCTGTTCTTATTCCTTCAATATCTTTATCTTGTCTAATTGCTACAGCTAACATTTCTAGTACCATATTGAATAATAGTGGTGATAATGGACATCCTTGTTTCACTTCTGATCTTATTGGGAATGCATCTAGCTTATCCCCATTGCATATAATGCTTGCTGAAGGTTTTAGATAGATACTGGTTATTATTTTATGGAAAGTTTCCTTTATTTCTATGTTCTCCAGTGTTTTTAATAGGAATGGGTGTTGTATTTTGTCAAAAGCTTTTTCTGCATTTATTGAGATAATCATGTGGTTTTTGTTAGCTTTGTTGTTGATGTGATTGTGATGAAGCATTATAACCATAACCAATGGAATGAACCACAAGAAAGAAGAAACAAAACAAAGAGAGAGAGAGAGAGAGAGAGAGAGAGAGAGAGAGAGAGAGAGAGAGAGAGAGAGAGAGAGCAAATAATATGCTTTAATCTGCATTCAGACTCTGTAAATCTTTTTCTGGATCTGGATAGCATTTCCCATCGTGAGACTTTTGGAGTTGGCTTAGAACATTGCATTGCTGAGAAGAGTCAAGACTATCAAAGTTAATCATAGCATAATGTAGCTGTAATTGAGTATGATGTTCTCCTGGTTCTGGTCCCCTCACTCAACATCAGTTCATCTAAGTCTTTCCAGATTTTTTCTGAAGTCCACCTGTTCATCATTTCTTATGGCACAATAATATTCCACTACATTCATATAACATAACTTATTAATTTGTTACCCAACTGATGGGCATTCCCTCAATTTCCATTTCTTGGCCACCCCAAAAAAGAGCTGCTGTAAATATTTTTTTTACATGTGCGTCATTTTCCTATTTGTATGATCTCTTTGGAATACAGCCACAGAAGTGGTATTGCCGAGGCAAATGGTGTGCATATTTTTATAGCTCTTTGGGTATAGATCCAAATTGCTCTCCAAAATGGTTGGATCAGTTCACAACTCCACCAACAATGCATTAGTGTTCCAATTTTCTCTTATTTTCTCTAGCACTTATAATTTTCCTTTTTTTTTTGTCATGTTAAGCAATCTGATAGGTGTGATGTAGTACCTCAGAGTTGTTTTGATGCTCATTTTTCTAATCAATAGAGATTTAGAACATTTTTTCATATAAATACAGACATCTTTAATTTCTTCTTCTGAAAAATGCCTGTTTGTATCCTTTGACCATTTATCAATTACGGAATGACTTGTTGTAAATTTGACTCAGTTCTTTGTATATTTTAGAAATGAGGCTTTTATCAGAGACATTAGTGGTAAAAATTATTTCTCAGTTTTCTGCTTTCTTCTTAATCTTAGTTTCATTAACGTTGTATGGAAACTTTTCCGTTAATATAATCAAAATTATCCATTTTGCATTTCATAATGTTCTCTATCTCATTTGGTCATAAAGTCTTCCATTCTCCATAAATTTGACAGTAAACCATTCCTTGTTTTACCAGTTTCCTTATAGCACCAGCCTTTATTTCTAAATTGTGTTCCTATTTAGATTTTTGATAAGTGGTGTAAGATATTGGTTTAGGGCCAGTTTCTTCCAAGCTACTTTCCAGTTTTCCCAGTAGTTTTCAACAAATAGTGAGTTCCTATTCCAGAAGTTGGAGTTCTTGGGTTTATCAAACAGTAGACTGCTATAGTCATTGACTACTGTGTCTTGTGTCCCTAACCTATCCCACCAATTTACCAATCTATTTCTTGGCCAATACCAAGTAGCTTTGATCATTGTTGTTTTATAATACAATTTAAGATCTGGTATGGTGAAGCCACCTTCTTTAGTATTTGTTTTCATTAATTCCCTTGATATTCTGCACCTTTTTTTCTTCCAGATGAATTTTGTTATTATATTTTCTAGCTATAGAAAATACTTTTTGGTAGTTTAATTTTTATGGTACTAAATAAGTAAATTAATTTAGGTAGAATTGTCATTTTTATTTTATTAGCTTGGTCTACACCTGAGCAACTGATGTTTTTCCAAGTATTTAGGTCTGACTTCATTTGAGTGAAAAAAAAAAGCATTTTAATTGTGCTCATATACTCCTTGGGTTTGTTTTGGCAGGTAAGCTCCCAAATATTTTGTAATGTCTATAGTAACTTTATATGGAACTTTTCTTCCTATCTCTTGCTATTCGATTTTGTTAGTAATATATAGACATGCCAAGGATTTATGTAGTTTTATTTTATACCCTGCAACTCTACCAAGTCATTTTTAACTTGATTCTCTAGGATTCTGTAAGCATCCCATCCCATCATCTGCAAAGATTAATAATTTTGTTTCTTCTTTGTTTATTCCAATTCCTTCAATTTTTGTTCTTCTCTTATTGCTAAAGCTAACATTTCTAGCACCATATTAATAAGAGGGGTGATAATGGACATACTTTTTTCACTCCTCAATCTTATTGGAAATGCTTGTATAGCTTGTCCCAATTACATATGATACTTGCTGATAGTTTTAGATATATGCTAATTATCATTTTAAGGAAGACTCCATTTATTTCTATTTCTCTAACTTCTTCTGCATCTATTGAGATAGTCTTATGGTTTCTGTTAATTTTGTTGTTGATAGGATCAATTATGCTGACAATTTTCCTAATACTGAATCAACCCTGCATTCCTAGAATAATTCCTACCTGGTCACTTCAGATGGCTCTGGAGGAGAAGTGAGGCTGGTGACCTGCATAGCCCACCTTTACTCAAAACAAAGTCAAGTGCAAGTCATGTCATCATTTTTCTGATGGCATGGTCTCCTTTGGCAGTGAAGGACGAACACAATCCTACCAGGACAAAGTATAGTATTCTCATGATATGTTTCTGTAATCCTTTTGTTAGTATTTTATTAAAAAATTTTGCATTTGTATTCATTAGGGAAATTGGTCTATAATTTTCTTTCTCTGTTTTGACTCTTCCCAGTTCAAGTATCAGTACCATATTTTTATCTTAAAAAGAATTAGGTAAGACTTCTTCTTTGCCTATTTCCCCAAACAGTCTATATAGTATTGGAATCAATTGTACTTTAAATATTTGGTAGAATTCACTTGTAAATCCATCTGGCTCTGGGGATTTTTTTTTTCCTAGAGAATTTGTTGATGGCTTGCTCAATTTCTTTTTCTGAGATGGCATTATTTAAGTATTTGACTTCCACTTCTGTTAATCTAGGCAGTTTAAATTTTTGTGAATATTCATCCATTTCACTAAGATTGTCAAATTTATGGGCATATATTTGGGCAAAATAGTTTCTACTATCGTTTGAATTTCCTCTTTGTGGTGGTGAATTCACTCTTTTCATTTATGGTTCTGGTAATACTGTTTTCTTCTTTCTTTTTTTAAAATCAAATTAACCAAAGTTTTGTCTATTTTATTGGTCTTTTCATAAAGCCAGCTACTATATTTATTTATTAGTTCAATAGTTTTCTTAATTCCAATCTTATTGATCTCTCCTTTAGTTTTCAATATTTCTAATTTGGTATTTAAATGGGTATTTTTAATTTTTCTTTTTCTAGCTTCTTTAGTTGCATACCCAATTCATTGATCTCTCCTTTATCTATTTTATTCATGTAAACATTTAGAGACATAAAATGTCTCCTGGTTGCATCCTATAAGTTTTGGTATGTTGTCTCATTGTTGTCATTCTCTTGGATGAAGTTATTGATTGTTTCTATGATTTGTTGTTTGACCAATTCATTCTTTAGGATTAGATTATTTAGTTTCCAATTCATTTTTAGTCTATCTTTCCATGATCCTTTATTGCATATAATTTTTATTGCATTATTATCTGAAAAGGATGTATTTAACAATTCTGCCATTCTGCACTTGATTGTGAGGTTTTTATGTCCTGGTACATGGTCAGTTTTTGTGTAGATTCCATGTATCACCAAGAAAAAGGTATTTTTCTTTCTATCCCCATTCAGTTTTCTCCAGAGATCCACCATATGTAACTTATCTAAAATTCTATTCACCTCCTTAACTTTTTTTTGTTTATTTTTTGGTTAGATTCATGTGGTTCAGAGAGGGGGAGGTTGAAGCCCCCACTAGTATAGCTTTGCTGTCAATTTCTTCCTGTAATCCCCTTAAATTCTCCTCTAAGAATTTAGATGTTATATCATGTGGGGCATATCTATGTAATAATGATATTGCTTCATTGTCTGTGGTACCTTTCAGTAGGATATAGTTTCTTTCCTTGTCTCTTTCAATTAAATCTATCTTTACTTTTGCTTTGCCTGGGATCAGAACTTCTACCCTGTATTGCCTAGGCAATATTCACAGTGCCAAAGGCCAGCGTAGTTCTGAATCACAAAGTATAATAGACTCTCCATACAGAAGGCAGAAGAAAAACATTCATTCATACATCATAAAGCCAAATCCCAAGACCAAAAAGCCATGTCCTTCATAGTAACCAAGAACTCAAGACGCGTTAGCAATTCTAGGGACAAAGGCATTTCCAAGTCTTTCCTTCCACCCCTTACTGGGTCTTCCCGGAAACAAACACTCATGAGCCTAGCTGTGTCTACTTGTCTTTGCTCTTCCCAGCTCTGACTACTCTGACCAAATTTCCTCTCAGCTCTGCTTTAGCTCTGCTTCTTCCTGTTGTATCCTTTCTGTTCCTCCTGTTCAACAAATTCCTCCTACCATAGGCTCCATGTGACACAGACTTACATGTGACCCAGGTACCATGGGCTGATTAAAGAATGAGAAAGATCTCCCCATTTAAATTAATATTATGTGTGATCCCAAGGTCTTTCGTATTCATTACATAGGTCAGTTTGTTGAGACAACTGGTATCAACAGCACTTTAAGAGGGATAAGAGAAAATAAGCATATAAAACAATATCTCAGTGTGGGGCTTGAGCACAAGCACCTCATCACTCCTGCCTCAAATGAATGGGAGCCAAAATCTTAGGGTCAAGGACAAAGTTCTCTTCTTCCATAGCTTCTCCCTGCTGAAATTGGATATAGAGCTGTCCCTGCCCCCAAAAGGTTTCATTTGAGGGGTCAGTTCTTTATCTGGCATCCCAAACTTGGTCAACACCAGGTACAAAGGTGACACAGCACATCTAACACAGGGTGTCATCCAGCTTAAGTGATTAGGCATCTTCAGGTGGAGGGTATTAAACCTGCAGAAAACACATTTGACAAGCAAGATGAACAGACAAAAAGCCAAAAAGGAATAAGGAGACAATAACCAGAAGGAGGGTAGACAGGGTTAACTGTGCTTCTGAAGTCCATAAACCCACTATCATAGCCTCATTCACTGTTTAATGTTTTCTCATTTGCAGTTTTGGACTCATTACATTCTTTAATATAAGCTGGGTCCTGGCCAATTTCCTATTCTCCTTGTAGGTGTGATGAACTTACATACAGTGTTTAAGGAGGATCTGTAGGAGTAGTCCTTATGTCCCTGCTCAGTCTAATATCAAACCCTTTTCCTTGATACATTTTGTATAGTTCATTAGTTGGAATGCCATCTATTCTTCCAAAATCTCCCTGCTCCCAATAGAGCAAAACAATTCTTTTCCTCATATTCTTAGTTGCATTAGTTTTGTTTGTGCAAAATCTTCTCAACTTAATATGATCAAAATGATCTCGTTTGCTCAGAATTTCTTTGCTTTCTCCATAGATCTTTCAGGTAAACTGTTCCTTGCTCTCCTGATTTATTTATGGTATCACCTTTATATTTGAACCATGTACCCATTTTGACCTTATCTTGCTGTATGCTATAAGATATTGGTCTATATCTAGCTTTTGCTTTCCTTTATTTTTTAGTTTTCCCAGAAGTTTTTTGTCAAATAATGAGTTCTTGTCCCCAAAATTGGGATCTTTGTGATTATCAAACGTTAGCTTATTATACTGATTTGCTGCTATTTCTTATACACTTAATCCATTCCACTGGTCTACCACTCAATGTGGTGGCCAGTACAGGATTGTTTTGATGATTTCCCCTTGAAAATACATTTTGGGATTTGCTACAGCTAGACTCCGTTCTTTTCCATTTTCTTCATTAATATCCTTGAAATTCTTGACCTTTTGTTTTTCTACTTCCAATTAATTTTTAATCTATGTTTCCACAGTCTTTATAGAAGACATTTTTATTATGGTCAGCAGCAAAGATGCATCTAATATTTCTAGTTTGTTTTTTTGCATTTGCAAAGATTTTATGTTCTAATACATGACCAATACGTGTGAAGGTGCTGTTTACAGCTGAGAAAAATAGTTATACTCCTTCCTATTCCCTAACAAACTTTCCCCAGAGATCTGTCATATTTAAGTTTTCTAAAATTCTATTCATCTCCTTAACTTCTTTCTTATTTTATAATTAGATCCATCTAGTTCTGAGAGAGCAAATTTGAGTATAGTTTTACTAGTGACCCATTACTACAGTTTTACCATCTGTTTTTTTTCTTGCAGCTCATTTGACATTTCTGTTAATAATTTAGGTACTATGCCATTTGGTACACACACACACACACACACACACACACACACACACACCTGTAGTATTGCTATTAATTCTTTTTACTTTAATTAGCACCTTTTAACAAAATGCAATTTCTCCTTTTATCTCTTTTAATTAGATCTATTTTTATTTTGATGGAAATTACGCTTGCCACCCTTGCCTTTTTTACTTCAGCTGAAACATAATAGATTCTGCTGTAGTCCCTTATTTTCACTCTGTGTGTCTTTCTGTTTCAAGTGTTTTTTTTTTTTTTTTTTTTAAATAAATAACATTTTATTGGGTTCTGGTTTCTATTTCATCCTGCTATCAACTTTCATTTTATAGTTGAGTTCATCCCATTCTCATTCACAATTATGATCAGTTTCCCTCTATCCTGTTGTCTTCTGTTTATACTTCTTTTCCTATATTACCCTGTTTCTCCTCAGATGTCTGTCTTGTTTCTGACCACTGCTTCCCTTAGTCCAGTCTCCTTTTTAATTATCATCCTCTTTCTTCTATTCCACTCTCCTCTTACTTTGCTGTTGGGCAAGATAGATTTTTACACCTAACTGAATGTGTGTGTGTGTGTATGTATGTATGTATGTATGTATATATACATATACATATATATTCTTCCTTATTCAGATGAAGATGAGGTTAAAACACAGTCCACCCCTTTCCTTTTCCATTCCGCTTTAGAAGGTCTTCTTGTATACCTTTTTTGTGAGCAAATTTTTCCCCTCTTCCTTTTCATTTCCTCTTCTCCTAGTGCATTCCTCTTTTTTACCCCTTCATCTTTGGAGGAGATCATCCTAATATAGTAGACCCACTCATTTTCCTTCCATCTATGAAGAGTCCTTTTTACTGTCCTAGTAATTATAAAATTCTTAGGAATTTCATGCATCACTTACTCATATAGGAAAATAGAGTTTAAACTTTATTGAGTTTCTTGTGATTTCTCTTTCATATTTACCTTTTCATGCTTCTCAAGTCTTATACACTTGGTTATTTCTTTGTTTCTTTATCTGAGTACTGAGATAGTGATAATAATAGCTAAGAAACTGGCTTCAAAGTAAAGAATTCTGCTTCTGGTGTATACTTACTCTAGGACTGTAGGCAAGTCACTGTAACTTCTCACTATCCTAGCAAAACTTGAAAACTATAAATGAAAAGGTAATTACTGATATGCATTGCTAGAAGATGTCCTTTACATTAGTGAAATCACAGGTTTGAACTTAGTCTTCTTCTTTGGTTGTATCCTGGGAGCATTAGTTCTTTTGGAAACCACATAACACTCTTGACTAATATTAAAATTGCAAGCCAAATCCCCAAATATTTTTAACATTAGCTGCTGTTACGTCAGAGTGCACCTTTGCTGTTCTTTTGTAGTTTATTATTTTTGTAGTTTATTATTTTCAATTTGTGCTGGATTTTACATTTCTTATCAATTTCACCTTCTATTTAAGATACCTTTATTAAGCACCTGCTGGTTATAAGGTACTGTGTAAAGCAGTAGGAAAACTGAGAGAAAAAATGTTTTTAAAGGATTTTATAGATTGGATTCCTCAATTCCACCTACCAAGAAGATTTCAGATATTGCTCCCACGGTCCAATATTTATATTCTCCATCATAGATTAGTTTTATAATGTACTTCTTTGCTTTTGTTCAAGTCATGAGAATGATCATGATCATTATCTCCAACACTGACCCGAAAGGTAAAGCAATAAGGATAAGGGTAGAGATATGCTAGTGAAGACACTCCACTCCATCTAGGTTGGCATTGATCCATTCATCTATACTATTTTTTATTTATTCAACAAGCTACTGGTCACCTCAAACTGTGTTGTCATCCACCAATTCATTAAACTAATGATTTTTATGTCGTGCTTTTGGAGGCAATGGAACACTAGAACAAAAGTGAAAAACTTTTTGCACTCAAGAAACTTTGGTTGTTTTTCAGGGAAAAATATGTACAAAGAAAAGGCATTTCAAAGCCTGAACGAAATAATTTCCAAGAGAGAGAATGCTAACAATTGACAAAATAAGGACAGATTTCCCCAAAGTGATAGCATTTTTGCTGAACTTTATCAGAAAATAGTGATTTTACAAGTTGGAGATGCCAATGAGTATATATTCTAGGTATGAGGGACAACTTGAGCAAAATGCATAGACAGGGGTTGAAATATTTTGTAAAGGGAGCAAGTAGCCCAATTTTGCTAGAATATAGAGTACATGAGGAAAATTAATGTGCAAGCCATGGTGTAAAAGATTTTAAGTGCCACATAGTTTTTTGCCCTCATGGCAAGGTAGGATCACTGGAACTTACTGACTAGGGAGTGATGTGGTCAGTCTGTGCTTTAAAAATTCAGCTTGCCAGGTATATGAAGGATGTATGACAAATGGGAAGGAACTTATAGCAGTAATTCTGGTAAATTATACTGAGGCCATGAACTTGGGTAGTGGCTGTAAGGGGCACTGACCACCATGCCATCTGGGATGCCACACTGAATGACATCAGGTAAACTGAGTCTGGAGCAGGGAAGGGTGAACAAGATGGTGTTGGAAAGGAGGGCCCCACCCTTGTTTGTTGTTGTTACTATAGTTCCGGCTTGCGTTTGTTACTATAGTTCCAGGTTTGTTGTATGTGCTGCCATAGTTCGTTAGGCTGACGGGGCAGAGACTATATAACTGGAGTGCTTGCTTGAATAAAGCAGAGTTGCTTCATGACCCACTCTCCTGCCTCATTCTTTTACTCATGAGCTCCACAGGAGGACGAGCAGCCTGCTGGCCAGCCATAAGACTTGCTCCTCTCGGTGTGTTATGCCGTTACCATAGCAAGTGGCCATGTAAATAGGGAGAAGAGGGTGGAAGCAACAGATGTTTTAGAGGTAAAAGTAAAACTTAACAACTGATTGGATACAAGGAGTGAAGGAGGGTCAAAGCTGATTTCATGGTTGTGAACCTGTGTGACACTAAAAACTGTGCTGTCCTCAGAAAAAATAGGGGAGTAAGAAATGGGAGTAGAGTAGGGGAGAGGGAATATGAGTTCTATTTTGAACATATTAAGTTTAAGATGGTAGTAGTACATCCAACTTGAAATGCCTGATGATCTATTGCTGACACAGTATTTGGGCAAAGAGAGAGTAGGGCTGAACATGTAGAGCTTAAAATTATTGATATAGGATTATAATTGAACCAGTGGAAGCTAACAAGATTGCTAAAAGAGAAAATATGGAGAAAGACAAGATCACCCTGGACAGAGATGTGGAGACAGTTCCTAAAGGGTTTGTGGCAAGAATGATGATATTTAGATAATGACTGAGAAGGTTAGATACATTTTAAAATCTTATTAAATACATTACTTAGATTTAGTGATAGTATCTCCTGACATGAATGATGGAGCCAGGATGGAGAAAGATTTTTTTTTGAATATAATCTGTATAAAATTTCTTTTTGCTTGACTATGCGTAATTATTGTAGGTTTCATTTTCCTTTTATATGTTTTCCATGGTAGGGAGAGGAGGAGAAAAAAACACTATTCCTATTTGAAAAAAATAACAAAAATAATGTAAATTTAGGTGTAATATTAAAAATGAGTCTAGTCTTTTAAGGTTAAGTTTTTCAAATTACAGGGCAGCTGTGTGATTTTTTTCTCATCATGCCTACCATTTATTCTGCCAAAAATTCTATTCTTACTGAGCATTATCAATTCATGTTTTTGGGGTCCATGTCTTCAGTGGCACTATACATTCCTTTCTTATGTAAACTAAAATTGGAATTTGATCCTTAGAGTAGTAGGTATAGAAGTAGAAGTAGAAAAAAATATATCAACTAGATACAACTGCACATACGTTGTTCAAAAAAAAAAAAAAAACAAACTAGTGGGTTAGGGTTATTCAGGTTAACCACATAATTGAATAACATGAGAGTTAAGTAACCAAATGGTTCAGCTGGTTATAGCATGACATCCATAAAGCCAAGGATCTAATCTCCAGAAAACTGAATGAGGAGTTGACAACCCTGTGTCCTAGTCCTAACTCTGTTGGTCAAAGTACTTTCCAGCTCTCAATATCAATTTATTCATCTGTAACTGGAGAGCACCATGTTTGCTCTCCTATATAATATTGGGTATATGAGATAATGAATGTGGATGTTTTGGAAGGAATAAAAAAATGAGTAAATGTGAGAAATTATTGTCACCATAATTCTTATCTGGACTCTGTTCCACAGCACCTGGTACTGCCCTTTGCCGTAGCCATTCATCTTGCAAATATGAACTATTAGTCACAAAGACAACTAGATGACAGAGTGTGAATGGACTGCCATGAATCCATCCCTAACACTGGATATGCAGTCAAAAGTGTTCACTTTACTGATGTTGGGTAAGTAGCATCATATTCATAGGTTAAGGAGAACACATTTTCTGTGTCTCAAACTCATTAATCCTATGCTGTTCTACTTTTAGGAAGGATGACTGAGAACTCAAATAAATGTAATAGAACTAAGAGAGTATATGCTTCATACAAATAATGAACTGGGCCATTAAAGGAAATTTAGAACACAGAATATTCATGAGTATATCTACTAAATAGCTAACAGCTTCCAGGTGGCCCTTAAAAATGAAATAAAATTCACATTAAACAGTACTGAGCTTTTTGCCATTATAAAGCAACAAATTTTTCTCACTTTAGATGAGTGTGATATTATTCCAGTTCATGTGTCATGCTATTGAAATATAAGGATTTATAGCATACAATCTACTAATTCATATGGCAGTATTTTTTCCCCTCTGGCACCACTTCTTTTGATAACATCTGTACACCAGAGAATACAATTTCTTTACCAAGTATTTATTTGGCTGGCCTTGTGATTCCTCCTTTTTTTTTTTAAAGCATTCTATTATCAAGAAAGATTTGCATCACCATTCTCATGAGCTAAATGATACAAAGGATTTTACTCTGAACTAATATGAAGATATCCATAAGTCACAACCCTACTGTGAATTGTTATGATCTGTCTTTAAGACAGCAAGGACTCAGTGTAGAAATTTCCTGTGATTTTTGTCTTTTCTTCCCTTATGAAATGTCCAAGCTTTAGTGTTTCCTGACAATGAATTATAGGGGAAAAAAAGTCCATCTGGCTTGTATTTACTCTGGACGGGAATGTTAAAAAACAAAATAAAAAATGAATGAAAGGAAAGCAAAATTATACTAGAGCTTGAAGGAATTTTCTTTTGGAACATGAAGGTTGTTTACAACAGTAGCTATTACTTTCCACAAGGGGCAGCTAGATGGTGGAATGGATAGAGCACCAGTGCACGAGTCAGGAGGACCCAAGTTCAAATCTAACCTGAGATACCTGACACTCACTAGCTGTGTGACCTTGGGCAAGTCACTTAACCCCAGTTGCCTTATCCTGGGTCATATCCAGTCATCCTGATGAATATCTGGTCATTGGATTCGGATGGCTCTGGAGGAGAAGTGAGGCTGGTGACCTGCACAGTCCTCCCTCACTCAAAAACAAAGTCAAGGGCAAATCGTGTTATTATTTCTCTGACGTCATGGTCTTCTTTGGCAACGAAAGACAAACACACACACACACACGCACACACACACACACACACACACACACATTACTTTCCACATGCTTCAAGGTTGGTAATGCAGCAGGATATTCTCTTGGAACTATATGGGATCAGAAAAGTGACCCTGGCTGTTTCATAAAGGCTTTGTCATTACTGTGACTAATTTGGGGAAACTGATCCACATGAAGGGGGACATACCAATATGACTCTCACCTTTGAAATTTTAGGGAAGATAGTTACATACAACCTCGCCCCCAGCACTTAGCACAGTATTCCATACGTAGTAAATGCTTAATTAATGCTTATCGATTTGATTTGATATACACAAGAAGTCTCCAGGTGAATCACACAATGTTGGCTTAGGCTGAACAATGTCCATTTTTTAAGATCACTCTTTAGTGATCCGTACTTAGGGAAAGAAACACAAAGCAGAAGAGGTAGTCAGGGCTCCAAGATCCTGTCTCAAGTTCACTTAGACAAAGCATACTCCAACTGAAATGTGCATCAGTGACTAATAAATGCTGCTGGGAAACAGAGGAGAAACATTCAGTTCCTTTTCTCACTGAAAGTCCAAGACAATACTGAAAGAGTAAGTGTCATGCTCCAAAGATAATGAGGAAAGCTACAGACTTGGCTGTATTGGCTCTTCCTGTCCTAATCACCAATTATAATTTTTTTTTACAAACTAGATTACTAGAACATCATAAACCATAAATATTTCCATATACAAAGAAGGCAAAAATTGGGGATTGAACATGAAATAATAATGCTACATATTGCTTGTTTTGTTTAATGCATATTAAATGTTGGTAGTTCTGACATTTCTCTGCTTGCTTATATCCTCCTCTGCATTCACCTTGCCATTTCTATGCTTCTTAAAATATTTTATGATGTTCTTTTCTTTCTTCTTTTCCACTTTTATACCATCTCTATTTTTTCCCAAGTCTCTGTCCTCTAATTCAGCATAAAATGGTCATTTGTAACAAAAGAATAGGCAAAAAGGTCTAGAAAGATCTCATTCTGTAGCTCCAAAACTTCATCTTTCCAAAAGGTAGGAAGCTCATTTAATCACTAATCCTTTCTAACTGTTGTAGTTTACTACATCAGAGTTCTTAAGTCTTTTTAAATGTTGCAGTCCTATAAATATTTTTTTCTGGTTCAACTCACTTCACTTTGTATCAGTTCATTTAAGTCTTCTCATGTTTCTTGGAATCTGTCTCTTGTGCATTTTTTATGATAGTCAGACTATCAGTAATGATGGTGTTCATTTCTCCTGCACACATGATTAATGGGACATAGTACTGAACTTTTTCTCTGCATATTTTTTGCAAGTGTTAAGGCCCAGAACCATAATAAAGTTAACCTCCCCCAAAAAGTCAAGTTGAAACATGTAACCTATACATCTATATTTGTTATTATTATTTTTTACATGTTTCCTTCCCTTGTAAAATGTAGACTTCTTGAAAACGGAGACTTTCATTATTGTCTTGGTTTACCTAGACACAGGTCCTGACATATGGTGAACACTTAGGAAATGCTTGTTATTCAGTGATGTCAAAAGTACTTTTAAGTTCTGGATGCTCAGATCCTTCAATCAATTAATTAATAAGCATTACATTCCTATTATATTCAAAGCACAGTGCCAGATGCTGCTTATGTAAGTATCAAGAATTAAACAATTCCTATGATCTTACATTGGTATCTACTTTTTGTATACATAAAATACATGTTACCACGTACATATGTATGAAAATACATATAATAAGAAAAATATAGTGCACAAATATATGGTGGATAAATACATAAAAATATTTATAGCACACATATGAAGTGAATAAATACAAATATATACAAAATAGCTAAATGTAAAATAGTTATGGAGGGAAGGCACTAGTAGTTGAGGGCAAAACAGAAAAGCTTATTAATGGTTCTTTAGCTGCATATTAAAGAGAGGAGCTCTGTAAGGCGAACATAAGGAGAGAACATATCCAGGCATGTAGTATGACTAGTTCAAAAGAATGGAGATAAAAGATTAAATGCTATGGGTGAGAAACAGAGAGAAAACCACTTTGGATGCATTGCGGAGAGCATGCGAGAGAGGGAGAAATATCCAATGAATCTGGAAACATACTTTGGGGTCAGGTTGTGAAGCATGTTAAACACTAAACAAAAGAGTTTTTATTGTGTCTTAGAGACGATAGGAAGCCACTGGAGTTGATTGAGAAGGGGAATCACATGATCAGATCTGTGTTTAAAGAAAATTACTTTGGCTGAAGTATATGGGAAGGAGTGAATTTGTGAAAGACTTTAGGCAAAGGGGACTAATTTAGAGGTTGGTGAAAAAATCTAGATAAGAGGTGATAAGGGCCTGATATAAGGTAGCAGGTGCATGAGCAGAGAGAAGGAGTTAGAAGCAAAAAGCATGATTTGACAGATGATTCGATATATTGGATGAAGGGAAGTAAACAGTCCAAGATAATGCTAAAGTTAACAACTGGGAAGTGTGGGAGCATGTTGGTAACTTGGAAAAACATATGGGTTATCAAGAGGGGAAGTTTTAGGGGGAACAATACATCATGATAATATATGGTAATTTAGTATAAATACTAAAAATGCTTATTGATTGATTGAATTACAAAGAATAGCTTGTCTTTTTCCATATGCTTACTCCATTCACCTCCCTTGTGTATCCTTGATATCATTCTTCCCCTGAAAGGTGAATTTTCAGATTCCTGGCTTAGTAAAAGAAAAACAAAACTCTTGAAGATACCGGAAAAAATAGCATTTCCCTTTCTTCCAACCTACCCCAGTCAATAAAGGGCAATAAATATCATCCTGTTTTCAGTGAATCTTATCTAATTTGTCAAGAGTACTTGGAAAACAACTCATTCCTCACTGTTTGTTAGAATCAGATGAAAAAGAAAATGCACGTTCAAAGCATCAATACAGATGATTCATCTAGCTTGTGTATGAGAAATTAATCCCTCAGCATTCTAAGAGCTTGCTTGACAGTTTGGGGCCTCCTGTGTTGTTATTCCAGCTGATGGATGAGGGACTTCTTAGGCTTCAGTTGTTTTACAGAATCACAAGGCCTAGAGACTGAAGAGACATTTGAGAGCTCCTAATGAAAATGAACTCACTTTATGTATGACTGATCTGAGTACCCAAGAATTTAAGAGACTTGATCAAAATCACCCAAGTAACAAATGGCATGGCTGAGACTCCAAGTCAAATTGAGACTGGCTCCTGCCACTGTTCCATGCTATTTCATATAATAGCAAGTTTCATATAAAGTAATTATCCATTAAAAAATCTCTAAGTTTTCGCTAAGAAAGTTTGTATTCGGTCATGTCTGATAAGACAATCTTCAGAGATTATGGTGGAAAAGATGCTCAGATTTTCTACACAACTTGATTCTCCAGACTTCAGTACCATGGCTCAGGTATCTTCTCACAGTAGAAAAGCCCTTTACTGTGCCAAACCTCTTCTTCCTTTGGTGAGATCCTTTTGGAGATGGACCCATTCATTTCCCTCCAAGTTGTACTTCTGACTCTCTAGACTTCACCACCAAGTTCCTCCAACCCATCTCCACTTTTCATCTCCCTTTCAGGGGTTGTCATTTCTCCATGAGAGTGTAAATCCTTATACAAGTGCCAAGGGACTATTTTTTTTTCTGCTTCTATTATTATTCCGTGTGCTTAGCATAGTGCCTAGCTCAGAGTAAGTTTTTAATAAATACTTATTTCCTGCCTGCCTTCCTACAAAGTGCCAAAACAATCTTTCAATGCATTTTTTATAGAAACTCTAATGTTAATATGGTTGGCATTGCAAAAACACTGCAGTATTGCTCTTTCTGAAACTACAAATACAAAAAGCTTTGAGACCAAACATAGTAACTGTTTTTCTTTACATAAAATAAATTTCTCACCAATTTAGGACTTTCTGATGAAATATTTAAAAGGGACTTGAGTAAAGATGTACCACGTAGAATAGCCCATTTCATATTTAACAAAGTCCAGGTGTTTGATGTCCAAAAAGTAAGCTATATAACTTAGAGAGTGTTTTATCACACTGTGTACTTTGAGAATGTAATATATCTCAGTGTTGCCTTTGTCTAACTAACTCTTACATAGATGAGGGATGAAATACTCACAGCTGTTATACCAGTTGTCAGTGTTGGCTACCAACCCAGTAACTGTGCCTCTAGCTAGTGTGCCAAGAAAAATTTTGTTATTCTAATATAATTTTAAACCAATGTTTCTTGCCAAGAAATGAGCACACAGAGGTGAGATATCAATGCCAATGTACATTCTCAGGACAGGGATAGCAGGGAAATTGATAACCTTTTAGCCTTTACATAGAGTTGCCCGGTATGACCTGAATTAGCCCATTTCCTCTGTCATTATGGGTGAAGGAGGGTA